>NC_087348.1:4076931-4389772 GCF_030014295.1 Loxodonta africana | reverse complement strand
CTTCTCCCTTGACCTTATAGCATGGTGTCCTTTTGGAAACATGAGACAATATTCAAGTCAGAGGACACAGGAGGTCCAGAATTTCTGAGCTGGGAGGCTCTGAGGAGTCAGGTGACCAGATGGTGACCACACCCAGCACAGAGCTGTTTCCAGACCTATGGTCGGGCCCCTCAAGTCTGGGCAGTGTCATGTCCAGATGCCACCTCAGAGAAGAAGGAATACGCAGGAACTCTGTGTCCAGGGAATATTAAACACTCATCCTTTGGGAATGAACACTACTGCCAAGATCCAACTAGCTGATGAGGTAGTGAACGCTAGTGAGAGCCAGGTGTCTAGTGAGTTTATCCCCACATTCCTCTACAGGGGAGAAGACACTGGAGATGGGTGAGTATCATCCATTGAATTGTGTCCCCCAAATACGTGCTGGACTGCTAGACCCTACTGGGTGGCACAATGGTTAAGCGCTCAGCTGCGAACTGAAAGGTTGGCAGTTCGAACCCACCAGCCGCTCCACAGGAGAAAGACGTGGCAGTCTGTTTTTGTAAAAATTGTTGTTGTTGTTAGGTGCCACTGAGTCGGTTCTGAGTCATGGCCACCCTAGGTACAACAGAAGGAAACACCGCCCCGTCCTGCGCCATCCTCACAATTGTTGTGCTTGAGCCCACTGTTGCAGCCACTGTGTCCATTCATCTCATTGAGGATCTTCCTCTTTTTCACTGACCCTCTACTTTACCAAGCATGATGTCCTTCTCCAGGGACTGGTCCCTCCCAATAACATGTCCAAAGTACGTGAGATGAAATCTCACCATCCTCGCTTCTAAGGAGCGTTCTGGCTGTACTTCCTATGAGACACTGTAAAGATTAGAGCCTTGCAAACCCTATGGGGCAGTTCTACTCTGTCCTGTAGGGTCGTTATGAATTGGGAATCAACTCGACAGCACATAGCAACAACAACACACTGTGGGTGTGATCCTCTTGGGAAGTCAGGTTTTCTTGTTAGGTTGATAAGTCATATCCATACAAGGAGGGTCTTAAAGCTAATCACTTCTCAGATTATAAAAGAACTGGTCAGACACAAAAATAAATACAAAAGGGAAAAAGACAGATGCCACGTGGAGAACAGGGACTATAGAAGCTGAAAGAGATAAGGACATTCCCCCGGAGCTGACAGAGAGACAGGGAGCCTTCCCCTAGAGCCAGTGCCTGAATTCAGACTTCTGAGCTCTTGAAATGTGAGAAAATAAATGCCTGTCCTTTAAAGCCACCCACTTATGGTATTTCTGTTACAGCAGCGCCAGGGAACTCAGACCGCGAGCTAAGAGAGAGTAAAGAAAAGTCCTCAAGATAGTAAAAACAAACAAAAAATTTCAGTCCAAAAGGAAAAGCTGTCGCCGTGGAATCGCTTCCGACTCATGGTAACCCTACAAGAGAGAGTAGAACTGCCCCATGGGGTTTCCAAGGAGTGGCTGGTGGATTCGAACCACCAACCGTTTGGTTAGCTGATGCGCTCTTAACCACTGTGCCACCAGGGCTCCATAGTCCAAAAGGAAGGAAAGCAAAATTTACTAAAGACCTACTATGTGCCATGAGCTTTCACAGATAAGAAGAGAAAAAAAAATTTTTTTCTTCTTTTTTTTTTTTTTAAACAGCACTTGAAGGCTTGATTCTTTGGGGGAAAATACTTAAGCTAAGGCCATTATAAGACTGTCATTAGCCTAAATAGCACAGGCAAAAATAAGTACTGCGGAGTGTTCTACAGGGAGGGATTTTTTTATACACTGTGTGGAATTTCAGTGAGTAAATGTTTGCCTACAATATTCATAAATGACACTAACAGCCCAAACCAGCAAAATTTAAATTATTTACAGCTGGTTCTGTTTCATATTTAAAATGAATCATTTGCAACATTTTGGGAGAGCTGAGTACATAGTGAAGAATGGGAACGGGAATTCCAGAACACTTAATTGTGCTCACGAGGAACCTTTACATAGATTGAGAGGCAGTTGTTCAGACAGAACAAGGGGATACTGATCGGTTTAAAGTCAGGAAAGGTGTGCGTCACGGTTGTATCCTTTCACCACACCTATTCAGTCTGTATGCTGAGCAAATAATCCGAGAAGCTGGACTATATGAAGAACAAGGGGGTATCATGATTGGAGGAAGACTCATTAACAACCTGCGTTATGCAGATGACACAACCTTGCTTGTTGAAAGCGAAGAGGACTTGAAGCACTTACTTATGAAGACCACAGCGTTCAGTATGGATTACACCTCAACATAAAGAAAACAAAAATCCTCACAACTGGACCAATGAGCAACATCAGGATAAATTGAGACAAGATTGAAGTTGTCAAGAATTTCACTTTACTTGGATCCACAATCAACAGCCACGGAAGCAGCAGTCAAGAAATCAAAAGATGTATCGGGTAATCGCATCTGCCACCTTAAAGACTAAGATGTGCCTGACCCAAGCCATGGTATTTTTAATTGCATCATATGTGTGTGAAAGCTGAACAATGAATAAGGAAGAACTGACACCTTTGAATTGCAGTGTTGGCGAAGAATATTGAATATACCATGGACTGCTAAAAGAACGAACAAATCTCTCTTGGAAGAAGTACAACCAGAATGCTCCTTAGAAGAAAGAATGGCAAGACTACGTCTTACATACTTTGGACATGTTATCAGGAAGAACCAGTCCCTGGAGAAGGACATTATGTTTGGTAAAGTAGAGGGTCAGCGAAAGAGAGGACGACCCTCGACGAGATGGACTGACACAGTGGCTGCAACAATGGGCTCACTCATAACGATGATTGTGAGAATGGTGCAGGACTGGGCAGTGTTTCGTTCTGTGGTACACGGGGTCGCTGCGAGTCAGAACCGACTCGACGGCACCTAACAACAACAACAGCTGAGTAAGGAGCGGTGGTAGCACACTGGTAGCACTCAGCTGCTAACCAAGAGGTTGGTGGTTTGAACCTACCGGCCACTCTGCAGGAGAAAGACCTGGCGATCTGCTCCTGTAAGGACGGCTGTTGTTGTTCTTAGGTGCCATCCAGTCAGTTCTGACTCACAGCGACCTTGTCCATGATAGAACCAAACACTGCCCAGTCCCCGGCCTTCGTCACAACCATTGTTATGCTTGAGCCCATTGTTGCAGCCACTGTGTCAATCCATCTCGTTGAGGGTCTTCCTCTCTTTTGCTGACCCTCTACTTTGCCAAGCATGGTGCCCTTCTCCAGTGACTGGTCCCTCCTGATAACATGAGACAAAATCTCACCATTCTCGCTTCTAAGGAGCATTCTGGCTGTACTACTTCCAAGGCAGATTTGCTCATTCCTCTGCCAGTCCGTGTGATATTTAATATTCTTCGCCAACATCATAATTCAGAGGCATCAATTCTTTGGTCTTCCTTCCTCGTTGTCCAGCTGAGTGTGGCAGCAGGAAAGGCATTCGTGGTGGTGGGGGGGAGGGGGAGCCTGCCCGTGCTCAGCAGCCAGACAGTCCTTCTCAAGAGGCCCTTCATTGTCTGCCTTCTTGGCAGCCACCAGCTGTGGCGAACAGGGCCCGCAGGGTCAGAGGGAGGCTGGATGCCCAGAGTGGCTCACTGCAGGCTGTGTCCCTTGGGCAGGGTTCACCCACATCTGCCCCATGTGGGCTGCTGTCCCTGGAGGCGGGGTGCGACCACAACCCCAGCACTGGTGGTGGACCACGGGTCCCTCCACATCAGCAGGTTTCAGGCAGCCCACATATTTTATTCCCAGGCTGCTGGACTCCCGGCTGCCTTTGGCAGAGAACACAGACAGGATGCACACAGACCGGACAATATAAAGTAAGCTCGGGGAAAGGCCTTAGCGCACCGGGGTCCACACAGCCTGTGTCGACCCTCAGAAGCACCTAGAATAAGCAAGGAAGGCACTGCTGGTCCTGTGTGTGTGTGCAACTGAGTGTGTGTGGTGTGCATGCTTCTCTGTGTGTGTACTTGGCTGTGTGTGTGGGGGTGTGTGTGTGTCTGTGTACATGTCTGTGTGTGTCTGTGTGTGCTATGTGTGAACGTATCTGTGGATATATCTGTATGTGGTGTGTGTGTGTCTTGACTCTGCATGTGGGTCTGAGTCTGAATCTGTGTGCATGTCTGGGTGTGTGTGTGTGTGTGTGTGTGCATGTCTGTGTGTGTACGCCTGTGTCTGTGTCTGTGTGTGTGGTGTGTGTCTGTGGGTGCAGGGTATGTGTGTGAAGTCACACGGTATGCAACAGGGAAAAGGCTCCGTTCAGGCATGATTTCCTTCACCTCAGCTGAGCTCCTCAGAGCTATACTTAGTCCAAGTATGTTGAGGGTTTTGAAGCCTCTTCCCCTTTCAGTGAAGAACTGAAGTCTCACCCAGAGCCTAGGCCAGCAGCAGAAGCATGCAGAGAACACTGTCCCCCCCAGCCCCTTGGGGAGTCCCTGGAGTCTAGGGTCTGTGCCAGAAGTTGGAGAGAAGAGCTGGTGCACTGACAAAGGTGATTTCCGAGGCCTGGCCGCTGGGCGGTCCGGGGACCTTGGACAAGCTGCAGTATGTGGGTCCACCACAGCTTCACAGAGCCCCGTGTGCCAGGTCTGGGCAGCGTGCTGGGGACACCAGGTCTTTGCCTGAAGCAGCAGCTCCCAGTCTGTGCGAGAAGCCAATAAAACTAGACTTCCTGGGATTAGGGCTACAACAGAGGTGTGAACAAAACTGGTGGGAGCCAAGAGACAGTGCCTGTCCGTGGGGATCAGAGGAGGCTCAGGGGAGGAGAAGTTATGTTAACCTGGGGAGGCAAGTGATGCTGCCGGCTGAAGAGGGACCGAGTCCTTACCGGCTGCGATGGTGAATTTTATCTGTCCACTTGGCCAGATTATGGTGACCAGCTGTTTGGTCAAACACCACTCAGGTGTTGTTGTCAAAGTATTTGATAGAGATGATAATGTTTACAACCTGTGGACCTTAAGTGAAGGAGGGGACCTTCAATGATCTGGTCTATCGTCCTCCCAGGCTGGCAGTTCCACAAAGCTATGATTGAGTCTGCCTTATTCCTCACTCAATAATGTGGGTGGGCCTTGTCCAGTCAGATGAAGGCCTTAAGAGCAAAAACGGGTTTCCAGGAAAAGAAGGCATTCTGCCTCAAGACTGTACCAGAAATCCTGCCCGAGTTTTCAGCCTGCTGGTCTGCCTTACAGATTTTGGACTTGCCAGCCCCAGAATCATGTAAACCGATTCCTTAAAGTAAATCTCTTTACACATATATGTACATCTTGCCTAACTGCCCTCCTCTGCTCAGGCCCTGCAGCCTCCCCTTGGCCACAGCCCGGTACCACACCTCTCACTCTGACTGTAAGAGGGCTCAGCTTTGCTCCTGAGTATGCTGTGTCCATCCCTGCATTTTCTGGGTAACAAATGAGCTTGGACGCAGGCCTTCTGCTGACATTAATCACCACCGAGTTTGCTCCCATCCACCCTGAGCAAAGGACTTGTCTTAGAGTCTTCTCTTAGCTCTACTGCTGCAAGTCATAGAAATACAGACCCTCAAGGAGATGGACTGACACAGTGGCTGCAACAATGGGCTCGAGCATAATAATAATTATGGGAACAGTGCAGAACCGGGCAGTGTTTTGTTCTGTTATACGTAGGCTTGCTATGACTCGGAATCAACTTGACAGCACCTAACAACAACAACAACAACAACAGATCACAGACACGTGGGCTACCCTCTTGGCTATAACACAGCTTCCAGTTACCAGTAAGAAGACTAGTCGTCCGTCTGTCTGCCCGTCCATCCATCTGTCCATCCATCCGTCCATCCACCCACCCATCCTCCCATCCACCCACCCATCTACCCATCCATCCATAAATACATACATACATCTGATCAACATATCCATCCATCCACATATCTCTCCATTCATCCATTCAAACATCCATGCGTTCATCTGATACACATTGAGCCCCACCATATGCTAGGCACTGGATTAGACATTGCAAATACAAAAATGGAGATAACAAGCACCTATTCTCAAAAAACACAAACAAAAAAAACTGATGGCCTGGGTACTACAGCTGAGAGTAGGAAATTTTTTTGTAAAGGGCCAGTCAGTAACTATTTTAGGCTTTGTGGGCCACATGGTCTCTGTCTTGACTACTCAGCTCTGCCACTTTATTGCAAAAGTAGCCATAGGCAATATGTAAATGAATGGGCGTGGCTGTGTTCCAATAAAACTTTATTTGCAATAACAGGTGGTGGGCCAGATTTAGCCTGCAGGCTATAACTGGCTGATTCCTGGTCTAGATGATGATGAGAGATGGTGGTTTCCAAGGCTTTTTAGCTGCTAAAGTGGCAGTTAATATGCTTTCTAATGTAAGAGGCCCCATGATATAGCAGAAGAACATTCTAGATGCTGGAGTCCTGGAGAAGGTATTGGAATTCTGGCCCTACTACTCCTCCTGATAAGCTCTGTCTTAGGTTGGGTTCTCTACAGGATCAAAACCAGTGAATCATATATATATATATATATATATATATATATATATATACATACACATAACCCAGTACCATCGAGTCGATTCTGACTCATAGCGACCCTATATGAGACATATATATATATAACCAAAAAATAGAGAGAGAGAGAGAATTTTGTCAAGGAAATGGCTCAGGCAATTGTGGAGGCTGGCAAGTCCCAAACCCGGGGGTCAGGCGTCAGGCTGGAGGCTTCCTATGTGGTGCAGGGGCCAATGAACCCCAAATCGGAAGGTCCGACAACAGGCTGCTGAATCACGCCCAAGAGGACAAGTCGGATGCAGGGTCGATAGAGCGAGCTTTGCCAGAGCATCCATACGTATTTGATGCAGGCCACATCCCCAAGGAAAAGTCCCTTTCAACTGATTGGCTGCTCACATCAGATCACGAAATGGAGGATGATTACATGATATCTGCCAAACCACTGGGAATTGTGGTTGATCCAGGCTGGCACATAGTCTTAACCGTAACAAACTTTGTTCCCTCATTTATGAAACCAATGCAGCAATGCCAGCTCTGTGCCCCACGTGGGGCTGTTATGAGGTGGAAATAAGACAGCCTGTGTGAAAATTCAGTACCATCCCTGAGTTATCACTCAGGATTAATTACTCCCAAGGCCCTAGAAAGATCAGCCAGGCCCGTGAACATTCAGATGGTGGGTTGGCAGCAACACAAGCTTCTTTCTCACCCTGACAGTCCACAGAGGCCGCGGGCTCGCTCTGCATCTAGGTGTGTGAATATTTACATTCGCAGAAGGAAACCTACGAAGCAACGAGGTGATTCTCCCAGCATGGTGAGGTTCTACGACCTTTTTGTTGGCCGACGTTTTTCAGAAGTTATTTATGGGACTTAACGAAGGAAGCTGCTGTGTTTACTGTTCTGTGCTGTAAATACACAAGCGTTCTGTGTCAGGGCGGGAGCAGGCAGGTGTACCGGGAGCCAGCACCTTCCCTGCCAGCTTCCTGTTTACCATCACCATGGAGACGGTGCTGGAGCCTAACCCGACTCCCAGAGAGGGCAGTGCTTGGTTAGTAACACAGGAAAGAGGCGCCCCACTTGGCACCCAGAGGATGCTCAGGGCATGCCATTGGCCCGCTGAGGACATGGGCGTGTGGCACGCCTCCTCGGATGCAGATGGGACTTCGCAGGGTTAACATAGACGGCACAAATCAGTGAGAAAGAGCAGCGATTTGTTCGCAGGCCAGTGGGCTGGTTGGAGGCACCGAGGACCAAGGATCGGGAAAGATTGCGTGTAATTCGTTTGGTGAAAGGAGGTCCCCCAACTGCCAATTAACTCAAGATCACCTGGTGACCCCTCCCCTGCCCCGGCTTCTCAGCGTGCAGACTTGAGAAGCCTTGTTAACAAAAGCAAAGCCTCTTCTCAGGACTCCAAGAAGCCCAGAAGGTAACCCACAGCTCGAGGTCATCTGGGCGGGACAGGGCTAGGCTCATCAGCTTGAAGAGCACAGATGTTTATTTCTTTCCAAGCAACACAGTGGTCTGGGATAAACAGGGCCAAAATGAATGCCTACTCCAATAACACAGATGTTGTGTGGTCCTTCCTTTTCCCAAGTTCTACGCTGGAATTACTACGCTGCTGCAGTTTCAAGCTTTTTTTAAAGAAAAGCAAAAAAAAACAAAATTCCAAACACTTTTCATTATACTCACACACTCACTCCTCTACCCACACCCTCTGATCATAAAGGAGGCCTGTAGTTAAAAATACACACAAGGGGTTCAGTAGGAAGATCCTCCCAGTACGAGGTAGAACAGTACAAGGCTTAAGAGTGTGAGTGAATAAAAAGAAATGAAGTCCTGATACACGCTACAACACGCGTGAACCTTGGAACTTCCTGCTTAGTGAGAGAAGCCAGACACAAAAGGCTACATATTATATGATTCCATTTATACGAAACATAAAATTCCATTCATATGAAATGTAAATAGAGACGAGAAAGTAGATTACTGGTTGCCTAGGGCTGTACCAAAAAGAATTGGTCAACATACAGCCAGAACACCATTGTGATGTTTCAACGAAAGGATGCAACGCTGGAAGCGCTCACTCTTCTATGCCAAGAAATTTGGAACGCAGCTACCTGGCCAACCCACTAGAAGAAATTCTTATTTGTGCCCATCCAAAGAAAGGTGATGCAACAAGGATGTGGAAATTACTGGACAAGATCATTAATATCACACGTAAGTAGAATTTTGCTAAAGATCATTCAAAAACGGCTGCAGCAGTACATCCCACAGGGAACCATCAGAAATTCAGGCGGGACTCAGAAGAAGATGTGGAACCAAGGGTATCATTGCTGATGTCAGATGGATCCTGGCTGAAAGCAGAGAATACCAGAAAGATGTTTACCTGCGTTTTATCGACTACGTAAAGGCATTCGACTGTGTGGATCATAACAAACTATGGATAACACTGCGAAGAACGGGAATTCCAGAACACTTACTTGTGCTCATGAGGAATCTGTACACAGACCAAGAGGCAGTCGTTCGGACAGAACAAGGGGATACTGATCGGTTTAAAGTCAGGAAAGGTGTGCATCAGGGTTGTATCCTTTCACCATACCTATTCATTCTGCATGCTGAACAAATAATCCGAGAAGCTGGACTATATGAAGAAGAAGGGGGCATCAGGATTGGAGGAAGACTCATTAACAACCTGCGTTATGCAGATGACACAACCTTGCTTGCTAAAAGTGAAAAGGACTTGAAGCACTTACTGATGAAGATCAAAGACCACAGCCTTCAGTATGGATTACACCTCAACATAAGAAAACAAAAATCCTCACAACTGGGCCAATAAACAACATCAAGATAAATGGAGAAAAGATTGAAGTTGTCAAGGATTTCATTTTACTTGGATCCACAATCAATGTTCATGGAAACCCCAATCAAGAAATCAAAAGACACATTTCATTGGGCAAATCTGCTGCAAAGGACCTCTTTAAAGTGTTGAAAAGCAAAGTTGTTACCTTAAGGACTAATGTGTGGCTGACCCTAGCCATGGTACTTTCAATTGCCTCATATGCATGTGAAAGGTGGACAATGAATAAGGAAGACCAAAGAGGAATCGATGCCTTTGAACTATGGTGTTGGCAAAAAATATTGAATATACCATGGACTGCCAGAAGAACAAACAAATCTGTCTTGGAAGAAAGAAGTAAAGCCAGACGCTCCCTAGGTGAGGATGGCGAGACTTTGGATGTGTTATCAGAAGAAACTACTTCCCTGGAAGACATCGTGTTTGGGAAAGAAGAAGGTCAGCGAAAAAGAGGAAGGCCCTCGATGAGATGGACCGACACAATGGGCTGGAGCATAACAGTGACTGTGAGGATGGGGCAGGGCCGGGCAGTTGTTCTGTAAGAGTCAGAACTGACTCAGTGGCGCCTAACAACCAGGACAAAGGGCTTGGGGTACGGGGAGAAGGGGAGTGACCGCCAGGGGGTATGGGCTTCTTTGTGGGATGATGAAAACGTGCCGGAGTTGTTGCTGTCACTGTTGTTGGGTGCCACAGAGTTGGTTCCAACTCCTAGTGACCCCATGGGACAGAGTAGAACTTCCCCGCAGGGTTTTCTAGGCTGTAATCTTTGTGGGAACAGATTGCCAGGTCTTTTCTCCCACAGAGCCACTGGGTGGGTTCGAACTGCCAACCTTTCAGTTAGCAGCTTGGTGCTAAACCTTTGCACTGTCAGGACTTAGATAGTGGTAATTGATTCACAACTTGGTGAATATACTAAAAACCACGAAATGTATACTTTAAAAGGACGATTGTTATGTGACATATACAGATAAAGCTGCTATCAAAAAAAAAAAAAAAGTGTGGGTGCAGGTGCCAGACGGCTCAGGTTCCAATTCTGGCTCGGCCTTGTGTGGCTTCGTGACTTTGGGCAAGCCCGAGCCTCTCCCTGCCTCAGTTTCCTCATCCATACAGTGCCCGCCATATGCAGACGTGCTGGGGGCTGGGTGTGGTAACACACGTGATGTAAATTCATGTGAGTTGCTGCTATTTTCATGACTCTTATTTCTGTTTGCACAGCGAGGCCCCTGGACCTGAGGCAGGATGAATTCTTCCCCTCGTTTGGAATGGCACGGATACATATTTCACCAAACCCTAAAACTCTGCTTTCCTTCCCTTTTTCTCTTTCAACCCATGGCACATTCTTTCAGCTCTACCTTCAAGCTGGATCTCAAGGGGAAAACAGTTTGGCGGTTCCTCAGAGAGTTAAAGATAGACATACGGGTGTTGCTGTTGTGTGCCGCTAAGTATATTCCAACTCATAGTGACCCCACACAGCATAGTAGAAGTGCCCAGTAGGGTTTTGTAGGCTGTAATCTCTACAGGAGCGGATGGCTAGGTTTTTCCTCCTGTGGAGCCGCTGGGTGGGTTTGGATTGCTGACCTTTTGTTTAGCAGCTGAGCACTTAATTATTGTGCCCCCATGGCTCCCTGTTGCTGTTCGGTGCCATGGAGTCAGTTCCGACTCACAGTGACCTGATGTACAACAGAACAAAACACTGCCCAGTCCTGCACCGTTGTCCTGATCGTTGTTATGCTTTAAGCCCATTGTTGTAGCCACCGTGTCAATCCATCTCGTTGAGGGTCTTTATCTTTTTCGTGACCCTGTACTTTACCAAGCATGATGCCCTTCTCCAGGGACTGGTCCTTCCTGATAACATGTCCAAAGTACATGAGATGAAGCCTCAGCATCTTTGCTTCTAAGGAGCATTCTAGCTGTACGTCTTCCAAGACAGGTTTGTTCTTTCTTCTAGCAGTTCGTGGTGCATTCAGTATTCTTCGCCAACACCACAATTCAAAGGCTTCAATTCTCTTTGGTCTTCCTTACTCATTGTCCAGGGGTCCTTAGACTTACGCATATGACCCATGAATTCCCCACCTAGGTGTGTTACCAAACCAAAACCCATTGCCATCACGTGGATCCCAACTCATAACAATCCTGTAGGGCAGAGAAGAACTGCCCCATAGGGGTTCGAAAGCTGTAAATGTTTACGGAAGCAGATTGCCACATCTTTTGAGAGATGAACACGTAAGTTCACACCAAGACTTGTACATGAATGTTCACTGCAGCACTATTCACAAGAGTCAAAAAGTGGAAACATCCCAACTGTCCATCAACAGATGAATGGATAAACACGATGTGGTCTGTCTATACAATGGAACATTACTCAGCCTTACAAAGGAATGAAGTCCTGATACGTGCTATGACATAAATGAACCCTGAAAACATTATCCTGAGTGAAAGAAGCCAGACACAAAGGGTCACATGTTGTACGATTCCATCGATCTGAAATGTCCAGAACAGGGAGAACTAGAGAGACAGAAGGCAGATGAGTGGTTGGCAGGGGCTGGTCTTAGGGAGTAACAGGAAGTGACTGCTTAATGGGTATGGGTGTTTCTATGGGCTGGTCACAAAGTTATCAAACTAAAGGGAGATGACAGTTGTACAGCTTTGTGAATCCACTAACCAAAACAAAACAAAATAAACAAACTGACTCACAGCGGCCCTATCAGACAGTAGAACCGCCCCATAGCGTTTACAAGGAGTGGCTGGTGGAGTCCAACTGCTGACCTTTTGGTTAGTAGCTCATAACTACGCGCCACCAGGGCCCCCATAGCCCCCACTGAATTTTACACGCTAAGATGGTGCATTGTATAGTATGTAAATGTCACCTTGAGCTACAAAAGCACTGTGTCTGGAACCCAGCCGCTTCTCAGCACCTGTCTCACCCCACTGCTCTGGCCCACGCCCCCTTGTCCCTCAGGACTGGTCTCCCCGTTTCGGCCATGCTCTGTCCGTCTTCCGCCCGGCCCCCAGAGATGTCCTCTGAAAGCCTAACCCACCACATCACTTCTCTGTTCCAACTGCTCAGCTTCGCACGTCCCTCAGAAGGAACCCAGAGCCCTCCTGGGGTCCACAGGCCCTCCTGCCCCTGGCCCTGCCTCACTGACACCTGTCCCCTCTGCGCCCCTAGCTGTTTCCTGTCTGCAGCTGCCCCTGCCTCAGGGCCCCTCTACATGTCTGCCATCCTCATATATACGTGGCCCACCAGCTCCTTTCCTTTGGGTCGTTGCGCAAACATCCCCTCCTCTCCCCAGCATTCCTGACCCTGACAGTCTGCCTCGGTTTCCCCAGCTGCACAGTGCGGGTGTGGCAGCTGGCTCCACGGGTCTCTGTCAAGCTCCCTGCTGTCACCCCTGCTCCGGGTTCAGAGTGGCACACACTAACAGCTGAATGAATGAATCCCAAACACCGCGTACATGTCAGACTCTGCGGATGGAGAGATGACTAAGCCTCGGTGAGGGCTTAGGCTGGTGGGGAGACAGACAGGTAACAGATCGTTACAACAGAGTGGGAGCACCTGCAGAGGGAGACACGTCACGGTGATGGGGGCACCTGGTAGCACCAGGCGCGAGGGGGCCTTTGCTGGAAGGAGGAGCAGAGGGGTTATCTTGGCTGGGCCTCAGAGAATGAGTAGGAGTTTGACCAATGGACAAGGAAGGAAGGGTGTCTCAGGCAGGAGGGACAGCACGGGCAAACACTCAGACATCAGAACGGGCAACAAGTTCAGGACGTTTACACAGAGGCACAGCGTGAAGGGGCCGTCACTACTGACAACCACAATTCATTGATTCAGTTAATGACTAACGTGGGTTGCTTGTTCACTGCTTGCTTGAATTCTGAGAGGCGGGTGTGATGGCCACCTTATTTCAAGTGAACATGGGGAAACTGAGGCTTCGAGAGGCTCTGTCCCTTACTGTAAGCCTCACAGGCACACATTGGCAGAGCTGGGATCAGGACCCAAAGCCTGGACTCCTGGCCACCATGGCTCCTGGAAAGTGGGCTGGTGTGCTGGGGCAAGGGCTGGGGACTGCAAACCAGGCCCAGTGTCTGCTTTGTCAATAAAGTTTTATTGGTACACAGCCACTCCCACTTGCTGATGACTACCTATGGCTGCTTCTGGGCCACAATAGCATCGTCATCAGGCCCTCAAAGCCTAGAATATTAACTCTCTGGCCCTTTACAGATTGAGTTTGCTGACCCCTAGCCTATAAGATGATGTTGAGGCTGGATGGGTAAGCTGGGGGTAGGTGGAGCCCCAGTAGGGCTGAACCCAGGAAGGCAGGCCCGTGTGGGTGTGGGGAGGAGAGGTGGAGAGAGGAAGGCAGGCAGGGCTGCAGGGCTGCGGTCAGCTCCGTGCCTCCAAGGTGTCCCAGTAGGTGCAGAAAAGGATGCTCGGGGGACACAGACCCTCCACCAGCAGGGTGGGCAACCCCTCAGTGGTTATTAACCCTGTGTTTGGCCAGGGCCGGGCCCCGAGGCGCAGCCAAGCTGTGTCCCCACATGGAAACACTCACAAAGAAAGCTGATGGGGCGCCGTGAGGGGAGAGAAAAAGCCCACAGAGCTAGGGTCTCTGTGAGCCAGCAGGGGGCCTCGAGGCCCAGCTGTGT
The DNA here is from genome assembly GCF_030014295.1 of Loxodonta africana. Classification (NCBI taxonomy): domain Eukaryota; kingdom Metazoa; phylum Chordata; class Mammalia; order Proboscidea; family Elephantidae; genus Loxodonta; species Loxodonta africana. Next base: position 4,375,758 of record NC_087348.1, on the reverse strand, counting down.
GCGTCAGCAGAGGGACAGGCCCAGAGCGCAGGGAGAAGGCCGGGAAGAACCTCGGGTGGGCAGCCCAGCACGGACTTACGTTGTCGTTGTTAGCTGCTGTTGAGTCAATTCCGACTCATGGCGACCCCATGTGTGCAGAATAGGACTGTGCCCCATAGGGTTTTCAAGGCCGTGGCTTTTTGGAAGCAGATTGCCAGGTCTTTCTCCCAAGGAGCCTCTGGGTGGATTAGAACCTCCAGCCTTTCAGCTAGAGTGCCTGAATGTTTGTGCCACCCAGGGACTTCTATGAGGCCTTACACCTATTTTCTACATGAAAAGGTATTTCCGCCAGTGTTTCGAGAACATTTTGCCGAGTACTGCTGAGCAGGATTTAAGAGCCGGGATCATAACACCTGAGATGGTGAAGGGCACAATCAGGAGATGTGCCCAGAGCAACCTCGGGACACATGCTGGGAGCAAGGACGGCAGCCTGCTCTCCTGCCCAGGCTGGACGACGCCCAGTGTGGCTGATGGCACTGGACACACCCTGTTAGGTCAGCAGGAGCTGGCTTGAGGTCACCCCCAGGAGCTGAGTGTCAGGAGCCCCACAGGGCCAGGATTCGTTTCACATGTTCTCAGTAAGGTTCCGGGGTGGCAGAGGGACCAACATCAGCTCCCCTGCTTGCCAGGGGCTGCTCTGGCCCAGGCCTTCCGTGGTGGACTGTGGTCTGTGTCCCTAAGGCCTGAGTGGGCAGTTCAGGGAGAGGCCGGGAGGCTGCCGAACCAGGGGCTTTCCCCATGACCTCCTAGGAGAGGGGGCCCCTGGGGACCCTGGGCTTGGTGGGAGGGGACTCTGTCAGCCTCGAGCACAGGCCCATGTGGCTCAGAGAAGCAGGGTATTTTAGGCGGCACGGGGGGAATTCTGCGTTACCCTGGAGATAAGTGGGCACGGGCTCAGCAGCACATCTGTGCCCAGTGAGAGTGCGCCCAGCGTCTGGGGCTGGAGGGGTGACAGTGCCCAAGGGGTGGACAGACAGACGGATGCTGGGACAAGAGGAAGGGCAGCTGGGCAGGGGCTTGGGGAGGCTCAGCTCCCCACAAAGCTGGGAGCTGGGAGAGGGGATGGCCAGGGACCTCTGAGAGGAGTCTGCACCGCAGAGAGTCCCGTGAGCCCCTGAGCCAGGCCAGTACAGTGGGAGAAATGGTGGAATCTGTCTCCCCAGGGCATGAAGCTGAGTGCCCTTCTCCAGTGTCTGCTGGGCCCCACGTCCGGCCTCAGGACAGGCTCAGGGCCGGGACAGCCACAGGAGGCCCTGGCATCCTCCTCAATGCTCTTCCTGGACACTGAGCTCAGAGCCTCCTGCCAGAAACAGCCTTTTCCAGAAGGTCTGGGCACTGGCCAGGCCGTGGCCTCTGTCTGTGGTGTAACCCTCTCGGATGTGCGACTGTCAGGCTCACGTCCTCCGTGGCCTCCGGCTCTGCCTTTGGTGTAATCCCCTCAGATGTGTGACTGCCAGGCTCGTGTCCTCCACGCCCGAGAGGCTCCCGACAGCAGGACAGACGTTCCTTGAGCAACAACCCCTCAACATCTCCCCCACTCAACTCCACATGTTCTGAGTCCTCTCAACTCCCTTGTCCTGGGCATGTGCTCCTTATGATGTGACCAGAAACCTTGCTCCTTGCCAGATTCTCCTTTATCCACGGGTCCCCCAGGGTGGTCTCCATCTTCTTAAACTGTAGCCTCCTAATCAGTAGGCCACCTGAGGCATGGCCAACTCAGGCCCAAGGCTGGCCCAGATTTGGGGTTCATGGGCAAAGACCCAGGCTAGCTTAGTGTGGAAAAATGGATCAAGACCCCTGACTGGACTCCTGCAAGAAACGCTGAAATCACACACATGAGCCATCAAACCCGGGCCCTGCACTGTGGCTGGTGATGTGAAGGGGTAGGAAGCTCGTTCCCTCAGGCAGTGCATGAGGTCCCTTCTGCCAAAGAGGGTGGCAGCGGGAGCGGGCTGAACAGTGCCCCCCAGAAGGACATGTCCACACCACAGCTCCCGGGACCTGTGGCTGTGACCTTGTTTGGAAAAAGTGTCTTTGCAAATGCGGTAAAATTCAAGATTCTGAACTGAGCTCCAGCTGATCTAATGACAGATGTTCTTCTAAGAGACAGGAGAGGCTGTGACAGGCAGAGGAGACCGTGTGACCATAGGGGCAGAGATGGAGCGCCAGGGGTTCCGGCGGCCCCAGAACCTGGGAAAGGCAGCGGACAGCTTCTATTAGAGCCTCCGGAAGGAGCCAACCCCACTGATGCCTTGATCTTGGACTTGTGGCCTCCAGAACACTAAGACAATCCATGTCTGTTTCTAAGCCACCAGTGTGTGGGGGGTTTTGTTATGGTACCCCCCGGAGACTCAGACGCCAGCTGGTGGGGAGCAAGCCGGCCTCCCCAGACCCCTCCATGGGGATGACCAGTACAAGGTGTACCCTGGAAGCCCCCAGAATCTGCAAGCTGCCCCATTTGGTTCTGGTCAGGAACCTAGCTAGGCCCAACCCCACCCTGCTAACAACCCCACCCTGCTAACAATCAAGGGCCAGATGGAAGGCGGCCTCCAGGCACACGCAGCCTCCTGTCTTCCTGCGGTGGGTGGCTGGGCCCTTCCTTGGGACCCCACTACCCTGCCTGCCAGACCACCTCCAGACTACCCTCTGATGATGGGCCCAATGAACCAGAACTCCCAATTTGCCCAAAAGCACACCCTTCTTCGGAGGGAAAGCGATTTGTTACAACGAAGGCAGTGAGACAGCCATCTCACCGCCCCACTGACCTCCAGGGTCACACGGCTACCAAGGCACCAAAGTCCATGCCCTGCCCATTGAACCACCCAGGCTCTGCCTCCCAAATGGATCTAGGAAATTAGATAGGGTCACAGGGAATCTGCTTTCCAAAGCAGGGAGGGGGCTGTGGCCTGAGGGTGGGGCTTTCAGGAGCAAGGATTTCAGCAAAATCCTGTTCAGACACTCTAGTAATTCCCATTAGGAAGGCGGTTGTGTTTCCCCAGCCCACTCTGAGGGTTCTCCACCATCCTGTTCCCGGAGCCTGGTGGCGGGCACGTCTTACGTTCCTTGTTAGCCAGTGACCCAGTGCGGGTGCATGGCTGCGTCTCAGTCAGGGACTGGACCTACCAATGGCCAAGGCTCAGCTGGAGGGTCCGAGGCTCTGGGGGAGCGACCCCAGCCAGACCAGACCCGGCATGCTCCTTCTCTCTTCCCCCTCTCTCCACATTTCCCCAGAAGGGAGGAGGCTAACGCTCCTGCTCCCAGAAGAAATCGGGCCTCCATGAGTGACTCAGCCCCTGTCTCATTGCTTGCTCTATGAGAGACCAGGTAAGCCAGTTTCTGCCCAGGGGACCACAACTCATCAAGACCCCACATGTGTCAGAGTAGGACTGTGCTCCACAGGGTTCTCAATGGCTGATTTTTCAGAAGTAGGTTGCCAGGCCTTTCTTCTGAGGTGCCTCTGGGTGGACTCGCGCCTCCAACCTTTCAGGAGAAACAGCTGGCAGCAGGGCAGAAGCACAAATGGCAGCCTCTGGACCCAGCCTGCCCATTCCCTTTCCCTCTGTGCCCCGTGGGGAGGTTGCGGCGACCATTCCCTCCCATTGGGGAGCAGATGCGTCCAGTCTGTGCCTGGCAGGCCCAGCCAGAAGGCTTCTTTTTCTTTTTTGGGTTCTAAAATCTAAGCCTGGTGAGGGCCCTACCTGTCAGGGTCAAGTGGGTCCCAAGGGCTAGGTTAGGAAGGGAAGAAGGAAGCCCTGCCACGGCCCCCGACCCTGCTTTCAGGTAATAACACGCTTCAAGGCACATCTCGGTCGTTGTTATGGATTGAACTGTGTCCCCCCCGAAAACGTGCTGGAGCCCTAACCTCTACTCCTGCAGATGCAATCCCGTTTGGAAACAGGGGTTTCCTCATAATGGTAGCAAGGCCACTTCAGTGTGGGGTGGGTCCTGACCCTAACCCCTTCTGAGCTATAAAAAGAGCAGCAATGACACAGACACACCCACGGGGGGAAGACAGACGCCATGTGAGGATCGCCAAGGAACCAAGGAACGCCCGGAGCTACTGAAAAAGTAGGAATCCACACGGCTGACACCCTGATTTTAGGCTTCCAGCCTCCGGAACTGTGAGAAAATAAATTCTGTTCTTTAAGACCACCCGCCTGCGGCACTTGTGTTACAGCGGCATTCGGGGACTGGGGCAGACCTGTGACCCTTCTCAGCTGGTGGAGGACGCCGAGATGAGGGACCCCCCGATCTCCTAGCCCCAGCAGCCAGCCATCACATCAGGACCCCTCTCACCCCAGCAGTTGTTACAGGAGGTCAGGTAATGAGCCTGGGTCAGGAGCTTCGGTGGCAGGCAGGTGCGGGACAGAACGTGGCTCGGACCCTCCACCAGCTGGAGACCTTGGGTGGGCACCACAGGGCCAGCCAGACGGGAAGCTTCACGAGGAAAGGGCTTTCCTTTTGCTCATTGTTATACCCTTGGGGCCTAGAGCAGTGCCTGGCACTTAGTAACCAGATGCCATCGAGTCGACTCCAACTCGTGGTGACTCCAGGTGCGTCAGAGTAGACTGTGCTCTGTAGGGTTTTCAGTGGCTGATTTTTCAGTAGATTGCCAGGTCTTTCTTCCAAGGCATCTCTGGGTAGACTGGAACCAAACTTTTGGATGGCACCCTCACTATTTGCACCACCCAGGGACTCCTGGTACATAGTAAGTGCTCAGTAAAAATGCACTGTATTAAAGAATGGCTGAATGGACTATTCTAATCTCCATCCCAAATTTGCATCAATGAAAACTCATAATACCGACAGCACCGAGCTCGGGACCCATGAAAAAGGGCCACATACAAGGACTGAAACCCAGTAGGTGTTCAGTAATTGCTAGTTCATTCATTCCGGTTTCTGTTCTGGTGTCCCTGGGCCTGAGGTTTCCCCCATGCTGGGACCACCTGCCCTGCACCTCAAATCCCTGAGGCCTGAGCCGTCTCTTGTAGGTCTCACAAATTCCTCAGTTGTGAACAGGGTGTAGTAGCAGCACCCCCATCCCCTGGGGTGATGGCGTCAGAAGGCCTGGGACTGAAGGCCTCCTCTCCTCCCCCTCGCCCCCTGCCTGGTTTGGTAGGCTCCAGCAAGCAGCAGCAGCCAGCCCCAGTTTATTTTTAATCACATGATTACCCGGGGTCTTTTGTCACTTAAACAGTTTAATTGGGAGCTGCGGAACTCCTACAGCAGAGCTCCCTGGGAGACGTCAGCAGATGCAGGGAGCTTGTCCGTGGTGCCAGCCCCTCCCCCCAGGGAGCACTGGGCACCCAAAGCCAGTCTGTGCCCATCAGGCAGGCAGCGGGCATTTGTGTTGGCCATGGAGACAAATCATAGCTGAAGATGGGTTTGATAGGCAGCAAGGTGGAGGGAAGAGAGTTTATCTGTGTTATCTCTCGCTAAACTATTCATCTACTCACCCATCAGCCACTCATCCATTCATCGATCCATACATCTATCCAATCACCCACCATTCATCCATCCATCCAATCACTCATCCACCCACCCATCCATCCATTCAATCATCCATCCATCCAACCATCCACCCATCTGTTCATCCAGTCACTCATCTAGGCATCTATCCACCCATTGATATATCCACCCATCCACCCAGCCACCCACCCGTCCGTCCGTCCGTCCATCCATCCCATATGTCATCCACTGCTCACTGAGAACCTATCAGGTACTTTCTTCCACCTTCAAACCCACTCACCTTCTCAGTTACCCACCCATTGCTCCCAGATGTTTGGGTACTCCCTGTGCCCTCTGCACCCTTTGGCTTGCCTCTACCAGGTTCCTGACCTCCTCTCATCATAAATTAACTGGCTGATGCTCACCCCCTGAGAGAAGGGAAGAAACTGTCAGGATACCTACTATGTGCCAAACAGTCACTTCTGTTTGCTCCTTTAGTAGCTTACAAGCCCGAAAGGTGTCATCTTGCTTTTCCAAGGAGATACACTGGCAAGGAATAGAGCGAGGACCAGAACACACATTTTGTCTCCAGATCCAGGATTCCTTCTGTTACCTCTCCCCCACACCACCCACAGCAGCCCCAAGGGAAGAGGCTCGTGATGGTGAACGCTGAAAGGCCTCTAGGCCAGACTCAGAGTCTGATTCTTGGTTCCCACCCTGGCTCCCCTGCAGTCCTGGCTGAGGTACTATGGGCATGTCTCTGAACTTCTCTCAGTCTCCATTTCCTCATTTGTAAAATGGGAGAATGATTTCCATTTAACAGCATCAAATGTTAGTTGCTCCTACTTCAGCCGTCCATCTGGGCCAGCTGCACATTCTGACAACTTCCAAGAAGTAGAGGCCACTGCCCTGACCCGAAGTCACATTCTCTGTGGACTCTCGGGCCAGGGAAGCAGAGAGCTTGCAGCTCTCTATGCACCTAAGCCCCTCCCCTCTATTCTTCCCCCGGTGAGCTCCTATGTGTACTTCAAAACCCAGGTCACGTGCGACCTCTCTGGGAAGTCATGGCTTTCGGGCCTTGTTATCTCCTGGTTTTCACAGGTGGGCTGGAGGAAGAGCTGAGGGGCTCCTGACCCTCAGGCCACTGAACAAGGTGGACACTTGTGATGCTTTTTCTAGGGGGGTAATGTTGTTTCTCTGCCCAGGCCTAGGGCAGTTATCAGCAGATCTCAATTTTATTAGGAACTATAGGGTCGCTGTGAGTTGGAATTGACCCCACGGCAATGGTTTTTTTTAAACCTGAGCTCAGGAATCCCTGGGTGGCACAAAGAGTTAAGCACTGGACTACTAACTAAAAGGCTGGCAGTTTGAGTCTAACCAGAGGTGCCTTGGAAGAAAGGCCTGGCTATCTGTTTCCAAAAGGTCACAGCCTTGAAAACCCTACAGAGCCCAGTTCTACTCTGACACACATGGGGTCACCGTGAGTCAGAGTCAACTCCATAGCAGGTGTTGGTTAATGTACGAGTAATAATAGTACCCACCACCTGTCTGTCAGTTTGTCCTACTGCGGGGGCTTGTGTGTGGCTGGAAACTATGCCACCGCTATTTCAAATACCAGCAGGGTCAACCAAGGTGAACAGATTACAGCAAAGCTTCCAGACTAAGACAGACTAGGAAGAAGGGCCTGGTGATCTACTTCCAAAAATCAGCCAGTGAAGACCCTGTGGAGGAGCCCAGTTCTACTCTGACACACATGGGGTCGCCCTGAGTCGGAATCAACTTGATGGCAACTGGTTTGGTTTGGCTATCTGAGAGCAAATATTAAGAGGGCTTAGAAACCCCAACCTCAGAAGTAACAGCCCATTTCAGGCCACGGATTGTCTTTGTCACTCCACATTCCAGAGCTTCCCAGCAGGACAGAGAGGCAGGCCTGGGCTGGAGAAGGAACACTAGCAGAGAGACGTTTTGGATCAAACGGATGCAAGCTTGGAGCCACGCTGCCAGGAGGTGGAGCTCCCTGGTCACCTGAGAGAAGGGGTGGCCTGTTCCGGGGTGGAGGAGGGGCCGTTTTGGAAGTCGGCCTGAACAGGTGTGACCTGCACTGATAAGGGAAAAGGAAAGAAGGTTTGCCATGGGCTGGACGGGGAAGACAAGTGTCTCTGAGGGCGTCTATGCGTCTATCAATCCGTCCGTAGCCTGGGCTCCTCAGGCTTCAGGCGGCTGTCGGTCTGCAGAAGCTTCCAGCTCATTCTGCCTGAATGTGTGCCCAGCTGTCACCTTCTTGGATCTGAGATGGAATCAGAAGCAGGGGACGAGGCACCCCAGAACTAGTGTGCATCGCCTGGGGCTGACCTCTGATGTGTCACAGCCTGGAAGGATGAGACAGGGCCAGCTGGGCACATGGACAGCGGGGTGTAGCTGGGTGCAAGGCGTGGAGGGAGGGGAATGTGGCTGGCTGGGCTGGCGGGGGTGGGGGGGCTGGAACAGCCGGCCACACAGGAGGCCAGGGAAACAGGAGCTTAGGGGGACGGAACTGCAGAACGCACAGGAAGAGGACGTGATTACCACTCAGCATTCACGCATCAAACGTTTTCCGTGGTACCACGGGACTCGCTGGAAAAGCGCTCAGTGAGTAAAATCAAAGGGCTAGGGACTCTGCATAAAGCAGACGCCAACAGTTAGCCCAGAAGGCGGGAGGCAGGCGGGGCGGGGCCTGGAGAGAACCTGGTGTTTGATCTCACCCTCTCCTCCTCCTCCAGGGGACCCTCAGATCCTGTGAGTGTGAGGCGCGCACACACACATCCTCACACAGCATACTACACCCTCAATACACACACACACAGCACACCACACCCTAACACCCACACATATAGACACACATACACACACAAGCACCCACACATTCTCCCTCACACACCACACTCATATACACTTACATACATGCAGTCACACACACACCACAGTGTCACACACACATATACTCCATCACACACACACTCACACTCATTCACAACCACACACTCACACGCTACCATCCCTGCCGCTGGTCCTGGGTGGGGGCTGGGGCCACGGTGGTTGTAGCAGTGACAGGTGTAACCACGGCTCTGAGCGGGCCGCCCAAGCCCATGGCCACCTTTGAGCCGCTCCCCCATCACCTGTCTGTCCTACCAGGCCGTGTGGAGGGACCTGCTTCCAGGACCTAAACAGTGTGAGGAATCCAGGTCTTGTCTGTCAGTGGAGCTGGGCGACCGGCTGGCAATGGCCCGGCCCCCAGTGGTGGGGCTCAGGCTTGCAGATCCAGCTCCCTGTCCCTCCCCCTCGTACAAGCCCTTTCATCCTTCCCCTTCAGGAGGTCACAGGCCCACCTACATGGACCCAAACAGACTCTTGTCGCTGCAGGAGTGTCCCGACGCAGCCCCCCACCCAGAACACGGTAGGGACAGTGAAGTCCCCTTCCAGTCCCGGGGTAGGCACTGAGCTAGGCCACTGGGCACCAGCGGGTGGACCACCAAGGGAGACAGCACCTGGTGCTCAGTGATGGACTGGGGTGAGGGGGTCCTTGGGGGCACACGGGGCACCAGGGGTCTAGGCAGGAGGCTCAGGAGACCCAGCCCTGCAGCTGAGCCCGGAAGGATGAGAAAATGGGCGTGACGGGTCAAAAGGCACGTGGGTGGAGAACAGGGACTGAGGGGTGGGAGACAAGAAGGGTGTAGGAAACAGAAGCCAGGTTCAGAGGGTCCTGTTTACCTCTCCCAGGAGGACCACAAGGAGTCTGGCAGCACGCACAGTTTGCAATTGGCTGCTAACCTAAATGTTGGCAGTTTGAACCCACCCGGTGGTGCCGAAGAAGAAAAGTCTGGCATTTACTTCCGTAAAGATTACGGCCAAGAAAACCCTATGGAGCAATTCTACTCTGTAACACATGGGGTTGTCATGAGTTGGAATCAAGCTGAAAGTAACAGGTTTTGGTTAGGGGTGACCCTAAAAGCAATGGGGAGATGCTGGGCGCTGTCAGGAGGGGGTTGGTCCCAGCATCCTTCACTCTAAAGGGCAGCCCAGCCCGTTGGTCTCCTGGAGACATGCCAGCTGCTCCCCATGCTGGCTGGGCAACACTGATTACATCACTCAGCCTCTTGGAGCCCCATTCCTGCTTGAGGAGTCTGGCTGCAGACCCAAATCCCAATGTGAGCCTCCAGGCCAACCACAGGCACCACAAGGCCTGGCAGGCCTGGGGCAGGGGGAGCTGCCCTCCCAACTCCAGGCTTGGTGCAAGGCCAGTGAATGGGTCCCAGAGGGAGCTGCGGTCAAGGATGCGCGCGCGCACACACACGCGTGCACGCACGCACACACACCTGCATTGCCTAGCACAGGTGTCTACATTCAAGGCCTCAAAGGAGCCCTGGTGGCACAATGGTTAAGAGCACGGCTGCTAACAGAAAGGTGGGTAGTTTGATTCCACCCAGCGGCTCAACGGAAGAAAAGACCTGGTGATCCGCTTCCTTACAGATTAAAGCCTTGGAAATCCTATGGGGGCAGTTCTACTCTGTCACACAGGGGGTCACCATGAGTTAGAATCAACTGGATGGCAACTCTGTGGACTGGTGGGATAACTGTGCCCACTCACAGGAGTGAAGACAGACTCACGAATTAGCATCTGCAGGGCCTCAGAAGAGCAGCCGTGTGCACAGGGAGTGCTGGATAGACAAGGGCAGCTGTCCTCGTTAGGATTCCAGACACCTTCTGCCCTACTGTGACGGTGACCAGGGACAGACACAGACCTTGGGACTGGCTGGGCACGACCCTGAAGTCCACCATAACCACCTTGCCATGTGGCACACCCCTCCTCAGGGGCTTCCTCCTCCTGGAAGGGCCTCCAAGGCCCCCTTTTCAGTCTGCTCGAATCCCCCCAGGCTGCCATGCGTGACGCTCCCAACGTCGGCTCTCAGAGCAGGCCCCGAACACTCCTCACCATTCCACGCTCCACGGCTGTCACCCCCACTGTTACGGACTGAATCGTGTCGCCCCAAAATATGTGCTGTAAAGCTGAACCCCTATGCCTGTGGATAAGGAGCCCTTGTGGTGTAATGGTAAAGCGCGTGGCTGTTAACTGAAAGGTCAGTGGTTCCAATTGACCAGCAGCTCAGTGGGAGAAAAGACTCGGAGATCCACTCCTGTAAAGGTTAAAAAACCCTGTGGGGCAGTTCGACCTCGCCACATGGGGTCTCTGTGAGCCGGACTCATCTCTACAGCATACAACACACACCTGTGGACGTGATCCCATTTGGGCATAAGGTTTTTTGTTATGTTAACAAGGCCATAGCAGCAGAGTGTGTCTTAAGCTACCAGCTTCTGAGATATAAAAAAGCAGATTAGGCACAGAGAAGCAAGCACCAATGGGGGAAGACAGGTGCCACGTGAAGGTCTCTGAAGAAAGCAGAGAACTACAGAGGAGCTGAGATGAGGACCTTCCCCCAGAGTGGATAGAGAGCCTGCCCTAGAGCAGATAGAGAGCCTTCCCCTACAGCCCACAGGCAGCCTTCTCCTAGAGCCAAAACCAAACCTGTTGTCACTGAGGCAATTCCAACTCAGCGACCCTATAGGACAGAGTAGAACTGTCCCATAAGGTTTCCAAGGAGCGGCTGGTGGATTCAAACTGTGGACCTTTTGATTACCAGCTGAGCTCTTAAGTACCGCACCACCAGGGCTCCTTCCCTTGCCCTGAATCTGGACAACCAGCCTCCTAATCTGTGAGAAAATAAATTTCTGTTCCTTAAAGCCGCCCACCCGTGGTATTTCTGTTACAGCAGCACTAAGAAACCAAGAAATCCCACGGAGGGCCTTGTCCAGGTCTCCTCGGAGCCCAGTGCTGCTCCTGGCACAGAGCAAATGCCCAGTACATGCCAGAGGGAGAGAGGAGGGAGGGGTGGACACTGACAGGCAGGGCTGAAGGTAACCAGGACATTATCTCCCCACCTGGCCCATTTCATTGTCAGTGCCCAGCCCACTGCACCACACTGCCTGGGAGATGTCCCCTCCTCCAGGGTGTTGCTCCCAGGGTGCTGACCTGCAGACACAGCCACACTCAGACCTTTAACGCAACAGCTGGACAGTGGTGGCCTTGCCCCAGATATAAGCCCCCGTGTTGTTGTCCTTAGCTGCCGCCAAGGGATCTTGCATGCACCAGAGCAAGACACCGCCCATCCTGTGCCATCTTCATGATCTTTGGTATGTTTGGTCCCTGTTGTCATCCATAAGGCTTTCATCGGCTGATTTTTGGAAGAAGAGCCCTAGGCCTTTTTTTCTTAGTAAGTCCCCATTAAAAACAAAAACAAAAAACAAAAATCAAAATAAAAATACTTGTTGCCGTCAAGTCAATTCCCACTCATAACGACCTTATAGGACAGAGTAGAACTGCCCCACAGGGCTTCCAAAGAGAGGCTGGTGGGTTTGAACTGTGACCTTTTGGTTAGCACTGCACTACCAGGGCTCCAAGTCCCCATAAGACACTGCAAGTCCTAAAACGGCCAGTGAAGCTAGCCCCCTACGGATGGGGGGAACAGGGAGTCACGTGTGAGTAAATCAAGCGCGAGCATTAAAGTACCAGAAAAGGTGCCCTTCCTGCCCATGCTCATGTCTGCTGCTCCCTGGAGGGCGGGCTGATAGGGCAAGAAGAGACACAGGCTAGAATCAGAGACAGGCCTCATGGGCAAATACTCCATGAGTCCCTAAGCTGCTCGGAACCAGCGTAACCCACTGCCTGAGTCCATTCCAGCCCATGGCGACCCCGTGCATACAGAGTAGAACTGAGCTTCACGGGGTTTTCAAGGAGGGACCTTTTAGAAGCAGATCGCCAGGCCTGTCTTCTGAGGCACCTCCGGGTGTGTTTAAATCACCAACCCGTCGGCTAGTAGTTGAGTGCTTAACCGTGTGTCCCACCCAGGGACTCCAATGAAGCACTTCACAGAGAAATTTTTTTGAGGTGTCTCCTTTACTCTCTCCTGAGATGAAATTCATAGATAACACACACCACCTGGAGCCCTGGGGGCGCAACGGGTAAGAGCTAGGCTGCTCACCCAAAATCCACCAGCCGCTCCTTGGAAACCCTATGGGGCAGTTCTACTCTGCCCTGCAGGGTGCTATGAGTCAGAATCCGCTTGGCGGAAACGAGTTTGGTTTTTCATGTTTTTATACCTACCTGTACACCTCATTCCAGCACAGGCCCACTCCGTGGAGAGAACAGGCAAGCCAGAGGAAGGACGTAGCCAACAGTAAAAGAATCTGATTTTTTTTTTTTTTTTTTTTTAAATAGAGTCCCGTGGACGTGAGAGTCACAAACGCAGAGCAAAGCGAGCAGGTGCTTCCCGTCCCACAGCCCTGCTGGTGCCAGCGCTCTCGGGAGGGGAGCAGCTCTTGGGAGGGGGCCAGTGAAAACGCTGCCCACGAGAGCTCTGCCCTCGGTGTGCTCGTGTGAAACCGCTCCAGAACAACCCTCCTGCTGAGGGTTAGCCTCTGCACAGCCAAGACAAAACCAAAACCTAAGTCCCCTGTGATGGAGCGACTCCTGTCCTCCAGAAACATGTGTTGAAATCCTAACTCCTGTACCTGTAAATGGGTCCCTGGGTGTTGCAAACGGTTAAGCACTTGGCTGTTAGCTGAAAGGGTGGCGGTTCAAACCCACCCAGAGGTGCCTGGGAAGACACGCCTGGTGATCCGCTTCTGAAAGTCCCCAGCCATGAAAACCCTACGGGGCAGCTCTACTCTGACATGCACGGACACCGAGTTTCTGTTAATGGTGTGACATAACTGGGAAAAGGATAGCGGTGACAGTCGCACAAAACGATGCATACAAAAGTTGTGCTAAATATAGATACACATATATCTAATAAGGAGCCCTGCTGGCTCTGTAGTTAAAGCTCTCAGCTGCTAACCAAAAGTCGGCAGTTCGAACCCACCAGCTGCTCTGCGGGAAATAGGATGTGGCAGTCTGCTTTGGAAAAGCTCACAGCCTAGGAAATCCTATGGGGCAGTTCTGCTCTGTCCTGTAGGGTCTCTTTGAGTCAGAATTGACTGGATGGCAAGGGGTTTGGCTTTTTTTGGTTTTTATATTTAATAGTTGACAATTTATTTTGATTTATAAGTCTAAATTCCACGCACAGTGTTGTTTGGCAGCTGGCTTTCCCTAAAGATTATGTAAAAGTGTTTTATTCTTCTTGTATGTGTGTGTGTTGTATGTATTTTTACAACAACAACAAATCAGTTGATCCTCCCAGTGACTGAACTGGGTGAATGCTGTCGTCGTATGGGGAAGCTGAGGCACAAAGGGGACACACACTTTGCTCACGTCACATCACGCGGCCAGGAGGGGGCAGGGCCGGGGTTGGACACAGGCCCTGGGGCTGGCCAGCACTGCTGGCCCTACTTGGAAACTCAGTGTCGGCTAAGCTCAGCGCATCCACACACTCATTGTGCCGACGGTGGTGCTGGGCTGTCAGGGGACAGCAGGGGAGGGTGCGCGGGGACACCTGGCCTCGATATACCTGAGGAGTCTGAATAAAGTGAAAATCCGTGTGCGCCCTCAGAACGCGGCTGTCCACTTTCCCGCGGGCTTCCCTGGGGACAGCTACACTGCGTGAGTGTCTGAATGCCACTTCACAAGCACAGAGGGACTGATCCCTGGCCCCTCGGCCCTCAACCCCCGCGCCCTGTCACTGCACCGCAACATCCATCTGCCTGTTGGTCTCCCCGACGCCATTGAGTCCCTAGACCCTGTCCCCACTCTGCAGGGACCCTCAACAGGCCTGTGACTCCAGTGTCAGGGCCAGGCGGGTTCTGCATTGACGGGGCCAAGTGGGACCTGCTCAGAATATTAAAATTTAAAAACACCTTGCCTGCTAGGTTCCACAAAATCCCTGAGTTAAAAAACAGCTAAGTGCTTGATTACTATCCAAAAATGTTAGCTGTTCGAACCCACCTAGCGACACCTCAGAAGAAAGGCCTGGTGACTTGTTACAAGAAAATCAGCCACCGAAAACCCTACGGAGCACACCTGTGGTCGCCATCAGATGGAACGGACGCCACGGCAACAGGCTTGGGCTGGTTTGTTTTTGCTAGGTCGCGTGGAGGACAGACTCTGGGTTCTCTAGTTGAGTTCACACCAGCTGATGCTCTTTTCCGGGGAGGAGGGGAACTTCCGCCTTTACCTTTATTAAATCAGGTGCACCTCTCCTTGGCTTCTGCTCCCAACGTCTGCCATCTAGTGGCGGAGCCAGGGAGCGCAGGCAAGGAACAATGTCCCCAACAGGTCCAGCCAAGGACACTAAACAAAAATGAGACTGATGTGTTTGGAGAGTCCACAGGTGCTGCCAGCATCAGGGGCTCTGGAAGCAGCACTGGGGGAGCCTTCTGGATCCTGTTGTTGTTAAAAAAAAAAAAACCCAAACCAAACCCAGTGCTGTCGAGTCAATTCCGACTCACAGTGACACTAGGCCCTAAAAAAAAAAAAAAAAAATTTTTTTTTTTTTTTTGGTGCCATCAAATCAGTTGTGATTCATAGCGACCCTATATACAACAGAACAGAGCCTGGTCCTGTGTCCTCCTCAAAATTATTGCTACACTTGAGCCCACTGTTGCAGCCACTGTGCCAATCCACCTCGTTGAGGGTCTTTCTCTTTTCCGCTGACCCTCTACTTCACCAAACGTGATGTCCTTCTCCAGGGACTGATCCCGCCTGATAATGTAAGATGAAGTCTCACCATCCTTGCTTCTAAGGAGCATTCTGGTTGTACTTCTTCCAAGACAGATTTGTTCGTTCTTTTGGCAGTCCATGGTGTATTCAACATTCTTCGCCAGCACCACGATTCAAAGGCGTCAATTCATCTCCGGTCTTCCTTATTCATTGTCCAGCTTTCATATGCATATGAAGTGATTGAAAACACCATGGCTTGGGTCAGGCGCCCCTTAGTCTTCAGGGTGACATCTTTGCTCTTCAACACTTTAAGGAGGTCTTTTGTGGCAGATTTGGTCAGTGCAATATGTCCCTTTGATTTCTTGACTGCTGCTTCCATGGGTGTTTATAGTGGATCAAAGTAAAGTGAAATCTTTGACAACTTCAGCCTTTTCTCCGTTTATCATAATGTTGCTTATTGGTCCCGTTGTGAGGATTTTTGTTGTCTTTATGTTGAGGTGTAATCCATACTGAAGGCTGTGGTCTCTGATCTTCATCAGTAAGTGCTTTGAGTTCTCTTCACTTTCAGCAAGCAAGGTTGTGTCATCTGCATATCACAGGTTGTTAATGAGTCTTCCTCTAATTCCGGTGCCACCTTATTCTTCATACAGTCCAGCTTCTCGGATTATCTGCTCAGCATACAGATTGAATAGTTATGGTGAAAGGATAGAACCCTGACACACATCTTTCCTGACTTTAAACCACATAGTATCCCCTTGTTCTGTCCGAGCAACTGCCCCTTGATCTATGTAAAGGTTCCTCATGAGCACAAGTAAGTGTTCTGGAATTCCCATTCTTTGCAATGATATCCATAATTTGTTATGATCCACACAGTCGAATGCCTTTCTATAGTCAATAAAACACAGGTAAACTTCCCTCTGGTGTTCTCTGCTTTCAGCCAGGACCCATCTGACAATGATATCCCTCATTCCACGTTCTCTTCTGAATCCAGCTTGAATTTCTGGCAGTTCCCTGTCAATGTACTGCTGTAACCCTTTTCGAATTATCTTCAGCAAAATTTTACTTGTGTGTGATATTGTTTGATAATTTCTTCATTCTGTTGGGTCACCTTTCTTTGGAATAGGCACAAATATGGGTATCTTCCAGTTGGTTGGCCAGGTAGCTGTCTTCCAAATTCCTTGGCATAGACGAGTGAGCGCCTCCAGTGTTGCATAGATTTGTTGAAACATCTCAGTTGACAATCCGTCAATTTCTGGAGCCTTGTTTTCTACCAATGCCTGAATTTGGATTTCTTCCTTCAATACCATTGATCACAGGCTACCTCCTGAAATGGCTGAACATCAACCAATGCTTTTTGGCACAGTGAATCTGGGTATTCCTTCCATCTTCCTTTGATGCTTCCTGCATCATTCAGTATTTTCCCCACAGAATCCTTCACCATCGCAACTCGAGGCTTGAATTTTTTCTTCAGTTCTTTCAGCTTGAGAAATGCCAAGCATCTTCTTCCCTTTTGGTTTTCTAACTCCAGGTCTTTGCACATTTCATTATAATACTTTGTCTTCTCGAGCGCCCTTTGAAATCTTCTGTTTAGCTCTTTTACTTCATCATTTTTTCCATTTGCTTTAGCAACTCAGGGGGAGGTGGGGTTATATTTGGACAACTTCTGCATGGCATCCCAAGTTTTGGAAACTGGAAGTTAATTTCAGTGTGACACAATGGCTTTTGGCTGTTGTGATTTTGAATAACTAGAACCCCCATTCTGCGGCCCTGGAGGAGAACACAGTGCTTATTAAGCCCTCACTGAGTCTTCTGCCCCCCTGATTTGGTGGGGACAAGGGCTGGTGTCACCTAACCTCACCGAGCCTCGGTTTCCCCGTTGGGTCCCAAGGGGGGCAGAATCTATGTTCTCAGTGTGGATGTGAGGTCCTCAGTCCCTGCAGAAGGCAGGCACTTGATTCTCTCCCAGAAGCTGGCTCAGGGAGGGAGGCAGAGAAGCACGAAGCACACCTTTCCTCCCGCCTCAGGCCAGGGAACGCTTCCTTCCAGAACATTCCGACTCCAATCAGCATATGCTTATATGGCTGCCAGGGTTCTCCAAGCCTCAGAAGGCCGCTTGGCAGAGCCAGGATAACAAGGCTGCCACTGCTGTTGTTGTTTGGTGCTGTTGAGTCGATTTCAACCCATAGAGACCTCACGTGACAGAGCAGAACTGTCCCGCAGGATTTTCTTGGCTGTAGCAGATTGCCAGGCTTTTCTCCTGTAGAACTGCTGGGTGGATTCGAACCACTGAACTTTTGGTTGGCAGCCAAGCACTTAACCATCGTGCCACCGGGGCTCCTTAACAAGGCTGCAGGACCACAAATCCGACCATTCCACAAACCTCGCTGAGCAGCTCCTAGGGCGAGCACTGAGCTGGGAGCCAGGGACAAAGACGCAGGGGCGGGTGACCCAATACGCGAGGTAAGCACAGGCTTGCTTACATGTGCGTGCTACTCTGCAGTGCACAATTTCACATGGGTTTCGCCGCCTCTTTGGTGTGGCAAATAACAGGTGAAACTGTGCTCTACACATTAGTAAGTAAGCATAAGTAAGCCTGTGCTTACCTTGCTTACTGGGTCACCCATTCCTGTCAGGGACTGTAAATTCGAAAAGAGGCTTTGACTCTGTAGGAGGGTGCTGCGGGGTTGGGAGAGAGACAGATGCCAGCCACATCTAGAAGCAGAATCTTTGATGTGGTGAAAAAATGTGAAGTTGTTCAGTATGGATCATCTGGTAAGCATGGTAAGCACCGTGCTTACATTGCCTATTGGATACTCCGGCCCAGGTCATATGGGCAAGGACAGCCCTCAGCAGGTGGTGCAAACTCTGTCCGAGAGGGCTGTCTGTCCCCCTCTGTACCACCTCCCACCCCTGCTCACACCCTCACCTCCAGCAGTCCCTTGGGACAGGTCTTCCACCCCTGGGGCCCTCTTTGGGGTTTGGGAAATGCTGTGTGGGGGCAGCCGATGCGGATTACAGGGCCACGTTGGGTCCTGCTCTCTGCTGCTGGGAGGGGAGGAGGGCGGTGGCTCACAGTTGCCCAGGGCGGAGCCAGCGGCTGCAGACTGGGTGCACCGAGGCACTCCACACCCAACTCTCCGATCGCTAGTCTTGGGACGTGCTGCTCTGTCTTCTCAGCATGTGTGTGTGTGTCTGTGTGTCCATGGGCAGCAGCAGCCATTGGAAAGGAATCCCTGGGTGGTGCAAACAATCCACGTGCCCAGAGGTACCTTGGAAGAAAGGCCTGGTAATCCACTTCTGAAAAATCAGCCATTGAAAACCCTATGGAGCACAGTTCTACTCCGACACACGTGGGGTCACCATGAGTCAGAGTCGACCTGCCGGCAACTGGCTTTTCCATACTGGTTGTATAAGCTCATGTGTATGCCGTCTCGTTGGTGCGCACAAGATAACGGCAACAAGACTACGGAGCATAAGGAATTGGCTCCAGGTCACACAGAGGTAAGGGGCAAGGTTGGGATTCAAACCCAGGGAGTGTGGCTTCAGGTTCTGCTATCGACCCTCACGTTCTCCACCTCTCTGCTCAGAAGAGAGGCTCAACAAACATCCAGATGGATGGACGGATAGATGGAGGGATGGAGGGAGGGATGGAGGGATAGATCAGGGGATCGATCAGGGGATGGATGGATGAGTGAAAGGATGGATGGAGGGTGGATGGAGGAGATAGATTGGGGATAGATCAGGGGGTAGATGGAGGGATGGGTGGAGGGAGGGGTGGAGGGATGGATGGAGGGATCCCTGGAGGGATCGGTGGAAGGATGGATGGAGGTAGGAATGGAGGGGATAGATCAGGGGATGGATGGAGGGATGGGTGGAGGGATGGATGGAGGGATGGGTGCAGGAATGGGTGGAAGGATGGATAGAGGTTTGGGGGAGGGATGTGTGGAGGGATGGATGGAGGGGATAGATCAGGGGCTGGATCAGGGGATGGATGGATAGAGGGATGGGTGGAGGGATGGATGAAGGGATGGGTGGAGGGATGGATGTAGAGATGGATGGAGGGATGGGTGGAGGGATGGAGGGATGGGTGGAGGGATGGTGGAGGGATAGGTGGAGGGATGCTGGAGGGATGCTGGAGGGATGGATGGAGGGAGGGGTCGAGGGATGGACAGAGGGATGGGTGGAGGGATGGATGTAGAGACGGATGAAGGGATGGGTGGAGGGACGGATGAAGGGATGGATGGAGGGGGGATGGAGGGATGGATGGATGAAGGGGTGGTGGAGGGATGAATGGAGGGGTGGGTGGAGGGATGGATGGAGGGATGGTGGAGGGATGGATGGAGGGATGGTGGAGGGATGATGTAGGGATATGTGGAGGGATGGATGGATGGAGGGAAAGAAGGAAGGATGGAGGGAGGGATGGAGGGGTGGTGGAGGGATGGATGGCGGAATGGGTGGAGGGATGGATGGAGGGAGGGATGGAGGGGATAGATCGGGGATGGATCAGGGGATGGATGGATGGGTGATGGGATGGATGGAGGGATGTATGGAGGGATGGGTGGAGGGATGATGGATGAATGCAAGGATAGATGGAGGGATGCATGGAGGGATGGTGGAGGGATAGTGGAGGGATGGATGGAGGAAGGGGTGGAGGGAGGGACGGAGGGAGGGGTGGAGGGATGGATGGAGGAATGGGCGGAGGGATGGATGAAGGACAGATGAAGGGATAAAAATAGGAGGAATCCTGCTTATTAAGCATTCATTGTAATCCACGTTCAGACCTCAGGGGGCTTTTCAGGACAGAGGGTCTGGTGGAGGGGGGGGTTCCAGCTAGGATGAGAGGGCTGGGGCCGCCTCTCCATGACCGCACGGGGCCTGATGGGAAAATCAGACGATCACCTTCCTCTAGACTCATCACTTCCAACTGGCAGAACTGGAAGCCATTTTCTTCTGGGATGACCACGATGGAGAAAGGTCCTCCAGGAGGGCCACTCGCCCGCTCCCTCAGGTACTAGGGAGGACGTTCACACCCCCACACACAGCGTCTCCCCAGCCTGACTGCCCACAGCTCGCCTGATTCAGCAGGTCCGGGTGGGGCCCGGGACTCTGCATCTCTAACAGGCTCCCAGGTGATGCTGCTGGTCTGCGGACTGCTTTGAGTGTTGCTGTTCTTGGCGGCCGTCGAGGCGGCCTGACTCAGGGTGAACCCACACACAACAGGAGGAAATGCTGCCTGGTCCTGCACCATCCCCATGATCAGTTGTAGACGGGACTGTTGGGGTCCACAGGGTTTTTACTGGGTGATTTTCAGGAGCAGATTGCCGGGCCTTTCTTCCTAGTCTTAATCTGGAAGTGCCTCTGAAACCTGTTCGGCACCACAGCTACACCGAAGCCTCCACTGACAGACGGGTGGTGGCTGAGGGTGAAACGCAGTGGCTGGGAGTTGGGTCTCCCGCACGGAAGGCGAGAGTTCTACCACAGAGCCACCACTGCCCTCAAACACTTTGAGTTAGGAGACCTTCACTGGTTGCCCTTGACCTTGCCAAGCACAGAGCAGAGGTTCTCAAACTCCAGAGTACATCGGAATCCCTGGAGGGCTTGTGAAAATACAGATAGCTGGACCCCGCCCCAGATTCCCTGATTCTGGGGTGCAGCCTGATAATCTGCATTCCAACAGGCCCTCGGTCATGTTGCTGCTGCTCTGGGGAACACACCTGGAGAGCCACTGCCTCGGGGCTCTCAACCTTGACAGCCTGTTAGGTCACCTGGGAGCTTTCCAACATTACTGCCGCACCGGCACGGTCCCTAGGTGGAGCAAACCGTTTGCCCTCGACAACTAACCTCGAGGCTGTCAGTTCAAACCCACCCAGGGGTGCTACGGAAGAAAGACCTGGCAATCTGCTTCTGTAGAGATTCTTCTTCCCTCCCAGCGCCATCAGGTTGATTCTGGCTCATGTGACCCTACAGGTCAGAACAGAACGGCCCCAGAGGGTTTCGAGGGCTATCATGTTTACAGAAGCAGACTGCCTCATCTTTCTCCAGAGGAACGGAGGGTGGGTTCGAACGTCGGACCTTTAGGTTAGCAGCTGAGAACTTAATTACTGCGGCACCCAGGATCCGCTCTAAAGATTACAGCCAAGAAAACCCTGTGAAGCAGTTCTACTCTGTAACATGTGGGGTCGTAATGAGTTGGAATCGACTTGATGGCAATGGGTTTGGTTTGGTTTCTTGGCTGCGCCGGTGCATCTCCCAATTCAATCAGAATCTCACCAGGAAGGGGCAGGGGTAGGGCTTGAGCTGGGGGTCCGGTACCATCCAGGATTTCACTCCTGCTTTCTTTTCCTCAATCTGCCGAGACCCACCGCGGCATGAATTTTTCATTTTCCAAACCGACCGAACAGAGCAAAACCCCAACAGATAAAATCCAACCCACCACGTTACTTATCAAAAGGCCACAGGTTACAAACACGGCCTGAAATGTGGTCATTTCCAAGCTGCATGAAACGCAGGCCCCATTCATTGCTGGGCTGTGAGTGTCCCCACTGTCAGCCTCCCAGGCTGTCGGTGGCCGAGGCCCTGGGGAGCCATGTGTGAGAAAATCAGGGCAGGGGTGTCAGATGGAGACCTGCTGTTGAGTCGACTCCATGGTGTTTACAGTGGCTAGTCTACAAGTCTCTCTGAGCAGGGTCTCTGTGCAGGTGACAGTGGTAGGGACCAAGGGTTCAGGTGGGCGCCAGGTAGTCACTTAATGAGGCAGACAGTCTAGGCCAGGTGTGCAGGACCCTGGTCTGCCCCTAGGTCCAGGGCAGTCATGGCTGTGGGGCCCTTCTTAGTGTATGCCGTTCTGGGTGGCCTGGGGCTCTGACAGGGGCCCCTGGGCCCTGTCAGTTAAGCCAGCTCACCTGGAAGGTGACAGATGAGTGGGAAATGAGGTTACCTGGGCCCTTCCAGCAGCCACCTGCCAAGTCCACTTTCATTTGCCTGGGGGGAGGGAGCAGAAAGAGACAGCTGGTGGCCTTGTTCGAGAAGCTGGGGATGGAGGCGGGGGAGACTGGGTGTCTTTCCAAGGTCATGGCACTTAGCCAGGCCAAGGGACGGGAGGAGGCTGCCTGCCCACAACCCAAGGGCCAGCCAGGTTGCAGCCTCCCCAGCAATGGAGGCTCCCAACCGCGAGGTCAGGCTCAAGGACCCCGGGCACAGCCAGTCCCAGCAGAGAGAAGCTGTAGAAAATGGGGGATAAACGTACCCCTCCCCATCTTATCCCTGCCGGGAAGATGGCCTGGAGGAGCAGGTGTGGTGAAATGAGAGCTCGAGGGGGCCCTGGAGTAGAGCCCCCTCTCTTCCGCTCACTGCTGTGTGACCTGGCACAAGTCACTTAACATCTCTGAGCCTTAGGCTCCTCATCCAGGAATGGAGAGAAAACTAGCCACATTCATGCCTGGACTCAGCCACAAGGACAACTGAAACCATAAACATGATGGACACCACTCACTGAGCACCTACTGTGTGCTGGGAGCAGCTGAGCTTTATATCTATGGGGTCTCTTAACGTCCCCAAAACAACCCTGTGTGGTGGAAACTATGGTTATCCACATAGCGCCAGAGAGACACCAGAGCACCCAGAGGTTAGGTGGCGGGGCAGCAGGGACCCTGGCAGTCTGGCCCGCTGCGCTTACCATGGGGCCAGGAGGATGGAACGAGGTCACGTGTGTAAGGCGGTTTCTTCGCGCAGTACCCCTCTGCGCTCCACAGGACCCTGCTGTGGCTCACTGTGGTAGGGGAAAGGACCCTGCCCCTTCACCGCCCCCTGCCCCGCCCCCTGCCCCGCCTTGCCCTGTAGGTCAGCCACACGGAGAGGCCTGCATCCACTCTGCACGTCCTGCACCAACAGCTTCTCCAGAAAGCCCCCGTGACTCAGAAGGTGTCGGGCATCAGCCTGTTGGGACGTCCAAAAGGACATGGGCCGTGTGCAGTGAAGATCAACAGGCAGAATACACCTGCACAGACAGTGTTTATCACCAGCACTGATCCACAGGGGAGGTCCTGACAGGGCAGGGGCCACAAGTTAGTCCAGGGACCAGCAGAGGCACAACCCCAACTGCTGCTCACACAGGAGGGAGGCTCAGCGTCCTGATCCCCTGTTGTGCTTCCTGAGCGGGTGCAGCTTAGTCACCCACACTACCAAACTGCCATTTAAAGGAGTGTCAATATGGAAGTTACATGTAAAACGACATCATTATAGTACACTGCATGTATGTAATCAGGGCAGTGGGGCTCAGAGAGCAGATTTTCCATCCCTCCAGTTAGCTATCTGGTCATTATGCCGCCCGCCCGCACGTTCGTCCGTCCGTCCATCCATCCATCCTTCCCTATAACCATCCACCCATCCATGTACCCACCCACCCACCCATCCATCCATCCATCCGTCCGTCCGTCCGTCCATCCGTCCGTCCGTCCGTCCATCCGTCCGTCCACCCAACCACCCACCCATCCATCCATCCAGGCGCCCATCCATTCACCCATCCATCCATATAACCATCCACCCAACCAATCCACCCATCCACCCACCCACCCACCCACCCATTCATCCACCCACCCACCCATCCATCCATCCATCCATCCATCCATCCATCCATCCATCCATCCATGTACTCATCCATCCATCCATGTACTCATCCATCCATCCATCCATGTACTCATCCATCCATCCATCCATGTACTCATCCATCCATCATCCATCCATCTGTCCATCCATCCATCTGTCCGTCCGTCCGTCCGTCCATCCATCCATCCATCCATGTACTCATCCATCCATCCGTCTGTCCGTCTGTCCGTCCGTCCATCCGTCCATCCCCCCAACCCACCCACCCACCATATATTTATTAGTATCTGTGGGATGCCATGTTTTGTGCTGGGCAGACAATGAGGATTCACAGAGGGCATCACAACCCTTCCCTCAATAGATTCTCAGACATTAGGAGGAAGAGACTTAAACAAAAAGACCCCAAGGGGATGAGAACAGGACAGCCCTGTTCCGGCCGGGGAGAGGAGAAGAGCCAGGGGAGCAAGGGTGGGAGGGAAGTGAGGTTAGAGCAAGCGAGTGAGCTGTGGCTGCCCGGTGTCCACTTGCCCACTTCCTGGGGAAACACTCATAGCCCAAGCTTAGTCCCTGTGCTGTGAGTGGCACTGACACCCCCCTCAAGGACTGGCACGTGACCCAGGTCTGGTCTCTTGGCCATTATGATTGGGTCAGGATTGGGCACATGATTCAAATTGGTACAAAGAGACTCAATTCTGAAACTACTCTTATAACAATCGGGAAAAAGGTTCTCTTCCTGCTGATTGCTAAACTAGTTAAAAACTAGCCTGGTGCTGCCAGCGGCCACCTCCACATGGTATGGGGAGACCTGCCTGAGAACAGAGAGAAAACCAGACAAAAGAGATGGAAAGAGGCACCTTCTTAATACTTGCTGAGCACCTGGATCCAGCCACACCTGAAGCTGTCATTTCCTTAACTTGAAAGCCATTACATTTCCTTTCACTTTTAGCCAGGCTCAGCTTGATTTTCATCATTTGTAACTAAGAGGCCTTGTTTTGGGATGTAGGCTTTGCCCTTTTCAGAAGTCAGGGAGGTCACAAGGAGGTGAGAACTCTGCCTGGGACTCAGAACCCCCAGCCAGGGACCCTGGGATGGCTGGCCCTGTACAGCAAGTAACACATACGGACTTGCCTTGGGTAAGCCCCCTTACAGGATTCAGTTTGTCCATGTAGATAACAAGTTTTGATTTCTCACTTATATCATCCAAACCCATTACTCGAAAGACATTGTATACCCGACATCCTGAGACGCTCTGAATGACATGTGGGGGAGGGGAGTGGTTTCTGGATGGGGACAGGCATTGTGGAAATGGAGGCGATGGCTGAAACTCAGGGGTACCATGGTGGATGTGATCCACACCAAAATCTGCTCTCCATTTCTCCCGCAACAGCACGCTGTTGGGGGTAAGAATGACAGCTCTCGGGCTCCCCTGAGAGTGTGTCACGTCAATAATACAGAGGTCAAAGCATTGTGGAAAATGTAAACGTCCTCAAAATGAAGGTGAGTGATTCCCCTCCCCCACGCCACCTTCCTCTACTGGAATGTGGATCTGATGGCTGGAGTTTAGGCAGCTGCTTTGAGCCACGAGGCAGCCTGTTAAGGATGATGGAACAACAAGAAAGGAAGAACCTGGATCCCGAGGAGCTTGGAGCCACTGTGTCAGCTCTGGACTGCCTTCCTCTGCCTTCTTTAAAATGAAAGAGAAATGAACCTCCTCTGTCTTATTTAGGCCACGGTTCTTTTGTGTTTTTATGTCACGTGTGGTCAGAACGAATCCTAGTGGAAACACTGTGCTGTGGGGGCACAAGCACCACGTCTTGGATATTATGGCTGAGGAAGGGTGACAAAGGGAGGAAGAGTTCTCTGTCAAGATAGGAATGTCTGCTTTTTTAAAGTCATTTCAAAGCACCTTATTTATTAGAGATTTACCACCAGGCTTCCCTCACCCACCTCTGTTGCTGCTGTGTGCTGTCCAGTCAATTCCAACTCATAGCAACCCTACAGGGCAGATGAGAACTGCCCCAGGGGGTTTCCAAGGCTGCAATCTTTAGGGGAGCACTCCTGCAGAGCCACTGGTGGGTTCTAACGGCCAACCTTTTGGTTAGCACCCGAGCACTTAACCACTGCGCCAGCGGGGCTCCTTAACCACTGTGCCACTGGGGCTCCTTAACCACCCATAAGCCATACCCGTTGCTGTCGAGTCGATTCTGACTCATAGCAACCCTGCAGGAAAGTAGAACTGCCCATAGGGTTTGCAAGGAGCGGCTGGTGGATTCGAAATGCCGACCTTAACCACCCTTAACCACTACGCCCGAAGCAGCGGCTCTCTCACTCGTGTTCCAGTCAAGGCTTTAACCAAACACTGGAAGGCTGCACGTGGAAATCAATGGCCCTCGGATCACGCGGGGCAGAAGCCATGTCACGGCTCCAACAGGTAGGGCGGGCCCGTGTCGCACGCGTTAAAATGTACCCCTCGATCTTCTTTTTGTTTCATAACAACTCCATTTTGTCACTCTAATTTTAGTGGCAATGTTTTTGTTCCAATCAGCAATCATTTTGGAGAAGTAGGCTGCTGGAAGAGTTCTTGGCATACAAGATGACAAGCAATTTTTAAACGGCAGAAGACTGACGATTTTTAATCACACTGAATTCTAAATCTGTCTTGGGCCGGTTAACGCTCGTTAGAAAATAACTAGCTGTCTCCAAGACGTGAAATTCATTCTGTGAGCGCTGAGCAGCTACCGCGGGCAGTATGCCTACAGTGTGCCAGGCTGGGTGCAGGGGCGTCAGGAAGGACCCCTGGCCCCAGGTAGTGCATGGTCAGGAGTAGGGGAGACAGATAGTGCTGCCGAGACAGAAGCCCACATGGGGAGCTGGGCTTGGAGCATCCAGTGTAGCTACAGAGAAGAGAACCGGGCAGGAGGCCAGAGCTCACTACTGCCCACTCTCCACCCGTCCAGCTCCCGGGGTGCCTGCCACGCTGACCTCACGCTGCTGGGCCAGGAATCCAGAATGTTCTGCCTGGGGCTCACACCAGCCCATGTGACTTCTCTCTGCCCTCCGATCCTCCGTTCCCTGTCTTGCGTCCTTTGGGTCTCTCCTGACCGCCCCACTGTGCAGGATCTGTGCTGAGAAGCTGTGTGGGCCAGTGTCATGAGTGGGACTGTGTCCCCCCAAAATATGCACTGGAAGCCCTGAGCCTGGTAACTGTGCTTGTGACCCTGTTACATTACTGGGGCCACACCATTGTAGGGGGTCCCAAACCTAGTCAAGTCTGAGCTACAAAAAGGGCAGAAGGGACACAGGAGCAGAGCCACCCAAACAAGCCGTGGAATGACGGCCACGACACTGTGATGCTACAGAGAGTGACCCGTGGGGTGAGTGGCCATGTGTGCCCAGCGGGGGAAGGCCTTGAAGGGATACCGGAGCTGAGCCAGGAGGCTAGGAAGGGCGGCTGGGCAGAACAGCTTTCCAGATGAGGGAACAGCATGCTGGAGGCCAGGCTGCAAGGGAATCGAGGTAGAGGGGAACTGGGGCACGAGGGGCACTGTGATCACTCCACAGCAGCCCTGTTCTGCGTGTTGGTTCCAGCAGAGGGTTGGGGTGCTGATTCCACATAATGGGTCCATGGACTGCAGCAAGACCAGGGATTTCTCTCCCTTTAGCCAGGGTGTCACCCGACCTGAGAAGGGTTCCATCTTCCCCAAGCCTCTCCTACATACTTCTCCGTGTGTGCACGTAAGCCCAGGAGGGGTCAGGTGGAGGAGGGAGGGTAGACATCTGCTCACTCTTATACATGCAGCCTGATGCGTCTGCAGGGCCATGCGTGTTGGTGCCTAGCCCACCAGCACATGGAGTCACAGCATTTTGTGGGTCATCAGTAAAAGGGTCTGATGCCCCGTTCTTCTTCATATAGTCCAGCTTCTCGGATTATCTGCTCAGCATACAGATTGAATAGGCACGGTGAAAGGATACAACCCTGACGCACACCTTTCCTGGCTTTAAACCAATCAGTATCCCCTTGTTCTGTCTGAACAACTGCCTCTTGATCTATGTAAAGGTTCATCATGACCACAACTAAGTGTTCTGGAATTCCCATTCTTCGCAGTGTTATCCATAGTTTGTTACGATCCACACAGTCGAATGCCTTTGCATAGTCAATAAAACACAGGTAAACATCCTTCTGGTATTCTCTGCTTTCAGCCAGGGTCCATCTGACATCAGCAGTGATATCCCTGGTTCCACATCCTCTTCTGAAACCGGCCTGAATTTCTGGCAGTTCCCTGTCAATATACTGCTGCAGCCATTTTTGAATGACCTTCAGTAAAATTTTGCTTGCATGTGATATTAATGATATCGTTTGATAATTTCCACATTCGATTGGATCACCTTTCTTGGGAATAGGCATAAATATGGATCTCTTCCAGTCAGTTGACCAGGTAGCTGTCTTCCATATTTCTTGGCATAGACAAGTGAGCACTTCCAGCGCTGCATCTGTTTGTTGAAACATCTCAATTGATATTCCGTCAATTCCTGAAGCAGTGTTTTCCACCAATGCCTTCAGAGCAGCTTGGACTTCTTCCTTCAGTACCGTCGGTTCCTGATCATATGCCACCTCTTGAAATGGTTGAATACCGACTAATTCTTTTTGGTATAATGACTCTGTGTATTCCTTCCATCTTCTTTTGATGCTTCCTGTGTCGTTTAGTATTTTCCCCATGGAATCCTTCACTATTGCAAGTCGGGGCTTGAATTTTTTCTTCAATTCTTTCAGCTTGAGAAACACTGAGCGTGTTCTTCCCTTTTGGTTTTCCGTCTCCAGCTCCTTGCACATGTCGTTATAATACTTTACTTTGTTTTCTCGAGAGGCGTTTTGAAATCTTCTGTTCAGTTCTTTTACTTCATCAATTCTTCCTTTTGCTTTAGCGGCTTGACGTTCGAAAGCAAGTTTCAGAGTCTCCTCTGACATCCATCTTGGTCTTTTCTTTCTTTCCTGTCTTTTTAATGACCTCTTGCTTTCTTCATGTATGATGTCCTTGATGTCATTTCACAACTCGTCTGGTCTTCGGTCACTAGTGTTCAGTGTGTCAAATGTGTTCTTCAGACAGTCTCTAAATTCAGGTGGGATATACTCAAGGTCATATGCAGATGACACAACCTTGCTTGCTGAAAGCGAAGAGGACCTGGAGGACTTACTAATGAAGATCAAAGACCACAGCCTTCAGTATGGATTGTGCCTCAACACAAGGAAAACAAAAATCCTCACAATTGGACCAATGAGCAGCATCATGATAAATGGAGAAAAGATTGAAGTTGTTAAGGATTTGGCCGGGTGAATGAATGAGTGAATGAATGAGTAAGTGAGTGAGCAAGTGAGTGGTGTTCCAGCACCGGTTTCTTTGACCTGGAGAGCACACACCAACAGCAGCGGGTTGGTGGCCCCGTTCCTGGCAGAAAGTAGGGCACGATCCCTTGGCAGTGAGTCCTGGGTAATGAGGACAGCTGCCCTCCTTTGTGCTCACAGCGGCTGGGTTGGATGATAAATGATCCAGTCACCCTGGCAAGCAGAGCTCTTTCTAGGACTCAATGCCGAGAGTGAGCATGCTCCCCACAAGAGAAGCCGGGGCTGCAGGCCAGGAACTGGGTCAGGTCCCTGCTGGGCCTTTAGAGCGGTCAGCGCTGCAAGGACATGCATCCAAAACAACTCAGGAGCCACACGGCGTATGGGAGCTGTCACTCAGTACTGCACCTGGAGTGTACAGCGGGGGGCTCTGAATGAGTGCAAAAAATGGGTGTGTGTACATCAGTGGCTGTGTGAAGGTGTGTGCACACTTATGTGTGCACACGTGTGTGTCTGTGTGCATGTGACTGCGTGTACATGCGTGGGTGTTCATGTGTGTATGCCTCTATGTTTATGTGATGTGCGTACACGTGTGCGTGTGTACCTGTGTGTGCATTTCTACATCGTATGTGTGCATGTGTGTTTCCATGTGTGTATGTGAGCATGTGTGTGGATTACGTCTGTGTAGCTTTCATGTGGTCTTCAGTGACGTGTGTGACACTATGCCATGACCCACGTGCCGGGGGGCGAGGCACCAACACACCTAGGCCCTGCAGACACATCAGGCCGTGTATGCAAGACTGAGCAGACATCCACCCTCCCTCCTCCGCCTGACCTGGGCACACACACACGGAGACGTGTGCTGGAGGGGCATGGGGAAGATGGAACCCTGCTCAGGTCGGGGGACGCCCTGGTCATGGGGAGAGACAAGTCCTATCTCGCTGCAGTCCACGGACGCATGATGTGGAGTCAGCCCTCTCTCCTTCTTCCTGCCTCGGTCTCCCTCAGGGATGGAGCCTCCAGGCCTGACTCTGACAAAGGGCATCTGAGCACACACAGTGCTGGCTTGGGCGGCTGTCCAGGGAGACAGTGGGCAGGGCTCTGGTCCCGCTGCCCTCCAACGCTGTGCCTATTCGCTCGTGGGGGAACTTCCTGAGCCCACCATGGTCAGCACAGCAGAGGCAATTGCCAGGGACCCCCTTTGGACAGACCCGACGGGACAGACTGCAGCATGGACGAACTGGCCAATGAGGCCTGGGCCGCAGAGTGACCACCAGCAGGTCACCTCACCTCTGGGGCTCTTCTCTGTAAGGTGGGGACTGGCCCCCGTTTTCTGGCTGGGAACCCCGGGAACACACATCAAGCTTTGAGAGGCTGTCATCAGCATCTGTAACTGGAAAGCCCTGAGTGCGTATGGAACGATTTCGGCTTCCTCCTCTCCTTTCAGAATCAGAGCCCTGCAGCGCTTGCTCCACTTGGGACTCGGTCCTTCTCCCCACGCCGCGTCCAGGGTTAACAAGGCGCGATTTCTCACATCTGCAGGACTCCCCATCCCCTGGGGTCTGGCCCCCGCTAGTTCTGTTTTGTTTTCAGAGAAAAAAAGATCGAGTTTTGTTTTGGATGTAACCATCAATCCAGTTACCAATGGCCGCCTCGTCCCCTGCCATCTGCAATGTGATGAGCCTTCATGTCCCCATTGCTTTTCCTTGATGTTCGAGGTTAGCGAGACAGACGTGAGTGTTGTTAGTTGTCGTCGAGCCGATTCTGACTCATGGAGACCCTGTGTGTGCACAGTAGAGCTGCCCCATAGGGTGTTCAAGGCTGTGACATTTTGGAAGCCGATCGCCAGGCCTTCCTTCCAAGGTGCCTCTAGGTGGGTTTGAACCGCCAACCTTTCAGCCGGTCGTTGAGCGCTTAACCATTTGTGCCACTCGGGGACTGCGTAGATGAGTGAACTGCATTTTTCATCTTTAAAGAGAAATGAAGTCCTGGCACATGCTACGACATGGTGAGCCTCCAACACGTGCTGCTGAGTGACAGAAGCCAGACACGAAAGGACAGACACTGAATGATCCTGTTGTTGTTGTTAGGTGCCGCCCAGTTGGTTCCGACTCCTGGCAACCCTATGCACAAGAGAATGAAACGCTGCCCAGTCCTGGACCATCCTCACCATCGTTATGCTTGAGCCCCTTGTGGCAGCCACTGTCAGTCCACCTCGTTGAGGGTCTTCCTTGCAGTACTGAGAAAAGGCAAGCACGCGGAGGCTGAAGCTGACTTACTGGTGGTCGCCAGGGGTGAGGGTATTAGAAAGGGTGTGGCGTTTCTGTGCAGGGGGAGGGGAAACCTTTGGAAATGGACAGTGGGGATGGCTGTACGACACAGTGAACGGAATCAATGTCGCTGGATCGACCGACCACGTAAAAATGGTTAAAATTCTTTGTTATGTATATTTTACAACATGGAAAAAAAGTTTTGTTATATATATTTTACCACATGGAAAAAAAATTATGAATTTCAAGACAATGAGAGCAGAGCGTTCAACCAAGCACGGGGACATTCTGAGCGCAAGGACCACGTGACTGCACGGGTCATTCACCCGTGGAGGCTGTGCACACCAAACCCTACTGGTCTGAGAAAAAGAACAGTCCACCACCCTGACACCCCTAGCCACCCAACTTTCCACCCGATGCCCCAGCCCTCTGACTCCCTTAGCCCCCTGACTTGCCAGCTCCCCACCTAACCCCCCACAGCCCCCTGACTCCCTCAGCGTCCAACCCCCACAGTCCCCACCTGGCTCCCCTAGCCCCCTGTCTCCCCCAGCCCCCACAGGGCTGTGGACCCTGTCTTTGGTGAGCTGCAGAGACCTGCACCCAAAAAAGAACCCTAGAAAGAGAAGGGCAGGGAGGGAGAAGCAGCCAGACTCCTGCCCGGGGTGTCCCTGAACTTCTCATGTGGAGGACAGAAATGAGGGGGGTACCACGCAGTGCCCACCCCCCTCTGTCAGTGGGTCATACCGCGCCGACTTGCTTGTTACTGTGATATCAGAAGCTACATCACTGGTATTTCAAATGCCAGCAGGGTTACCCATGTGGGCAGGTTTCAGCAGAGCTTCCAGACTAAGACAGACTAGGAAGAAAGGGCTGGCGGCCTACTGCCCCAAATTAGCCAATGACAACAGAACTTTTTCAGATATAGGGCTGGAAGATGAGCTCCTCAGACTGGAAGGCACTCAACATACGCAGTGACCACAACAGTGGGCTCAAACATACTGGCTATTGTGAGGATGGTGCAGGACTGGGCAACGTTTCTGTTGAGTATGGGGTCACCCCGTGTCAGAGCTGACCTGATGGCACTAACGACAAAAACTGGGTAGGCTGCCTGAAGGACGAGCGCCCTAAAGAGAGAAACGCAAAGCTTTTAAACGCAAGGCGATTCACCAGAGTGTGATTTATAAAAGCAAATCCAATAAATAAAAGCCCTGCAATGTCCCAGACGGAAGAGGGGTAACGAAGTGACCCATGTGACATGCCCGTGACAAGTTGAAGAGTCACTGGGAATTGTGCTTTGGAAGAATATTTTAAATTCATGGCATGATGTCCTTGGTTGTTTGGGAAAAGGCAGATCTATAATTACACAGGATGAGCTCACTTTTGGTTAATGTATATTTATGTTCGAAGAAGGACCAAAATCCTGACGGTGACTATCAAGATGGGGTAGGGTTGTGAGTGGTTTTTATTTTCTTCTTTATATCTTTCGGTGTCTTTCAAATTTGCTCCCGGATCACACACGACTTGCGTAACAAACGTTAATTTAAAAAGTGAATGCCTCGCCAAGGAAGACGTACAAATGGCCAACAAGCAATGAAAAGATGCTCAACATCATTAGTCACCAGGAAAATGCAAATCAAGTCCACAGTGAGAACCACTTCACACCACAGGGACGGCTATAATAACACAATGGAAGATGACAAGTGTTGGCGAGCATGTGGAGGAATTGGAACCCTGTGCATTGCTGGTAGAACGTAAAATGGTGCAGCCTCTTTGGAAAACAGTCTGGCAGTTTCTCAAAAGGTTAAACATAGAGCTACCATGTGACCCAGCAATTCTTCTCCTAGGTAATATACCCAAGAAAACTGAAAATTTATGACCACATGTCTTACGCTGTGTTCTCCAGAGGAGCAAAATTAGTAAAGTGTATAAATATATATATACCAAAAAATAAAAAAACCAAACCCGTTGCCATCGAGTTGATTCCAACTCATAGCAACCTTATAGAGAGAGAGATTTATATCAAGGGAATCGTAGAGCCTGGAATGTCCCAAGTCCATAGATCAAGGTAGAGGCATTACCTGATTGACGTAGCTACGGGGGTGGCGAACCCAAGACTGGCAGGTCAGAGAGCAGGGCTCTTGCTCACGGGCTGCAAAGACCGACAAATTCCCAGATCGGCAGGCAAGATCCCAGGTAAGCTGCTAGTTCAAGTCCTAAGAACCGCAGGTCAGATAAACACGGCCGAGCTGCAAGATCCAGAGCGAGCAAGGGCCCACGAGCCTTGCCAGAAAGTCCGCCTACATGGGAGGCAGGCCACACGCCCAAGGAAACCCCCTTTCAACCGACTGGCTACTCACAGCAGATCCCATCATGGAGGTGATCACATTACATCAAATCTTACCACGGAGATGATCACATCATTATACGACTGCCAAACTACATCCTAACTGCCAAACCACTGAGAATCTTGGCCCAGCCAAGCGGACACACAACCTTAACGATCACACCACATGATAACTTGTACACCAATGTTCACAGCAGGACTATTCACAACAGCCCAAAGCGTCCATCCGCAGCTGAACGGATAAGTGTGATATGGCCCATCCATACAACAGCATATAAAGGAATCAAGTTCAGATACCTCTACAGCATGGACGAACCCTAAAAACTTTAGGTTCCCTGAAAGAAACCAGACACAAAAGACCACATACTGTATGATTCCATTTGTACAGAATGTCCGAAAAACAAAAACCAAACCCACTGCCGTCAAGTCGATTCTGACTCATAGTGACCCTATAGGACAGAGCAGAACTGCCCCATAGGGTTTCCAAGGAGCACCTGGTGGATTTCAGCTGCTGACCTTTTGGTTACCAGCCGCAGCTCTTAACGACTACGCCGCCAGGGTTCCCATGGAATGTCCAGAACAGGCGAACCCATAGAGACAGAGAGGTTAGTGGTCGCCAGCGGCTGGGGAGAGGGCAAATGAGTGACTGCAAACGAGTCCAGCATTTCCTCCTGAGGTGATGAGAATGTGCTGGAAGTACACGGTGCTGGCGATTGGACAACCTTGTGAATACAGGAAAAAAACACAGAATTGTACATTTCCAAAAGGTTAATTTGATGGTCTGTGAATTATATCTTAATTTACAAAAGCACTGTGAAGGCCATGACTGACGTCCCTCAGCTCACGGAGGGACTGTAAGATGAGGTAGGAGACAGGTGTGGCTGCTGGCTGCCCTTGGGCCGGCCCTGACTCATGGCCACCCCATGCAGGACGGAATGAAATGCCGCCCGGTCCTGCCCCGTCCCTAGTGGACCAGATCGTTGTGACCCATGGGGTTTTCATGTGCTGATTTTCAGACACTGACAGCCAGGCCTTTCTGCCTAGTCTGAAATCTCCCCTGAAACGTGTTCAGCATCATAGCAACACCCAAGCCTGTGCCGACAGACGAGTGCTGGCTGAGCACGAGGTGTGCTGGGCCGAGAATGGAACCTGGGTCTCCCGCACCGAAGGCGGGCGCTCTACCACTGAACCACCGCCGCCCTCGCGGGAGACAACTGTCACGAAGTGATTTCACAACCTGCTTTGATAAAGCACTTTGAAGCTTTAGATATTTGCATTTGCTGAAGGTGGGTGCCGACCCTAGATCCGCATCTGCAGGTGCTTCGAGCCGACCCCCCTTCCTGCCCTGTCTCCTTGGCTCCCCCATGCCAGGTCTCCTGCGAACCCGGGGCTCCCGAGCCCACAGAGGCTGCCTGGTGGGTCGGGGACATGCAGAGCACCGTCCCAGATGTTTTCCCGGCTCCGGGGCGAGTTTGACAGCAGCCTGGCCTTTACAGATCACCTTACATATGCATGTCTTAAATTTAATCTGCAAACGTGGAGATTGCCTCGTTACCAGCATACGGCCCCCATAAGCCAATGTTTATTCATAATCCCCCGATCTGCTTCCTATCGTCTATTTCAGAGAAGCCAAAAACAACATCTTAATTCAACAACAGAGCACCATATGACAGCTCTCACTTTCTAAAACGAGCCTGGACCCAAACTCTGGGTGGGCCACTGGGCTCCTGTCTGCAGCCCTGGCCCCGGCTAACTACCCCGAACTGGGTGCTCAGGCGTCAGCTGAGAGACCTCAGGTCTGTCCTCAATAAATTTACGGGACAGATGGCGGGTCAGCGGTGCCACCTGCACATACTGGAAACAGCTCAGTCACCGCACGTTTATAGGGCACGACAGCAGCTGCCTTCTGGGACACACCTGAATCCATGCCACACGCACCATGTCGAGAAGGCAAGGTCAGCAAGCTCTCCCAAGCAGGGTGCCCTGGCCCCAGAGCCTTTTCTCTGGCTCTGCATGCTGGGTTGAGGAGGGGCAGGTGAGCCTACAGAGTCTGAGGACCCCCATGTATCTGGGCTGGTTTAAGGACAGTGCTGCCTGAACAATCTCCAGTGGCCAAAGCCCCAGAGATCCCAGCACGAACGCCAATGATGATGGTCTTATCGCGAGTCTTCTTCACATCCCACTGCCCCACTGCATTCCAGGGTGTTCACAAACCTATGATCTAAAGGCATTTAGCTGCCTAATGCCAGAAAGGCTTAAAATGGGAGGGGCTACGCAAATGAAACCGAGGGAGCTGCAGGAAGAGGTCGTGGGTATCTATAACCACAACTGCTCATGCAAAGCCCATCCACTCATTCATCCACCCACCCACCCACCCACCCACCCATCCATCCATTCACCCACCCACCCACCCACCCCCCACCCACCCATCCATCCATCCACCCACCCACCCACCCACCCACCCACCCATCCATCCATCCATCCATCCATCCATCCATCCATCCATCCATCCATCCATTCACCCACCCACCCACCCATCCATCCATCCATCCACCCACCCACCCACCCGTCCATCCATGCACCCATCCATCCACCCATCCAGGAAGCACTTTCTCAGCATATACTCTGTGGCAGGCACTGTGCTAGGTACGGGCAGTACTAATGTGAGTCAGTTATATCCTCTAGATCCTTCGCTCTCATTGAGGGCAACCTGCTTTGATTAATTTGCCTCAGAAATACGTATTTACAAACTAACCTACACCCTCTCCCCGCCATATTCGGTCCCTTGGCTTGAACCATCTGCATAGATTAATTCTGCTCCAACACAAGGCTCTTAATCCCACCTCATCAAATACACCACCTGGAAAACTGCTTAAAAATACAGATTCCCAAGCCTCACGCGGATATTCTGATTCTGGAGGGCCGGGGTGGAGCCCTGGCTTTGGCATTACTCTTGGACTGGTAGGTTTGGGCCTTAGCTCTAACATCCTGCCTCTCCACACACACCGTTCCTCGGGGGTCTGCAGGCGTGGCGTGTAGGGTGACAACAGCAGAACAGCCAACGTTCAGTCGGGTCCACTGCTCAAAACGAGTCCCATCGTCACAGCAGTCCTGGGGGACACACACTCTGCTGGCGCCATTTCACAGATGAGGACGTGAAGGCTCAGAGAGGTGGAGTAACTTGCCCAAGGTCACACAGCAAGTAGACGGTGGGGCCTCTGACTCCAGAGGCCTTGGCTGTAAGTTGGAAGCCATGCTTGCCTTGCCTATGGATATTGAATTTTTGGTTAGTGGGTTCTGGATGTTGCATGTGGGGCTCCAAGCCAGATCCCCAGGAAGGAGGAAATTCCTCGAGGCTAACCCAGCCTGTGGGTCTGTGTATGGCCTTGTCAGGTAACAGGCTCAGGACAGAGGTCAGTCACTGCCCTCAACTCAGACAACACAATGGCCCTGTGGAGGCTGGGCCTGGGATGGTGAGGTGGGAACGGGCTGACCCCAGAAGGTCCGATGGAAATGAACATGTGCTCTTGAGCTCGGTTTAGAGCTATGCCTTTGCAGCCCTCTTTCCTGCCCACTGCCATCTGTATCCGTGGCCCCATGTGGCTGTAGGAATGGCCCCCAGCCCCTATAAGAGTCTGAGCCACGCCCTCACCCCTCCCTCCAGAAGGTCTCAGCAGAGGGGCAGGGGCAAGACGGGCAGAGTGGGCACCCAGCATCACCAGGTTACCGTGGTAACCCTGCGCAGGCCACGGCCACTGCTGGGGGGAGCTGGGACCCAGAGCCACGCCCAAGACTGACCCCCCCCCCGCCCCCGAGGGAACCCAAAACAACAGACAGACCCAGCAGAACTCCATTCCGGGGGCGAGCCCAAGCGTAGAAACTGGTATTTAAAACCAGAACAGCTGCTTGGAAACAACCGAGCACACGCCAGAGCAGAGCACCGAGGCTTTCAGCGTATTTTAATAAAATGGCGTAAAAGAAGGGGGGGCTGTAGGCTGCTGCCACGCTTGTTTGACAAAAACATCATCATTAGCGGCCAGGACAAAGAGTCCTCATATTTGTTTTATGTTCCGTTACGGAACATCTAGTAACTCATCCGGAAGCGGCCGGTTTGGTTGCTTATTAATATTTTAGATTACGATCGTGCTAACAGTGCCGTTTACTTGTATTTTTAAATGCTCCGAAGATAACAAAAACAGGCTATTTTGGAAGAAGCCACCATTGCCATCGTGATGTTCTGCAGAGGGTTTAATATGCACTGTGAGTAACGGAACTTCTACTTAATAGCAGGACTCTGCTAGCCCCTGCCTGCAGGCGCCAATGGGAGCCACCCAGAGCCTCGGTGACAGCTCCACCCCCTTCTTTGTCTGCGAGGGAAAGGCTCCCAGTTGGGTGGGAAAAGCAGGTCACTGTAATGGCTTCCTCATATGAAAAGGGCCCAGACGCTCCGGCCTCCCCTTCTAAGGGACGTCTGTGGTTCAGCCTGTTCTCCTGCCTCTGGCTGTTTCAATACCTGACTGTCCTTGGTGTCACCCTGTCTCTGCCCCTGACCCTGGCCAGGGCTGCCACACTCCCCAACTGCTCACATCGCCCAGCTCACAGGGGTGAGCACATCCGTGATCCACGTCAGTCCAATCAGGGTGAATCCCGGCACTTTTGCTCAGCAGCCGGGAAAGGGCCGTTCTCTCTTGCTGCAGGACTTGGACTTCTGGGGATTATGTCTGAGACTGTTAGGGGCCGCAGTGAGAGCCGAGGTGGCCAGAGACCAAAGCTGCCATGGAGGACTCAGGGTAAGAGATGGAGAGCAAGCTCCTTGGGGACATTGTTTGAGCACCTGGATCTAGCTATGCCTGAAGCCAGACAATTCTCGGCCTTTCAATTGGAGGAAGCATTGGGATGGTTATTGTCACTTCCAGTGGAGAGAGTGGTGATGCAAAGAACATTCCCTGAGTCGGGACGGGGCAGCGAGATACCCTGGGTCAGGGGTTAAAGGTCAGGTTTCAATCCCACTCTATCACTGACCAGTCGTTTAATCCTCAGCAACCATGACCCAGATTTTGTTCTCTGAAGAACATGAGAACAAAAAACCCGAAATCAGTTTCCTCAAATTTAGGTCGTTAAAACTGCGTCGTCTCAGGACCTCAAGTTCTCTAGGAACTTCTTTATTCTGTGTCTCCATTTAAATGATGACTTAAGTAAGTACCCTCTGCTCGGTTTTAAAGACAAAATTCTTTTGCCTTGATAACTCACATTTTCATAGACAGAACTTGAGTGTTTGCATCAGGGTTTCTTAGGGCGGGTGGATTACCTGGGGTCCACCTGAACGAATTCCCTCTTAAAAGCGATCTGCAGGTTACCAAAGTAGGAGCAACGCTGAGCCAGACAGAAACTAGCCTCCTTCTGGCCCTCATCTTCTCTGGGTGGCGATGAGCTGGTTCCCCAGTTGTGGCTCAAGAAACCAGGGTTTTCTTCACTGGGGTGATCCAAGTTCAAATCCAGAGGCTGCAACTCACAAGATGTGAGACCCTGGACAAACTGCTTAACTTCTCTGGGCGTCTATTTTAGTTTTTTAATGCTGGTGTGGTGCAGTGGTTAAGAGCTGGGCTGCTATCCAAAAGGTCAGCAGTTCGAATCCACCAGCCACTCCTTGGAAACCCTATGGGGCAGTTCTACTCTGTCCTATAGGGTCACTGTGCATCGGAATTGACACAATGGCAACTTTTTTTTTTTTTTAACAGGAATACTACAGGTGGGTGGCTTTAATGAACAGAAATTTATTTTCTCACAGTTCAGGAGGCTAGAAGTGCCAACTCAGGGCCCCGGCTCTAGGGGGAGGCTCTCCCTGTTAGCTCTGGGGGAAGGTCCTCGTCTTAGCTTCTCCAGCATTCTTCTTGGCGTTCCTTGGAGATCTCCATGTGGTATCTGTCTTCCCCGTTTGTGCTGCTTCTCTGTGTCTAATCTGTTCCTTTTATATCTCAGAAGTGATTAGGTTTAAGACTAACCCTACATGGATATGACTTCATTAACATAACAAAGGAAACCCTATTCCTAGATGGGATTGCATGTATGTTGTTGTCTCTGTTGTGCGCTGTAGAGTGGATTCTGACTCATAGTGACCCTTCAGGACACAGTAGGGTTTCCCAGGAGTGGCTGGTGGATTTGAACTGCCGACCTTTTCGTTAGTAGCCAAACGCATAACCACTGCACTACCAGGGCTCCTTATTTCTATAGGAAGCTCTTCGCATTGCCATTTTAAATGGGAAAACAGCATTATCTGCTATTAGCAGAAGGAGACCTTATAATTAAATACAGTGAAAAGGAAGCAGGGTGATTATACCTGAGCTGGCGCTGGGGTCTGCAGAAGGCGTTGAGCCCTCGGCCTGGCTTCTCAAGCCCACCTACGGGTGCCACAGAAGAAAGGCTTGGCAACCTTCTTCCAAAACATCAGCCATTGAAAACCCTGTGGAGCCCCCAGCCCCTGAGGAAAAGATCAGCACAGTGCAGAACAAAGGTTTGCGAATGCGTAAAACTGACAAAAGCCTTACTTCTAGCACATGTAAAGATCAATTACAAATCAATAAGACCATCTAGCAGCTTACAGAAAAAGACCTGAACTGGCGCTTGATGAAGGAAGTGACCCAAACAAATGGCCAATAAACAGGAGAAAAGGTGCTCAACCTCAGATGTTATAAACCAAACCCAAACCATCGCTGCTGAGTCGATTAGGACTCGTGACGACCCTTGTTTGTCAGAGTAGAACTGTGCTCTATAGGGCTTGCAAGGGTGTGACCTTTCAGAAGCAGAATGCCAGCCCTTTCTTCCGAGGCACGTCTGGGTGGGTTCGAACCCCTGATCTTTCGGTTAGCAGCCAAGTACATTCACTGTTCGTGCCGCCCAGGGACTCCTTCAGATGTAATAAGGGAAACGCAAATTAAAACCCCAGCAGTCGACACACACCCACCCGACAGGAAGAATCTGGCAGGAAGATCTGCCAGTAACAAGTGGCTTATCCACACGCCACAGAGAGCAACTCCTAAATACTGATTGATCTCAGCTTCCGGGAAAAACAGCAGAACAAGGACAGGCCTGGCTAATCTTATCCCCAACAGGCTCCGTCAATGCGTATGGCGCCTGCTCCACCTGCCGTGACGCTCCCCGAAACCCACAGGACAACTCATCTGCATATGCTCCCGAGTTACTAACATCTTGCTTGGGGTCTGTAATTAGGCCCCCTCACTGACCTCAGTAGCTTCCACGTGACCCGGATCTGCCTGCCTCTGGAGGCTGGAGGAGGAGAAAGGGGTGGTGCAAAAGGTGAAGTGCTCAGCCGTTGACAGGCTGGAGGTCCAAGTCCACCCAGAGTGCCTTGGAAGAAAGCCCTGGTGATCCACTTCCCCCAAATCAGCTACTGACCCCACACGTGTCAGAGTAGAACCCTATGGAGCACGGTTCTACTCTGACACATGTGGGGTCACCCGTGAGTGAGAGCTGAGTAGACAGCAGCAGTTTTTTTTTTTGTCTCATCGTCACAAAGCTCTGCCCTTTTTGTTCTGCATGAACACTGCTCATCAGACAGGCTCTTTGAAATCCAATTTCCTCAGGCACTGCTTGGCCTGGTCATTTTCTTAGGGTCCTGGTGTCAGTTTCCCTTTGCACAGGAGATGTGTCACTGAAAGTGACGCTGTACACACGTTAGTTTTCATAAACTGGCTCACTGACAGGCGCCGAGCGATGCTCTGGGAAGTATTACCCCTTTGCTTCTTATTTGAGATCTGCTATCAAGGTATGCCCTATTACAGATCGACTGCCACTGTTCTAGGGAGGACGGATCAGGCCAGCAGCCAACCCAGCACTTTCAATGTCCAGCTCAATGTCCTCCTTTTCAAGTCACAGGGGTGCTTCCTCCTCGGATCCAGAGCCTTCTACATTACATTACAGTTGTGACGTTCTCATTTTACCATCTGTGGTTGGCAGAAAAACTGCCCCTGAGAGGCCACGTCCTAACCCTCAGGACCGGTGAATGTGTTAGGTTACATGGCAAAGGGGAATTAAGGCTGCGGACAGAATTCGAGTTGCTCATCAGCTGACTCTGAGATGGGAGGTTACCCTGAGTTATCCAGGTGGACCCAAAGTAATGCACATGAGTCCCTAAAAGTGGGAGAAGAGGCAGAAGGATGGCTCAGAGAGATGCGATGTGAGAAAGCCCTGACCCACCACTGCTGGCTTTGAAGATGGAGGAAGGGGCCATGAGCCAAGGAATGCAGGTGACCTCTAGAAGGTGGAAAAGACAAGGAGGTGGATTCTCTCCCAGAGTCTCCAGGAGGAACACAGCCTGCCGCCATCTTGACTTAGCCCAGTGAGACCATTAGTGGATTTGTGAACTACAGAATTGTAACACAGTAGATCTGTGTTGCTTCAAGCTGAGAAATTTGTGGGAATTTGTTACAGCAGCAATGGGACACTCACACACGATCCTTCTTCCAGCTCCTAAGATCTTTAGGGCAACAGCAGTGTGCAGGTTATCTGTCTCCCTCTCAGACCCCAGCAAGAACTGGGGGGACAGGAGGTGCTCAGGATCAGGAGTAGCAGGGATGGACAATGGACAACTTTGTTCTCTCAGTGTCTTATAATCAGCAATTAGCTTCACATTCTCAGGCTGCCAAGGACACATGGGCAGACAGCCCTACAGTGACTCTCTTAGTCTCTAGTGCTGCTGTAACAGAAATACCACAAGTGGATGGCTTTAACAAACAGAAATTTATTCTCTCACAGTCTAGGAGGCCACAGGAATCCTAATTCAGGGCGCCAGCTCTAGGGGAAGGCTTTCTCTCTCTGTTGCCTCTGGGGGAAGGTCTTTGTCACCAATCTTCCCCTGGTCTAGGAGCTTCTCAGCACAGGACCCTGGGTTCTTCATTCAGGATGGCATGAGGCCCCCTCCTCTCTGCTCAATTCTCTCTTTTATATCTCAGAAGAGATTGACTCAAGATACAACCTCATCCTGTGGATTGAGTCCTGCCTCATTAACATAACTGCCCCTAAACCTGCCTCATTAACATCACAGAGGTTAGGGTTTACAACACGTAGGAGAATCACATCAGATCACAAAATGGAGGACAACTACACAATGCTGGGGATCATGGCCTGG
Source organism: Loxodonta africana (assembly GCF_030014295.1). Taxonomy (NCBI): domain Eukaryota; kingdom Metazoa; phylum Chordata; class Mammalia; order Proboscidea; family Elephantidae; genus Loxodonta; species Loxodonta africana. Next base: position 4,332,888 of record NC_087348.1, on the reverse strand, counting down.
CCAAGTTGACAAGTATTTTGGGGGGTGGGGGGGTCACAATTCAATCCATAACAGCAACCTTCACCAGAACTGCCACAGCCTTCTGGAATGCTGACCCTCAAGCCGGGCATCAGTCCACACAGAGAAGGCTTCCTCAAGGATACTCTCCTGCCAAGTGTGATCAGCAGCTAGAATGTCCTTCTAGAAATTTCTGTCACTTCTGACAGCTGCCTCCCACAATAACACAAACACAAACCACTACCCCTCCTTCCAGAGGATGTAGACCAGATTGGACAATCTCCAGCTCCTCTACTACCCCCGGGAAGGGAGAGGCCAACAGACCAGGAAAGCCACACTTTCCTCTCCAGGGAAATTAGAGAAAATGCCCCAGAGCAATGCAGGCAGGTGGAGGGAATGCCTGCAGGACAGAAGGGAACCGGGGAGCTCGCACTGCTCCTGCCTTCTCCAAAATGGTCCCCAGGAGCTGGTATCCAGGGCCTACCCACACAGGTGTGGCCAGTGGTGTCAACTAACGAGGAAGGGAGGGAGGGAGGAGCCTGCAAGCACCATAGGTAAATGACAGGAGAGGGAGGGGAAGATGAGGGGAGGAGGAGGGCTGGGTCCTCCCAGGAACCAGGAGGGAGGAGAAGAAGGAGCAGAGACACCCAGTAACCTGGGAAGGTGAGTTAAGCTTTGCCCTTCACAGGTAAGAGAGGCTGCAAGGAGACCAGGCACAGGCGGACGCTGGAGGGGCCGGAGGAGGTCCAAGCTGTGCCAGGACTCAGCATCCCATCCCCCATCCAGAAGAAGATGCTCCTGTCCCCCCACTGACCACTGTCCCCCCACTGGCCACCATACCCCCACTGACCACCGTCCCCCTGCTGACTACCATGCCCCTGCTGCCCACCAAGCACCCCGCTGCCTTCCCCAGGAGCAGGCTGGCAGCTACAACCCAGTCTCCCTGTTCAAGGCTAAGTCTGGGGCATTTCTTAGCCGACACCCCCAGCAGAGCAACTTTACCTGTCCCCTCTGTGGCCTGACCCCGAGCAGAGACTCAACAGTAGGACAGTTCAGCCCAGACCGGCCCCACCTTGACATCAGGCTGATTCCCCAACAGACCTACAAAGCCAGCAGGTCCCCGGGAGACCCAGTGGACAGGGAGAGGCCACTGTGCTTCCGGTGTATTGTTGTTGTTGTTAGGTGCCGTCGAGTCGGCTCTAACTCATAGCGACCACGCACAGTGCTTCCAGTGTATACCCGTCTACAACTCGTCATTTCCCAGCCAGCTCGAGTCGGGTAGACCTGATAACGGGGCAGGGGGCCACCCTTGATGGGATGATCACATCTGAGTGGTGCTCAGGGTCTGCACAGGGACAGCTGCAAAGTCACAGATCACCCGGAGAACACGGCCACTGCTGAGGAGCCTCAGGGTCAGACAACCTACCAGAAGCCAGGCACGGCACGGGATTGGGCCAATTTCCTCTCATAACGCTGAGCGTGCCACATTCCCCAACACTCACACAATCTTTTCCTCAAGGCAATCTTATATAAGTGGTCTCATCGTAACATTTTAATCCATTCAATCATCCAGCGATCAGTTTTAAAACCATTTTCAGCAAGTGCTATATTCAGGAGTTCTGAGAGATGCCAGAATGATTTTTTACTGTTAACACTAAACTCTTCTGAGCACTGTCCACCTCGGCACCCAAATGACACAGTTCTCAGTGTGGGATGGTGACGCAAAGCCACCTGTTTCAAGACATCAGTGTAAGAGATAGAAAAAGAGGATTTGAGCATTTCATCAACCCAAAAAAGTCTTTTTTTCTGACTGCTAGGACTTACGATCTGTGTTTTCTGGAGAGCGTATCGAGCAGACTCCTAACTAGAAGCCACCATGACGTTATGTGGTGGATTTCTAGTTTGGACAAAGTTCAGGGAAATTTAATCAATCAACCTGTTTTCAATGATCTCGAGACACCTTTGTTTCAGGCTCAGCTTCTTCCCTAACGCAATACCCAGTTCTTGCCGCATGCTATAACTTCACAGACAGCACCGACCCCAGGGCTGTAGAGTACGCCAAAGAGACCAAGGGCGGGCTCGCAGGTTGCCCCGTCTTACCTGCCTGGCCGTCCCTGGGTTTGCACTGCACCTCCTCCACACACTCGGCCGGAAACCACCCGATGTGGCCGCGGGCGCTGCCTTCCCAGAAGCCCCCTTCACCGATGCTCAGAACTAGAGACAACAGAAGGGGAAAGATGTCAGGTGACAGGTACACAGAGAACAGAGAGAGTGAATGGAGTGTGGTGGGTCAAACAGTGCCCCACAAAAGATACGCTGAAGTCCTAACCCCTGGCACCTGTGAATGTGACCTTGTTTGGAAATAGGGTCTTTGAAGAGGTTGTCAGTTAACATCAGTTCATACTGGAGTAGGGTGCGTCCTAATCCAGTTGGAGTCCTGTCCCTACAGAAGAGACAGGGCAGGGAGACGGCCATGGGATTGGAGGCAGAGATGGGAGTGATGCCACAGGAACATCTGGGGCCACTGGAAGCTGGAAGAGACAAAGAAGGGTCCTCCCCTAGAGCCTTCAGGATCCTGCTGACACCCTGAGCCTAGATTTCTAGCTTCCGGAAGAGCGAGAAAAGAAACTTCCGTTGTTTTGTGGTACTTTGTTATGGCAGTCCTAATACAGGCAGACGCATTGCATTGGGCAAATCTGCTGCAAACGACCTTTCTCAAGTGTTGAAAAGCAAAGTTGTCAACCTTAACTACTAAGGGGCGCCTGATCCAAACCATGGTATTTTCAGTTGCCTCATATGCATTCAAGAGCTGGACAATGAATAAGAGACTGAAGGGGGAACTGATGCCTTTGAATTACAGTGTTGATGAAGAATATTGAATAATACCATGGACTGTCAAAAGAATGAACAAATCTGCCTTGGAAGGAGAACAGCCAGAATGCTCCTTAGAAGCGAGAATGGCGAGACATCGTCTCACGTAGTTTGCACATGTTATCAGGAGGGACCAGTCTCTGGAGGAGGTAATCATGCTTGGTAAGGTGGACGGGCAGTGAAAGAGAGGAAGACCCTCAATGAGATGGACTGACACAGTGGCTGCAACAATGTGTTTGAGTGTAACTATGATTGTGAGGACCAGGCTGGTTTCATTCTGTTGTACATGGGGTTGCTATGAGTCGGAACCAACCTGATGGCACCAGCAACAATGACAATACAGGGAGAAAGGGAGCCGGGCAGGGGAGCGAGTGCCAGAGCCCCCTCAGCCGAGTCTGCAAAGCAAGCGGTGCTTGTCCGTTTGCCCTCTGACAGTGCTTCCTGTGGACACGGAGGCTTGGCCAACTGTCCCTCAGAGAGAACAACAGAGAGGGGTGTAGTCACCCCGTCCACAGATCTTGTATGTCAAGGAGACCAAAGGGAGGGGAGGCAGGTGCAAGAAGTCCTTTTGTTGCTCACAGTGCCCCACGACCTTTGGTTGCAAAAAAGAAGACCCCTTGGAGAAGGGGGTAGGGGCAAACACAGTGACCTTGTTTAAAGAGGAACCACTCTGCACAGTAAACACAGAGAGAAGACCCCCGTCTTGGGACCCATCCATTGGGCGCCATCTTGTGTCTGCCACGTGGCAGGGCTCACTGCTGTTTGAGACAGAAACACACCCAGGGCGTCGGCTCACCCTCAGCAATGTTCATCACAATGGCAACTCGTGGGCCCCGGTTTTCAAGGTCAGGCTACACATACAGGAAGTGACCCACGTGACACAGTTCCCACCCCACCTCTGCTGAGGGCACAAGAGTGAGCTCGGTTAGAACTGGCCTGGACACAGCTTAAGGGTGGGAAGCTGGTGAGCTCGGGCTCGGGCACTCCCTTCCTGGGCTGAGTGCTGGGTACACAGTCAAAAAGAAATGAAGCCAGCGGCCGCTGAGTCAATTTCTAGTCATGGCGACCCCATATACAACAGACGCTACCCGGTCCTGTGCCATCTTCACAATTGTTGGTGTGCTCAAGTCCATCGTTGCGGTCACTGTACATTTTGAGTGCCTCCCAACCTAGGGGGCTCATCTTCCAGCACTCTGTTAGACCGTGTTCTGCTATAATCTGCTGGGTTCTCACTGGCTGATTTTTGGAAGTAGATCTCCAGGCCTTTCCTTCTAGTCTCTCTTAGTCTGGAAGCTCTGTTGAGACCTGTCCTCCATGAGTGACCCTGCTGGTATTTGAAATATCAGCAGCTTCCAGCATCGCTGTAACGCACAAGCCACCACAGTACAACTAGCTGACAGATGAGAGGTGGAGGGCACACAGTAGGTCCTTGATAAACAACTGATAGGAAGAAAAGTCCAAGTGGCTTAGTTTGCTTCATGGCTTTCTCCTGTGCATGGGCCCCACTCGGAAGGCCCATTCCCCATCTGTCCCGGGTGTCTGTGTTTTTGGACTCGACTGACGCTGAGCATGGGGGAGGAAGAGAAGCCTCCTGGGGGAGGAGGTCACAAGGGCCCACCTGCTTCCCAAGGCACCGTGGTGGCAAATGTTTGGAGGTAAGGGCAAAGCTGGCTGAGGGAAGGGGCTTAGGCCGTTGTGCCAGGCTAGGGATGTCCTCCCTGCCTTCTTCCCTTTAGTTGGCTGAGCAGTGGGGAAATCATACAATCTCTAAATATCTTAACCTTCTTTTAAATTACTCAGGATCCGAAGGCACCAGAACTACTGAAAAGGGCGTCTTGGCCGCAGAAGGGCTTTTTCTTTTATTCCTCATTTTAATCTCAAACGCCAGACAAAGAACCGCTGGATCCGCGATACTTGAAGGTCACCAGAAGCGAAGACACTGGCTTTATAAGTTCTTGTCTAATAATTTGAAGAAATGGCCTAAGTGGGACAGATGAGCCACCCCCCAGTCACCCAGCACCCCACTCAGCCCTGCTGACCCGGGTGTTCGCCACAATTTCAAACGGATTCTGGATCTGCCTGCGTCGTTCCAGTCAGAGCTCCAGGAACAGGACGTGTTTTCCTTTCTTTGTGGCTCTTTTGCTTGTTTGGAAAGGGCCAGGGGAGAAGGAAATTGCTTAGGGAAGACCTTAGCATCTTCTTGGATGGGATCCCAGCCACATATTACGTATGTGACGCTAGGGAAAGTGACTTGATCTCCCTGGGCCTCAGTTTCCTCATTGGCCGGCGTGGGATAATACCATTTAGCTCACAGTATTGCTGTGTGTAAAACAGCCCCATCAGCCAAGTATGGAAGAAAAATTCCATCGCTGCTTGCTGGTTTCCTTCTGAACTCCCCTCTTGGGGATCACGACTTCCAGCTCTGTGTTTTATCTACAACAAGCTTGCACTTCTGGGTGTGTTACTGTTATTATGAGACCAAGAGCAACGATGGAAGGCTTTTTATTACTGGCTGGAGAGAGTAGAGAGGTAAACACAACGAAACAAAAATGACATGTTGGAAGGAATTACCCGACAGGAGGAGCCCGTCACTGCAGACTGGTTTCGGCTGCATCGAGGGCACGGGAAACATGGAATTCCTTCTGAGGGGTATGAGGGAGGAAGGAAGGGATCAGGGATGGCTCCTGGGCTTGTGGTCGTACAAGTGGTAGTTGATGGTCATTTTTATAGAAGAAAGAGGCATATGTGTTGTGTGCGTGTGTGTTGTTGTTGAATTTGCATTTTATTTTCCAGACTTGCTGGAGTTAAAAAGACTTTTTAAAAGAATCAAAGAGTAGAACCCTGGACAAAGGTCGGGTGGGGGGATGTGCAACGGAATTTCAAATCCTCATGGAAGCCAGACATTCTGGAGCGATTGAGGGTGGATGAGCACCCAATGTTACTGCCCTGAGCTAATTTTTAAAACTTAAACCAAAACCATCCCCTGAAGCCTTCTTTAAACCAAATGTTATTGTTGTTGTTAGATGCCATCGAGTCAGTTCCGACTCATAGCGACCCCACGCACAAGAGAATGAAACCCCGCCCGGTCCCGCGCCATCCTCACAATCGTTGTTATGCTTGAGCTCACTGTTGCAGCCACTGCGTCAATACATCTTGTTGAGGGTCTTCCTCGTTTTTGCTGACCCTCTGTTTTACCAAGTGTGATGCCCTTCTCCAGGGACTGATCCCTCCTGATAACACGTCCAAAGTATGCGAGATGTAGTCTTGCCATCCGTAATTCGAAGAAGCATTCTGGTTGTACTTCCTCCAAGGCAGCTTTGTTTGTTCTTTTGGCCGTCCCTGGTATATTCAATATTCTTCACCAACACCACAATTCGAAGGGGTCAATTCTTCGCTGTCTTTCTTATTCATTGTCCAGCTTTCACATGCATATGAGGCAACTGACAAGACCATGGCTTGGGTCAGGCGCACCTTAGTCCTCAAGGTGACATCTTTGCTTTTCACATCTGCATAATGCAGGTTGTTAATGAGTTTTTCTCCAGTCCTGATTCCCCATTCTTCTTCATATAATCCAGCTTCTGGGATTATCTGCTCAGCGTACAGATCGAATAGGTATGGTGAGAGGATACAACCCTGACACACAGCTTTTGCCTACTTGTGTGCTCAAGGGCAAATTTAATTAGTTTCCTGACGGGCGCACCTGTGCCCAGGTGGGAACAGGTGTTCCTTACACACAGTCATGAGCTGTAGGGTAGTGGGGAAATTTCTTAACTAGAGATACGCACCTATAAGAGACGGGCCTGATACCTCTGGCCTGTAGTTACTGTGTGATTTAGGCAACCACATACGCAACCTAGCAGCACAAAGGCAGGCAGCAGTTAGAGCGATGGGCTTCCCGCAGGCGGGGCAGACATGGCCCCAACACAAGGCTCCGTCCAGAGAAGGCCATTCACCCAGCAAACACGTTCCAAATCCCTGCTGTGTGCGGGCCCTGGGTGAACACTGTGGATGCAGCAGTGAGTGAGGCCCCCAGGCTGTCACCAAACATGTCTGCAAGGCCACGTCCTGTGCATCAGAGTGAGTCTGGTATGTTATGGGCTCAAATGAGAATGACGGGACATGTAGACAGCAGTGGTCTACTTCAGGAAGGGTTGTATCAGTAACATTCAAAACCGCAGGTAACGTGAATTCTTTCCTTGACAAATAGCGCATTTATCACTTAGAAATTAACAAAACTGTTGCTTTAAACAGTATCGGGACAATTTAGGGACTCCAGGTCCTATGGTTATGATGGATGGAGACCCTACCTAGAGCACTCCTATGGTAAACCGCTGTAAAACCTGAGCGCGATCCGGAAAGCAAGCACGTGAAGGTGCTGATCGGTGACGGGAAGCAGCCGGTTCCGGTGGGGAGCACGCGCGTGCCTGGAGGACAGGAGACGAGGGCAGCTCCACAAGAAAGTCCCTGCTCCATGGCTTTGGGCCTGGCCTTCACACAGGCAAGGGCAGTGGTGGTTCGGGGTAGAATTCTCTCCTTCCATGTGGGAGGCCCAGGTTCCAGTCCCAGTAAAGCAATGCGCCTCATAAGCTGCCACCCCCTGTCTCCCAGCGGAGGCTTGCGTGGTGCTGTGATGCCGACCAGGTTTCAGTGGCGCTTCCAGACTAAGGCGGACCAGGAAAAATGTCTGGCGAGCTACTTCCAAAAATCAGCCGGTGATAACTCTATGGATCGCAACAGTCTAATCCACAGCTCATTATCGGGATGATGCAAGATTGGGCAGGGGTTTGTTCCATTGTGCCCGGGGTGGCCAATGGCAGCTGACAAGTATAGTTGAGACAGCAGGGTTGGTGGTGGAGGGGGATATGGGGGAAAACCCGCAGTCCTCTGGTCTGAGGAACCAGAAAGGTAAAGATGGAGTCTTAGTTATCTAGTGCTGCTCTAACAGAAATTCCACAAGTGGGCAGCTGAAGCAAACCAGAAACTTATTTTCTCACAGTCTGGGAGGCTAGAAGTCTGAATTCAAGGTGCTAGCTCCAGTGGAAGGTTTTCTCTCTCTGCCACCTCTGGAGGAAGGTCCTTGTCTCTTCTAAGCTTCTGCTCCTGAGTGATCTTCATGTGGGTTGGCCTCTTCCTCCAACTTTCCTTCCTAGCTTGCTTGTTTAATCTCTTTTATATCTCAAAAGAGATTGGCTCAAGCCACCCTACACTAATCCTGTCTCATTAACATAACAAAGACAACCCATATCCAAATGGGATTATAACCACAGGCAGAGAGGTTAGGATTTACAACACATATTTCAGGGGGACATAATTCAATCCGTAACAGATGGGAAACCATGAATTCTCAAAAAGCAGGAGAATCAAGCAAGGGAAAGAGCCAGAGAGGGCAGAGATCGGATCAGCAAGCTCAGTTGCCCTGTGTCTCTGACCTACCCCTTAACAATACATGTGTAGAACCGACTAAAAGCAACTCACGTAAAGGCACAAGATCTGAACTTCTGAACTGAGCTTGTGGCTACCGCCCATGAAATAGAGTTTTCATTGCAAGCCCAGCCAGGAAAAATACTTCCAGAAACAAATGAAAGAAAAACTCATTGCAGAAAAACAACAAAATCAGAATCTCCACAATTTGGCACACACAATGTCCAGTACACAATCCAAAATTACCAGACACGTGAAGAATGAAGAAAAGGAGGACATTCTCAAGAGAAAAGCAAATCAACCGAGCCTGACCCCAAGATGGACCTGATGTTGGAACCACAGCTAAAGATTTTAATTTGGTGATTAAACCAGTCCACAATGTTGAAGAACAAAAAACATGATTTTAGTGAATAAAAATCTTAACAGAGTAATAGCAAGTCTCAGCAGATAAACACAAACAAAAAAACACATGGAAATTCTAGAACTAAAAAATATAATTTCTGAAATAAAAATTCACAGGATGGACTTAACAGTCAAAAAGACATCTTAGAGCAAAGAGTAAGTGACTGTGAAATGGGTCAGTAGCAATTACCTAAGATAAAGAAAAAATTAAAGAGAATGGATGGAGTCTCAGTGGCCTGTTTGATACTCTCAACTGATCACATACACATGTAGTGAGAACACCAGAAGGAGTCAAGAAAGAGAATGGGGCTCTACTTGTCATTAGATATGTAAAGTGACCTAGGTGAAGTCATGCTGAGTAGTGTATGGTCCAGAGAGGGGGGCTCAGTTAATTACCTGCTCAGTGTTAAACAGCTAGTCAGCAGTGAAGGCCTGGCATACCTTCCACCTGTGCCATACACCTTCTGTAAGCCTTCCTCCAATGGCAGCCCTGGACACAGGTGGACACTCATGGTGTGCCCTTTCTTGCTCTGCCTGGTGAGCTTTAGCCACCCAGCCTGGTCCCCTGTGGCCCACATTTGCCTCTTCTCTAACCTCCATCCCAGGCCTTCCGAGCCATAGGTCTCAGCTCTTGCCCCTGCCAACCTCCCTCCATCCTACACACGCCATCACTGCATTCATCTCTTGGAAGCATCTCACAGACCGGGGACCCAGTGGAAATTTTTGTGTTGAAGTGTGCAGGCCTCTAGGCTGTGGCTCCCGCTGGGCCATCCACCTGGAAGCCCCTCTCCTGCTCTGACCAAGACGCATCCAAATCTGGCCAGTCCTGGGTCCTGCCCCCAGGCCATGTCTTCATGAGGCTCTCAGGGAGTCTCCAGTACCCCCATGGTGGAATCCTGTCACCGATGTGTGTGCGTCATCTGCCCCAGTAGGCTCTGTGGCTGAGGTGCTGCGGCTGTTTCCACGAGAGTGAGTGATGGGGACTGACCAGCCTCAGCCTGCTCCCCATTCCTATACCCCACAGGGACCCTGCAGAGGCAATGCCTCACCTCTGATACCCACAGGCCCCCCTAAAGCTGGGGGGGTCCCAGTCTGATCCTGCCCCAGAAGCTGGAGGACAAGAGTGGGCACTGACCTTTGACCCTGTCGCCACGGTGCAGGGGGATCTCGCCGTCAACCTGGGGTTGGTATGGCTTGACAACGACGAAGAGCCGCCCGGGCACGGCACTGTACAGCTTCCGCTTGGGCCCCGGCTGCTCGAAGGTGGACAGCAGGTCCTTGCTGGCACCAGGAGGGAAAGTGGGCCTGGATTGGAGAAGGCAGCAGAGGGAGAGAGAGCAGGTCACATCTCAGCACAGAGCAGCCCACACCGCAGCCAAAGAGTCACAGCAAATGTGGGGCTGGGAGCGGCTTCCCCCTGCAGCTCGTGGTTCTGGACAGGCCGAGACATGAGCAGGGCGGGGTGGTGTCTACGGTTGAAAAACCTTGGGTCTCCATGATTCACCAATTTAACCTGGAGCACCGGCACCCTGGGTGAGGAGACACCAGGGCACAACAACTAACCTAAAGGTGGTTCAAACCCACTTAGCCGCACTGCAGAAGAAAACCCTGGTGATCTGCTTCTGTAAAGATTATAGCCAAGAAAACACCAGCGAGCAGTTGTACTCATTAAGACATGGGTTTGCCATGAATTGGAATCGAGTCCACAGCAATGGGTTTGATTTTTTGGTACATGTAAATATGACCCTGTTTGGAAATACCAAAAAAAAAAAAAAAAAAAACACGTCACCTTCGAGTCGATTCTAACTCACAGCAACCCCGCAGGACAGAGTAGAACTGTCCCGTAGGGTTTCCAAGGATTGGCTGGTGAACCTGAACTGCTGATCTTTTGGTTAGTAGCCGACCTCTTAACCACCGCACCACCAGGGCTCCCTGTTTGGAAATAGGGGGTTTCTTTTGTGATGTTAATGACACCATACGTGTGCAGGGTGGGTTCTAAACCCAATTACTTCTGAGTTATTAAAACACCGGCATAGGCATGGAGACACAACACACACAGGGAAGAGAAGACAGACTATGCAGACAGACACACCTGCAAACGAGGAACGCCAAGGGTTGCCCTCGGTCAGAAGCGGTAACCACACCCCCGTACTGACCCACGCCCGGTGGCCGCGGGAGACGTGTCCACGGAAGGCAGTTTTATCCATTCCTGCTTTCCTGATTTCACAAGGGCAGATGCTCCCCGACCAGATTCCACACTTGACAGCAGAAGACACCCTAACTGAGCCCGACAGCGAGAGACACCCGAGGTGTTTAACACTGATACTGTATCGTTTTGATGGGTGATGAGGGTTGACTACTTTGAAGAAGGGAAAATAGAATACGTTATGGATTGAGTTGTGTCCCCCGCAAGATATGTGTTGAAATTCCAACTCCTGAACAGGTAAATGTTGTTGGGTGGCGAAAACGCTTTGCAATTTTCTACTAATCTAGGAGACTAAGGTGCGCCTGACCCACACCATGGTGTTTTCAACCACCTCATCTGCACGCGAAAGCTGGGCAGTGAATAAGGAAGACTGAAGAATCGATGCCTTTGAACTGTGGTGTTGGCGAAGAATGCCGAATACGCCATGGACTGCCAAAAGAACAAACAAATCTGTCTTGAAAGAAGTACAGCCAGAATGCTCCTTAGAAGCGAGAATGGTAAGACTTCATCTCACATACTTTGGACATGTTATCTGGAGGGACCAGTCCCTGGAGAAGAACATCATGCTTGGTAAATTAGAGGGTCAGAGAAATAGGGGAATACCCTCAACGAGATGGACTGCCACAGTGGCTGCAACAACGGGCTCACGTATAATAACGATCGTGAGGACGGTGCAGGACCAGGCAGTCTTTCATTCTGTTGTACATAGGGTTGTAATGAGTCGGAACCAACTTAATGGCACCTAATAACAACAAAATACTAGAAGCTGAAAGGAGGCCTGATGTTGCAGTGGTTAAGCACCTGGCTGCTAACCGAAAGCTCAGCGGTTTGAACCCTCCAGCTGCTCCAGGGAAGAAAGATGTGGCCGTCTGCTTCCACAAAGATTATAGCCTTGGAAACCCTACGGGGCAGTTCTACACTGTCCCGTAGGATTGCTGTGGTTAGAATTGACTTGACAGTGAGTTTACAGGCACTAGAAGCTGAAACAGACAAAGAGGGCCCTCCCACTGGAGCCACGCCCTGAATTTAGGCTTGTAGCCTCCAGAACGGCAAGAACATAAATTTCTGTCCTTTACAGCCACAGACCCGCGGGATTTTTTGTTACAGCAGCACTAGGTGACTCGGACAGGTACGCTCATCTGTTTTCTTTTCAGCGATAACCAGGAGGTGTCACGACGAGTTCTCTTTCCATGATGGGGTCCGTAGAACAAACGCACGTGCACGTACGCAGGAGGAATCTGGGCAGGGATTTGAGGAGGATACTGCTGGCGGCTTCCGAGAGCGCTCAGGCCATGGGGACTCAATCGCGATGTTAACGACACATAGTAGGAGGTTCCAGAACCAGAGCCGCATCTGATTCCTGGGAGAGGATAGACTTAGGCCACACATTCACGGCCACAGGCCTGGGCCTGACCACGGTTCTCTCTCCTCCCACTGCAAGCAGGCAGACAGCCTCGAGCTTTCTGTGGGGACATGAGTCCTTCCTTACATTTAGATCGGGCCAAAGTGGAAAAGGCTTGTGTGGAAAATTCTAGACGCTGGGTGTGATCACTCACTTTCTGGTATTTACTACAACCTTTAAAAAAAAAAAAAATTTTTTTTTTTTTTTAAAGCATTGAAAAGCAAAGATGTCACTTTGAGAACTAAGGTGTGCCTGACCCAAGTCACAGTGTCTGTAACCGCTGCCTGTGCATGCGAAAGCTGGACGATGAATGAAGAAGACCAAAGAAGAATTGACGCCTTGAGTTACGGTGCTGGCAAACAGTACTGACTATACCGTGGACTGCCGGGACGGACAAAGCTGTCCAGGAAGAAGTACAGCAAGAATGGGCAGTGCCCAGCCCCTGTCTCACCTCCTCACTTAACCTCTGCCTTTCCAGCCAGCTACAGGTCAGCCATGCCCAGACAGGAAGAGCCACCTTGGAACTTACCCCGAGGACTTGGATGTCCACTCCCAAGAGATGCCATCTGTCCCCATCACCCAGGAGATCAGCAAGAGGAAAGTCGTTCGGCTACTTCTTACCCAAAGGTTAACCCATCAGCTGCCGTCGAGTTGACTCTGACTTACGGCAACCCCATGTGTGCCCGAGTACAACCATAGGGGTTTCCGGGGCTGAGTTTTCAGAAGTAGATCACCAGGCTTTTCTTCTAGGCACCTCTGGGTGGACTTGAACTTCCAACCTTTTGGTTAGCGGCTGATCGCGGTAACTGGTTGCACCACCCAGGGTCTGCTGTCCAAAGGTAGTGGTTGTCGTTAGCTGCCATCAAGTCAGTTCTGACTCATGGCAACCCCATGTACAATAGAACAAAACACTGCCCAGTCCTGCACCATGCTCACAATCGTTGCTATGTTTGAGCCAATTGTTGCAGCCACTGTGTCCATCCATCTCACTGAGGGTCTTCCTCTCTTTCACTGATCCTCTACTTTAATTGGCATGATGTCCTTCTCCAAGGACTGGTCCCTCCTGATAACATGAGACATGAAGTTTTCCCATCCTGGCTTCTAAAGAGCATTCTGGCTGTACCTCTTTTAAGACAGATTTGTTTGTTTTTCTGGCAGTCCATGGCATATTCAATATTCTTTGCCAACACCACAATTCAAAGGCATCAGTTCTTCTTCGGTCTCCCTTATTCATTGCCCAGCTTTTGCATACATATGAGGCAATTAAAAACACCATGGCTTGGGTCACGTGCACCTTAGTCCTCAAAGTGACATCTTTCCTTATTAACACTTTAAAGAGGTCTTTTTGCAGCCAATCTGTTTAACGCAACACGTCCTTTGATCTCTTGACTTCCAAAGGTTACAGCTCAGAAAGTTGGGGACTGGCAGAGAGGAAGGATGATTAGAGCCACCTGCCTGGGAGACAGGAGACAGGGGGAAAAGCAAGAGTACTCCTCCAAAAGTCCCACCTGAGGGGGCTTCCCTGCAGCCTGCTGTGTGGGCTGTGCTCTGGGACTCCCACGCATTAGTTCACTCACTCCGCCCCAGCACATCCTGACTCAGGGCTGGCCCGGCACCAAGAGCTGAGACACCTGAGCAGGGAGATAAGAGCCCTCCCGCCAGGTGCTGAGCATCACAGGGCTTGTCTTCTCTGGCTCCCCAGCAGGGGAGGAAGGTGGGTCCAGTGAACCAAGAGGACCCAATCCCTCTGCAATCAGGAAGGCATCCTCTGAGGACACATGACCCTTGCAACTGGATCCAAGGGGCTTGGAAGAGGTTTGGGAGTCAGGAGAGGACAGTGGACTCCAGGAAGATAAAGCACCCCGGAATTCCTCCCCTCCCCAGACTCCATAATCCAGAGTGCTTGAACCTCCCCTGAGCACCCGGCAACATCCATCTTCAGTGATGGAGGCAGCAAATTTGAGGGGGCAGTGAGGTCGGTGGCGGACGACATGGGATCTGTAGGCAGTCAGAAAGAGTTCCACTCCCAGGTTGACCTTCCCCGAGCTATGTGACCTTAAAAGAGTCACTTCCCCTCTCTGGATCTTAATGGCCTCATTTGTAAAATTGTAGGGGCCACGCACTGTATGGGGATGTCAGGAGAGTAGACGAGGGAACAGAGTTGAAGAGCCCAGCTCCCAGTCACTCTGTAACTGCGGTTTTTAGGCTTATATCATCTGTCCAGGCTGGACTGGGAGTGTCGGAACATGGGGCTTTGTCTAAATTATCTTGACACCCTCCACTCAGCTGGGGCTGCAGCAGTGGAAGCTTGGAAATGCCTGATGCAATAAACTCTATCAAGAGGCTGCACGTCCGACCTTCCATCTACTTATCTACCCGTGCACCCACTCATCTTCCATCCAGCCACCCATCCACCCATCCACATATCCACCCACCCACCCACACGTGCACCCACCCACACACGCACCCACCCACTGACCCACCCACCCATCCAACTGTCTGTCCGTCCACCCACTTACCTCCTCACCCATCCATCCATCCATCCATCCATCCATCCATCCATCCATCCATCCATCCATCCATCCATCCATCCATCCATCCATCCATCCATCCAATCACCAATCAATCCATTCACTCATCTATCCGTCCATCATCCATCCACCCACCCATCCATGTTGTCACTTATCCCAGCACCATCTATTCACTCATCCACCCAAATTCTGGAAGGACCCTGCGAGAAGCCCAGCCGACCATTTCCTATCAGATTTTGGACAAGTCAGTTAAACTCATGAAGTCTCAGCTTCCCCTCTCTTAAGTAGGAATGATCATGACTGACTGTGAGAATGAGTCCATATGAACCCACTCTGCACCGGTGTTATACAAACGTTGTCGCCATCACCACTTCCCCCATGTGTGTGACCCAGCTGGTTCAAGCTGGAGCTTGGGTGTGTGTGTGGTGGACATGGGCAGAGAACTTAGAGTGACCAGAGCTCCAAGCTGGGTAGCCACTCCAAGGGCCTTGATAGCTTTTGTCTCCAAGAACAGGAAGGGGTTCACTGAGCTATTCAGATGGGAGTGCATACCTAGTGCTAGGTCCCCACAGTAAACATCAGGGAGAACATGGTGAGGGCCCACATACACATTCAAGCATGCTCTTACTCACTGAGCCTCACCAAGCCCCACGGAGTTGGCAGGGTAGGGACCTCTGTCCCCATTTTCCAGGCAGGAAAAGGGAGGTTCCATGAACAGTGACTTCTGTGCAGAGACACAGAGCTGGCCTTCCCATCCTGGCTCCCTGACACCCGGCTCAGGGCTCCCTCCAGGCTCCCTGCTCCACATGGGATAAACCAGGTGACCAGACCTCACCTGCATGTGAAGGTGTGTTACCCTGGGATGCCCCCTGTGTCTCACTCTTCCAGTGCAGCCCCAAGCAGCAGCAGAAGGGAGTAGTTGCTGCTCTCGGGAGAGGAGGCATGGGGGAGCCAGGCTGTACATCCTGCCTGTACAGCGAGGGTGGGTCTGAAGCTCCCTACCCCAAGCTGTCAACATTTTCCTTATGTTCTGACCAAGAAATCCAGATGGAATTCCAAACACTTGTTTGTGAATGAGGGCTAAGTGCCTGAATTCTCGATATTAGAAAACTGGCAACTTGCTGGGGGGTGCATGCCAATGAGTCAATGAAGTCCTTTCTCAGCTATACTGGGTAGGTGGGTGCCTGCCTAGTCACTGAGCTCTCCTCTCCACTCATTCATTCATTCACTCACTCATCCATCGCTTACGCACTTGTTCATTCATTTGTCACATATTCATTCATTCATTCGTCACATATTCATTCATTCATTCGTCAGTCTGCTGCACATTTGTCCGTTCATTCATGTGACAAGCTAGGTGGTGGCTCAGCCGTGAGTGCGCCCCTGCACTGGTCTGTCGACACCGTGAGGATCCGATAGACAGGCTCTGGTCAAGAGCTCGACTGGCAAGGAGAGTACAACGATAAGCCGCATGTCTGCACAGCCGATGGGCTGGCAGAGAACACATGGAGTGGGGACCCTGAGTCTGATGAGGAGAACCCCCCAAAGCCCTTCCTGCTGGGGGGCTGAAGAGGCCAAGAAGAGGGACAGAATGCACGGGAAAGGCTCTGCAGGATGGTTAGGGCAAGACACAGAGTGTCCCAGACAGGATGGGCGCTGAGTCACGCTGGCTATGGTGTCCAGGCTGGGACAGGGGATGGAGGCTGGAGGTAGGAGCCCCGTGGGGAGGGCCCAGGGGCTGATTCAGGGGAGATAGAGGGGCAGGGCTGATAAGTACAGCAAAGGGGAGACTAGAGAGGCGTCAACAGGCAGAGTCACCTGGACCCGGGGACACCTGAGGAATAAAGGGTATTCCAGGTCCAGACACACACAAGGTGGGGGTGGAGGAGGCTGAGTCTGGGTGTGATGGTGTCCCCTGAAAATTCAGACTCTGAGACCAGCACTGACTTTAGAGGGTGGCGACAGAGGCCCCTGCTCGAGCTGCTTGCTTGGGACTAGACAAACAAGGGTGGTGTGTCCAAGGCCAACACCAAGACCAAACCAGCTGCCCCCAAGTGGACTCTGACTCCTGGTGACTTGTGGTGCAATGGATGGCTTTTATGTGGCCTTACTCACCATGGTCTTATAACTCCACCCAAGTGATGGGGTGGGGGGGGAACTGTACAAAGAGGTAACCGTGGGCCATCGAGGGCCAATAATGTAAATGAAGCTCATGGCACCCGTGTGGGGGTGAGACCATGCAAATAAGGTGCATGGAGCCTAATGAAGGGATTGGTCTGTTTTGCCATCCTGCTAGGCTTCAAAGGAGCCATCACAGAGGTGGGAGGAGAGGGTCTCACCACCACCAAGAAAGAAGAGCCAAGAGTAGAACGTGTCCTTTGGACCTGGGATCCCTGTGCTGAGAAGTTCCAGGAGGTCAAGAGAGAGAGAGCTACAACACTGAAGATGGCGAGACGTGGTGGCAGAGAGACAGCAGTGTGAGACAGCAGGAACCAAGAGGCCGGAAGGGCACAGTGCACTGGGCTTCCCGGCCCATGGAGTGAGAAAGCTGAGTGCCTTCAGGCAGGACACTTGCTGGTGGAGTAGGATGCCTCTGGACACTTGCTGGAGCTAGGTTTGCAGACCCACAGAGCTGGAGCTGAGCACCCTCAGACTGAGGCTTACTGGCAGAGTGGGGTGCCTCTGGGCACTGATCAGCACAACTAAAAGAGCTTTGTAACACTTGCCCAAGCAGGGCACAGGCCAGGCCAAGGGGCCAAGGGCCAGAGAGGCCTGCCTGTGGGCACAGCTGGGAAGTCTGTCCTGATGCAAGAACTGTACCCTGAGCAATCCTGAACCTGAACTGTAACCTGTTATTTCCCTAATAACTGTGAGTATGGCCTGTGAGTTCTGTGTGGCCATTGCAATGTTTTATCGAACCCAGCGGAGAAGTAGAGAGTGCTATGGGAGGGACGGCTGGTGTCCGAATCGGTAAAGGTGGCGGAGAGAGGAGGTATGTCTGACCTCCACCTCACAGGGATCAGCCTTGGCCTGCCGATCGTGATTCTCCTTCCCCCTCATGAAGTTAGAGGAGGTCAGATGCCACTCCTTCCCCCATGCCATTCTTACATGACCCCACGGGTGCCAGAGTAGAACTGTGTCCCTTGGGGCTTTCAATAGCTGAGTTTCCAGAAGACTGCCAGGCCTTTCTTCCAAGGTGCCTCTGGGTGGACTCGAATCCCAAACCTTTTGGTTAGTAGTTGAGTGCAGTAACTGTTTGTGCCACCCAAGGGCACATCCAGCGCAAGGGCCCGAAACCCTGACCACCTGGTCGGCCTGGCTAAACGTTACCCACTGAGCTGACAGCTGAGACCCACACACACAGCTCAGAGCCTCCGCCACCCCTGAACTACGTACACGCCTCTCTCTTTGCAGCCACCTCAGGCTGCAAGGAAGAAATGTCAAGTCCACAGCCGGGCCCACAAGCCCGTTGCACTGGGGCAGTTTGGTCCTGCCTCCGTTGTCCTGGTACTGACATCCCATATCCCACACCTGCCCCGTGAGGTCGAGCTGTTGCTCCCGGGACGTGTGGTCATTCAGAACATCCCTCCCGCCAGCCACAGTGATGGCTTCAGGGACTGCTGGGACACTATCCAGGGCCACCTGCCTGCAGCCTGGGGCTTTGGAGGGACTCTGGAGGACAGAGTTGGACCCGTCTTGCCCATATGAGGGACCAGCCCAGCCAGGCCAAGAGGTGGCATGAGAAATGCCGTCCCTGCACACGAGCGCTGCACACAGCTGGTGGCCCAGCACCCCCCTCCAGGACCCAGCAGGGAGGCCAGTGGGGGCTGGGCAGGACAGTGGGGCCTCCACCCACCTCCCATCCAGTCTGCCTCACGTGTTGTGGCCACACCTACATGCCCATCGCATTCCTGGCTGAGGTTTCTGGACACTCCCGTTGACTGGAGTTGGGTTTCTGCCCTTTTGCAAACCAAAGGCAACCATGGAACAGGGCGGGGGGAGGGGGGGTGCCAAGAGCCCCCATTCTGAACCTGCCTGCTCCTCACGCCCCCACCCTCTGCTCCTCGGGACTCGGCAGCCGCGTGGACCCCTGCCCTCCCTGTCTCTCTCACCTCGTGCTCCCTTTCTCTTTGGAACATCACCTTTTCCCCAACTCCTGGGACTGTCACATGCTTCCCTCAACCCACTTCCTCTAGCACAACCCTGGGACTGACACACCCTGCCTCATTTCAGGGGGGCACACATGGGTCCCCCCCGACTAGCAAGTCACACACTTGTTCAGCCATCTGTCACAGAACAGCAGCTACTGACCATCTGCAGTGTGGGGGGGGGGGGACAGTGACAGGTCAGGGTGGCACCAGGATGGACATGCTTCTCAGGGAAGCCCCTTTGCCAGGTCCCCTCCCCACCAGGCAGCCAACACAAGCCTGGAGCCTGACTCCTCCTCAGTCCCTTGCTCTGGTGACACGCCTTTCACACCCTGGGTACAGGTGGCAGGAGGGCGGCCAGGGGACCCTCACAGGGAGACAAGGGGTCGTCCCAGGTGACCTCCTGCCTCCATGCCCAGCCCAGTGCCTGTCACATGGTTTCCAAGCTCTGCAGCTGAGCCCTTCCCCTCCCCCTGCTCCTTTTCTGTGTCAGGACAGCACACAGGAGGGGCGGCTGCCACCGCTCACCTTCTTTGAGAGCAGAGCACTTATCTGATTGAATGAGAGCTGAGGAAACCAGGTCCCTGCTCCTCCGGGGCAGCCGAGCTTTGGTGTCCTGGTCCCCATGTCCCCAGGCAGGTAGGAAACAGGGCAGATGGGGGTGGACACAGATCAGAAGCCAGGGGGTGCCTGGAGCTAGAGCTACCTTCACACCTACAGGACTGACCAGATGGGGCTTCATTCCCAGGAGCAGGTGTGCAGGGCAAACCTGGATGCCCGCTGCAGATCCCAGCATCCAGAACCTTCCAGACCCCTGGTTCCACCTGCCCCAGCGGTGGCTGGGCTGTAATTTCTGAGGCACTTGGCTACATCTGAAAGCCTCTCTCCTCTCCCTGCGGCCTTCCTCTTGACTGTGGCTCTTATCTTAGGGCTGATGGTCCTTCCCTGCGTGGTCTACAGAGCCCAGCCTCTCATCAGGCAGAAGCATCAGTGATGCTAACGACGGGAAGCTGGCCCTGCTCACCCCAACAGCGCACCTTCCTGGGCTGGCCCAGGCTTCTGCATTGGGCTGCTGGCCCCTCTTCCCACTTCATCCCCCTTGAATCCCAAACAGCATCCCTGGGGGGTGGAAACAGTGAACACACTCAGCTGCTAATCAAAAGGTTGAAGGTTTGAGTCCTCCCAGAGATGCCTCAGAAGAAACGCCTGGCGATCTACTTCCAAAAAATCACCCACTGAAAATCTCGTGGCGCACAGCTCTGCTGCGACACACACACAGGGTCGCCGTGAGTCCTAAATGTCCGCTCCACCACAGTTCCCAGGCCCAGTCCAGGGAAACAAAAGCCACATGGTGACAGGCTTCCCTGAGCCCCAGCAGGGCTCTGCCAGAGCGGGGTGCACTTCCCAGCTCAGTCGCCACCTGTGTGGGAAGCTGGGCTTCCCTGATGTCCTCGTCCCAGGGCATGAACGCGACTCAGAGCGGCAAAGACGTCCCAGCTCTAAACAGCTGGTGAGCACAGATGAGCACTTAATCCCCGGCCTGTTGAACTAAACTCACTCTGCTGAGCTAAACCCACCCAAGAAACTTGTATTTGAGGGGGAACAGGACACTCTCCACCGGGGATTAGGCCAGGCGGCCCTCAGATCTGTGTTCCCAGGTGCCCAAACTTTGCAAAACCACGTAGAGAGCTGTTTTGACCTGGGCAAGACCCAATCGGACACATCTGGGTAGCTAGAAGGGGCCCTGGCAGACCCCCAGTTACCCCCCTCCATGCCCCCGGGGCAGGTGACGGTGTGGGTGGTGGGGGCACAAGCCCTGTCTTAGGCACCTTCTTGGAACATGGCCCGGCCATGCCGGTGGGCGCCACCAGAGGGCGCTGCTGCAGACCAGGTGTGTGGCACCCCCCACCTGAAAGGGCAAAGCTGGAGCTGCAGGTGCACTGGCTCCCGGGCCAGGGCCTCCAGGACAGGGGTGAAGGAGAAGAAGACCAAAACAAAACAAACACCAGAGCAAGGGGGCTGAGGAGCGGGGAGTGGGGAACACTGCAACAGGAGATGGCAGGAGGTGTCCATGGACCACAGAGAGGTGACCACAGCAGCCACAGACAGGTTCTGGGCTCCCCTGGGTGGCTGGGCGTGAGGGGCGGCAAGGGATGTCGTGTGCCCATGAACTCAAAGGGGAGCCCTCACCCCGGCTGGCTCTGATGTCCACCCAGCCTCACCCCGAGCATCCCTGCAGCCCTCTCCCGTCAGAATGTTGCTGGACGGCTGGCTCCCAGGAGGGCCCCGAGCACTGTCTTACCCCAGGGTGTCAGCCCCATTCTGCCTGGCTTTAGGGTCAGCTGGCAAACTAAGGCCGGCTCCATGGGGGAGGGGAGCAGCCAGCAGGAAGGCCGGTGGAAGGTCTTGGCTCACCTCCATCCAGTCTGACCCTGAGTATTTGGTCAGAGGCTGGTTCTAGCCACACCCACGTGTTCACAGCACTCCTGGCCAAGGTTGCTGGACCCTTGTGTGGACAAGACGCATGACGCCTGGGCGACAGGGGCTATGGCCGAGAGGGGGCTGCTGAGGTCCTGCCCAGTGAGAGAGAGGAGGGGGCCACCTGGGGGGTTTGGAGCAGAGGGCTCAGGGCAAATATCCTCCGCAGGACCCTAAATCTCCCTCTGACTTGGACCATGGGGCACAGGTGGCCCTCCCTCACCTGGGTGACGGCCTCCCACCATCCAGTGCCTGCCTACCCCCACCCTGTAGCCAGAGCGAGGTTTCTGGCTGCCGTTGATGAGGATGAAGATGATGCTGACACGGCGCTTCCTACGAGCCAGACACGGATTTAAGTCCGTCATGGAAGCTCAGGTGAACTCAGTCCTCATAAACCGGTGAGAGGGGCATTTCTCCTTAGCCCCGTTCTACATATGAGAAAATCGAGGCACAGGAGAGTCCAGTGAATTGACTAAAGCCACACAGTGGAAAGAAAGCAGTGGGTCAGAACGATGGGCTGATGGGGCGGCTACCCCCAAGACAGGGCCCACAGAAGTCAGGGGTGGGGGCACAGGGCTTCCTTCTCTGTGACGGGGAGAAGGGGCATGACGACACCCACTTCCAGGTTCTGAGGAGCGGCTTAAGGCCCACCCCAAGGCTGAGGTCTGTGTTCTCCACACCAGCACCCTGTGAGTGCCTGGAAGGAAGGGGCTAGATCTTCGGGGGGAAGTGTAGGTTCGTGGGGTAGGGACCGGGCTCTGAGCTGAGATAGCACGAGGCCCAGGCTACCTCCATGAACCCCCAAAAGCCCTTGGGGCTGGGCTGGGGATCCTCTGGGTGGGTGATATGGATAGAACTGTATCCCCCAGAAAGACATGCTGAAGTCCTAACCCCGGCACCTGTGAACGTAACCTAGTTGGGAACTGTCTTTGGCAATATGATCAGGTACAACGAGGTCATGCTGGAGTCGGGTGGGTCCCCATCCCACCTGGGTGGTGTCCTCATAAAAGGGGTTGAGACGCAGAGACAGACATTCAGAGGGAAGACGCCATGTGAAGATGCGCAGACACAGAAGGAACGACCGGGGCCACCAGCAGCTGAAGACGAAAGGGGAGATCCCCCCCAGAGCCCTCAGCAAGAGCGTGGCCCTGCTGACACTTTGATTTTAGATGCCTCGCCCCCAGAGCTGACAGTAACTGTCTGTCTGTAGTGCTTTGTCCCGGCAGCCCCAGGGAAACACACAGCAGCTGTGTGGCAATTTCCAGGCCCACATCTGGCGTGGACACCCAGGGCCTCGCCCCACGCCAGGACGCATGCAGTCAGCTTCAGCGTTCCCCCTGGTGGCTGTGCACCCCCAGGTACCTGCCAGTCCCAGTGCCATCGGCGGCACCTCCTCCCAGTCCTGGCTGGACTCACCTGGCGCCCCAGAGCCAGCCGGGCCCCCAGGGCGCACTCAGATGGCCAGTGGCTGGTGAGTACTTGGTGATGCACAGAGCTGCTCCTCCTGGGACCAGCCCCAGCGTGTGCACCAGGCAGAACACCATGCAGGGACACCCATCGTCCCTACCTCCACCTAAAGGGACGCCCCAGCTAGGTGCCTGGAAGCCGACTTCCAATTCTCTGTCCCCCCAGTGTGCCAGGTGGCTTGAGGCTTGTGTTGAGGGGGGTTGCCAGTGCTGCCCACAGAGCCCTGGTAGGACAGGGGCTTGGGGAGGGCCCATCAGCTTCTCAGTCCCCATGCTGGCGCCTCTCCAGTGTAGTTGCCATCATCAACCAGAAGATGGAGGCCGAGCAGGTGGACAGTAGACTGGGTGGTGGGGTGGGGTGGGGGTGGATTGAGGAGGGAGGGAAGGAGACAAAGAGGGAGCAAGAAGGCGGACAGGCAGGGTAGGGCAGAGTTGGTGGGTCAGTTCACTTCCCTGACTTGGGCAGGTGGCAGGCCCATGGTCAGGGGGACCAACCACCCTAGTTCCAGCATGAATGTCCTGTGTCCAGGTGTCCCTCAGTCCCGGCCAGACCCCTGGGCACAGGCCCGGCTAAGCGTCAGGCTCAGGTGGATGCAGATTTGAGTCAGTGGGGTTGAGTAGGCTACCAGCCAGGCGCTGTGTGCTGAGCACAGCCAGACATGGGCTCATTTCACTTTCAGGACACCCTGAGGAAGTCAGCGCTTTAGGGTCCCCGTTTTATAGATGCCAGAGAGGCCCAGAGTGGTGAAGTGACTTGTCCACAATAACACAGCACTCAACGGAAGAGCCCAGAAGCTAGTACCCAGGAAGTCCAGCCAGTGAGCACTGAAGCTGTGATTACCTCACACACATGCACGCAAGCATACATAAGCACGCACACGTGCACACACACAAATACAGACACAGAAATCTACATGCAAGTGCACACACAATGCACACACAAAAGTTGCACACACAAAGTGTGCACACACATAAACGCAAACACGCTAATGTACACACACACACGCCCGCACACGAGCTTGCAGACAGGTATGCACACTCACACGCAAACACACACACGGAGGAAACTGGGAACTGTCAGGAAGGGTCCCTGCGATGGGCCCCAGCAGCTTTTTTCTCCTCACAGGCAACACTGTGCTGAATCAGGGGCCGTGAGGAAGGGTCTCTGGCTGTGAAGGGTGCCGGTTGCTTTTTTCTCTGTACAAGCAATATTGTGCTGGAAGCTTCCGCAGCTCCCTGGCCACATTGCCTTCAGTATCTTATTAGATTTCATACTGGGGAAGGGGACACACTCTTTTTAAAATTATAGCCATAATTCTAGCTAACGGTGTGAAGTGGAATTTGCTGCCGCTGGGGAATCCTTTAATTTAGCTTGAAACTGTTCTTAGCACCTGGGACTATTCCCTCAGGGCTCCTCCAAGTGAGAATCTAGACCAGAGCCGGGAACTGGATCTCACCGTTCCACCCTTCGAAAATGAACTGGCTCGGGGGGGTGTGAGCTTGGGGTCATCCTGCTCTGAGAGTACCAGGCCCGCTGAGGGGCCAGGAGGCTTGGGTGCCCACGGTACCTTTCCCCATGTCTCTGTAGCTGCAGCTCCAAGAGCTTGCCTGCAGGTGAAGGCTGGAGCTGCCAGCTCCCTTCCAGGACCCTGTGAAGCACTGGCACCCACCTAGGGCTCCTCCTACACTCACCAAGCTTGCAGAAGGGGCCA
Organism: Loxodonta africana; assembly: GCF_030014295.1. Lineage (NCBI taxonomy): Eukaryota > Metazoa > Chordata > Mammalia > Proboscidea > Elephantidae > Loxodonta > Loxodonta africana. Next base: position 4,308,254 of record NC_087348.1, on the reverse strand, counting down.
TGGTCCCTCTCCCCATGCCCATCTTAGCTGGAGGCACGAAGGTGGCCCCCAGACACACCAGTCAGTCTGGGCCAAGCCAAGTCCTTCAGGGGCCAGGAGAACATGAGGGAGGCAAGCGACAGAGGTTGGGGGGGCAGATAAACCACGAGCCACATTCAGATGTCCCCCAAGCCACAGAGCCAGCCAGGAAAACAGGCCCACAGTATCTACCCGGCCACCAGCTGTGGCAAGGACAGTTCAGGTGGCCAGAGGTGACAACTCCAGAACCAGGGGCCCAGGAGTCCTGCCCTGCCCCGCACTGGCTATGTGACCAGGCTGTTACTGACCCCTGTGTGCCACAGTCCCCTCATCTGTAAAATGGACAACAGTAGTACAGCCTCCCAGAGGCACCGGGCAGAGAAGCGAGTGAGAGCTTGAAGGTGGGAGCAGTCACAGCAATCGATCGCGACGTCCAGCACCAAACGCAGCCCCGAGGCCCGACAATGAGCTGGCCTGAGATGGCTCTTTCTTGCCCAAGGAACTCAGGGAGGCAGAGTGTGGAGAGGGGACCCAGACTGGCGTCAGATGCCCTGAGGGGTCCGGCTCCCCTCAGTTTGCCCTGTGCTGCCACATCTGCTCCTCTGAAAAACGGCTCTCGCCGTGGGGCAGATTCAGAGACTGGCTGACGTTGGGATACAAAGTCCCCACTCTTCAGTGTGAGCTGACATTGTTTCAGCTGCCGCTACTGCTATACCAGGGCTGCTGCAGGCCTGAGCGCATGACTCCGCCTCACTGAGCCTCAGTTTCTCCTCTGTGCCAGGGTCTCATTGGCACCAGGACCCACTGCCATCAAGTCCATTCCGACTCATAGCAACCCTATAGGACAGAGTAGAACTGCCCCATGGAGTTTCCAAGGAGCGGCTGGTGGATTTGAACGGCCAACATTTCGTTAGCAGCCGAGCTCTTAACCACTGCATCATCAGGACTCCACTGGCACCAGAGTGGGCATGAATTTCTGATGTGGCAGCTTTGAAAACGTGCCATCGGGGAGCACCCAACACAGAGTAGCTTTGCCAACGCGCCATTGGGGAGCTCCGCCTTGGCGCCCCACGCTCATCCATGCTGAGGACCAGGAGGCAGGTGCAGAAGGAAAGCAGGCACACACCCAGCAGTGCTCCGCACCTCCCCGCAGGCTCTGCCCGGCCTCCCCACTGACCCAGCTCTGTCCTGAGCAGTCACCACGACCTCGGGGCCAAGGACCATGACCTCAGAGGCGGATCACGTGGGCAGTGGGCAGACACTCACTTAAAGTTTTCTCAACAACTGGGCTTGGAAGAAAACAGGCTTTCTGCATAACCTCTGAGCAAGTCCCAAGTTCAAGAAACTAGGACCAAAGTGCATGGGGGTTTTCCTCTCTTGGGTACTAGTGACAACCCCACCACCCTGCCAGTTACAGCCGCAGCCTGGCCACTGCCAGGTCCCGGCGCTGCCACCCCGCTGGCTCCCAGGCTGGTCACCCCCCAGGCCCCCAGGCTGGCCACTCTGCCAGGCCCCAGCCCTGGCCACCCCACTAGGCCCCAGTTCCGGCCACGTCGCTGGTCCCCAGCCCTGGCCACCGCTAGCCCAGCCCCGACTGGCTCCTTACCCAATGTGCCAGAGCTGCTGCGGCCTTTTGCCATCCTCGCCGGTGCCGCCCAGCCTGTTGAGCGAGGGAGACCGGCTGCGGGGCCCAGGGGTGTAGCTGCCGAGGGTCTTCACGGTGCCATCAGGGGTGCTTGGTAACTGCTGCAGCAGCTGGGGTGAGAGGCTGCGGTGGGAGGTGGCCGCGGAACAGACAGACCAGTCGGGGGCGCCCACGTTGAGGTTGTTGTCGCTGTTGGAGCGCAGCAGCACCCGGGGCGCGGCCAGCGTGTTGGGGGGCCGCCGCCTGCGGTTGGAATACGCCGGGGCCTCTCGGAAGGGCACTGGGGGTGGAGAGAGCAGGGAGAGGTGTGGTGAGGTCAGGCCTGCCTGGGGGACGCCCAGACGTGTGGTGGGTGCTGTCAGGGCCGGCAGGGCACTGCTCTGCATCCGGGACACGGGCAGGCATGGGTCTGTTTCACCCATACCCCCCAACCCCCCGCAAACACTGCCAAGGAGAAGCCGGCTGTGAGTTCTGTGCAGAGGCCTGGTGGGACCCCACAAAACGCAGAACTCACTGCACACAGAAGCAGGGAGACGGGTGGGGGCTGAGAATGTCTCCACTTAGTGGAAACCCGAGTTCTCGCCTGAGATGGAAAGGACCCTGTTTGAGCTTCCATCTGGGCCAGCATCTGTGCCCTCTGCAGCCCAGGGAGACGGCGGCCGCCCCCAGCCGTGTTATTATGGGCTACCCATCTCACAGAGTGGGGGACGGTGGGCTAAAGCTGCTGCAAAGCTCCTCCTGGGGGGACCTGAACTCGGCCTCCAAGCCTACGGGTCTCAGTCTGTTACTGTTATTTGCTGTTGAACTGTTTCCCGACTCGTGGTAACCAAACGTGTTGCAGAGGAGAACCACTCCATAGGGTTTCCTTGGCTGTAATCTTTATAGTGGAGCTGCTGGGTGGGTTTGAACCACCAATCTTTGGGTTTCTCAGCCGACTACCAACTGCTGGTGCCACATAGGCTCCTCCTGAATCCGTCTACCTCACTCAAAGTGCGCTCCTTGTGCCAACTGGTTAAATCGAGCTCATCACACGGGGCAGCAGGGGAGAGCTGGCCATCTGGCCTCCCATGAAGTTCTAGGCTAGAGGCAAGGCCTGGGTCTCCTGAGCTCAGCGCGCCCGGGGCCTTGGAACGAGGACAACTGCTGAAAGGAGACTCTTGGGGACTGTGGTATCGACACTGCCACTGCCCCAGGTGGTTCTGAGGGCTGTCCCCAAAACTGGGGGTGTCCTTCCCCAGACGGGGCATCGAAGGAAAAGAAGCCCCTCGGGCTGCTGAGGAAACAGGTGCCAACGACCTTTTACCGCAAAGATGCTGAGCAGCCTTCTAGATCTTTCATGTCTTAGGCATCTCTGTCATTTGCCATGGCATTAACGTCCCTTGGGTTGAAGCCCACCTGGCCCTAGATTTTGAATGGCCCGAAGCCAGACTGCTGTTGGCCAAGCTGGTGGCTACAAACAACAGAAGCCACACTTCCCAAAGAAGGGATTCTTCATGTCTCAGAGTGGGAGAACATCAAAGTGGCTTTAACACAGAGAGAGGACGTTCCATAGTCCCTGGCTGCCAAAGGCCAGACCGGCTTGGTGAAGGACGTCACGGGGGCCAAGAGTGACTGCATCCCTTTACCAAGACTGAGAGCACTGGCCAGACATCAGTCCATGCTTCACTGCTCAGTCCCATGCTGGACAGTGGAGCTCAGGGGGACAGAGGTGGCCCTGGTGGAGCTCAGGGGGACAGAGGCGGCATGAGCAGAGCTCTGACCCAGCACACTCCCTGCGTCCTTGCCACCCTCCACGCAGGGCCAGCCTGGGACCCCAGACTTGGGACCCCAGAGAAGGGCCCAGCCACAGGGCAGCTGCCCAGCCCTGGCACGCGGCTCTTGAGGAAGCACAGCTGGACTCTGACTACGGGTAAGGACAACTGGTAGGGTTCGGGCAGGACACCACCAGGGAGTTAACATTTTTCCGGGGTAGGCAGCAGCTCCTCTCATTCCAGGTCAGCTGCGTCAGCGAGCTCTGAGCTCCGGTTGTTGGGGGAAGACGCACCCTTAAGCAGCAAAGCCCTTTCCACTGGGACTTCCATCCAGCTCCGAATTTCTCAGAGAGAAATGAATTCACACACCGCACCAGCCCGGCTAAGAGAGAGAACAGGCGGTTGCATCTGTAGCAGACACCTCTCTCCAGATCACAGGAGCTGCCCTCCAGGAAGCCTGGCCCTCGGACTCTGTAGAGAGGCCACGGGGGACTCAGGGAAAAAGGGCTCATCATTTAGGCTTGGAAAACAGCAACTGGTAGCGACGGCTTTTGGAAGAGCAGAGAACTGCCTGACCAAGATGGGGGTGGGATGACCTTGGGAAGGGCTGTCGTGCCACAGTCCTGGAGAGTGATAATCATCTTGCATTCACAGAGATTACTGGCTGGAGGACGGCATCACAGCCGGGAGCCAAGCCCTTCGGCAGACACCTTTGGTCAAAGCAGCCCCGGAGCACCTGGGCTCCCCGGAGCCCCTCCCTTCCCTGACAGGGGCCCCCTGCTCCCCCCGACAGCAGCACGGGGAGGAAACGCCAGCTCCAACACAGGGAACCTCCCAACACAAGGAACCGCTGGCATTCTACCGAAGACTCACACCCAGGCTCCCAGTTCCCCCAACAACAGGCAAATTCTATTATCAGTGTCCTAATGGAGAGTGCTGGAAATTGGGGAACTTCTGTCAATTCCTGAGAGAAACTCCTGAGGGAAGACAAGTCCATGAAAGAACAGAGGGTGCAGAAGCAACCTAACACCATAACCCCCGGCTCACCCTAGCCATGGAACATAAAAATCAAAGTTCCGGAAGGTGAATTCCTGTGAATGAGACATAAAAATAAGCACAGACAAAGACTTCAATGTACATTTCTGAAAAAAACAGGCTGAACAGGGCTTCCTAGGACTGGGGGCTTAATTAGTGGGCATGTGGGGAGGGCTCCCTGGGGGCTCCGGGACGGAACAGCTAGGGGACTTCCCAATGCCATTTCCCTGAGGGCCAGGTGACTTTCTCAAACGGAATCACAGGGGTGACACTGGAGTGAACACCTTAATGAAAATTACCTCGCCTAATTACTAAGATTCCCATTAAATTAGCTTCCTGTGCAGTCTCACGGACAGTGGGCTGTGGCTGGGAAGTAGCTTCCCGACGCCTTTAAGATGACACCTTCATCAGCCTTCTGGTCTCACAAACTGAAGCTTTCTGTCTGACAAGCCATCCAATCGGGACCATCCATGACAATGTTGATTTGGTAAAAAGGGTTAAAAATAACTCTTTTCCTGTCTAAAAATGATTAATAATCCGCCCAACTGTTTCCTTCTCGCAGGCAATCTGCAAACTCCAAGTGGGTGGATATTTTCTCAGCGGTCTTCCGTGCGTTATTTATACATTTTCTTTTCCACAATACAAAAAAAAATCACACAAGGTAAGGCAAAAAGCAGATGCACTTTTAAAGCCTGTCACCCTCGGGCTCCCATCCACCTCATTAAATGCCAACTCCGGGAGAGTGGAGAGGAGCCGGGACGTGGACGCACCCACCGCCTCCATGCGGCCAGCAAGGTGTCCCAACCCTCCTCATCAAGAGCTCAGCAGCCCCCTGGGTAAGGGACAGACCACACTTGAAACTTCCTCTCTTTTTCCTAAGACTTAGTTCCCAGCGTGCCGTCTGCACGGTTCCCATGGAGCTGCACTCGGAATGCCACTCTGTGGAACGGGCTGGAGACTTAAATAAAACGGCCCCTGTGAAGGGCAGCCTGGATACTCCAGACCCACTAGACCCAGACCGTAGCCACACCAGGAGTCATTAGTATCCGGACATGCTGTGGAAGGGCAGCCGGCAGTTTTAGGAGGTGCTGGGCGCCCCCTCCGCCTGGAGAAGCGGTAAGAAGCTGCTGTTCCCATGCAACCCGCTCCAGCACCCGACAGCCTTCTCCTTACCTTCCTTCTTGGTGAAGGCATTTAACAAAGACTTCATTTTCCCTCTACTTGGGCAGCGGTCCGCTCATTATATAACCTTCTGGGATGGGAGGAAGGCAAGGAGCGTGGCCCCACTCCTGGGCACCAGAGTGGCGTGGACCCCGGCAGCGGCGGCGGCAGCGGGCGACTGGGCGCTGTGCAGCCTCGGGGATAGCTGGGCACGCCAGGCCCGGCGTGCGGGTGACAAAGCCCACCCCATATTCTGTCTGTCAGCTGGGAGCCAACTGTGCGTAGAAAGGAGCTGCAAGCAAGCCCTGCTGGCTCCAGCGGCGCTCGTCATGTGAGCCTTTGTGATCCGTGCATTTCGGAGGAGGCTCCGTGGACGGCGAGGATGGAGCAGGCGTCCTGCAGCCACCGGGTGGCCAGCGAGCAAACTCTTGAAGTCATTTGCGCGCTCGAGCCCCAACAACGAGCCGACAAAACTCGGATTGCGCAGGGGGCATCGCTGCGAACCGCGCCTCTGGCTAAATATAACGCACGTGTGCTTCAGCGCTGAGTTGTATTTTATTTCCAGCAGCAGTCGAGGGTTCCTGCATGCTGTTTGTCAGCCAGCAGAGACAGCGAGGAAGTCAAAAGGGAAAAAGCACCCAGGCACCAGATAAGCCTCACACCAGAGCCACGCTCGCCGGGCAGACAGTGCCAGCATTCTGAAATTTCTGAACGTGACCCATATTTCCGTTCAAAAGGATCAGAACACAAGTAGCAATTACTTCTCCGGCTCACCCGGTCGTGGTAATTACACCGGAGAAAACAGGATTTGCTCCCCGCCCCCCTCCTTTTTAAAGGGATAGAACTAAGGAAACGATTCAACTGCGATCCAGCCTTGCTCGGATTCCACGCCGGTGATCAAATCGAGTGTCTCCACGGCTGCTGTGTTCGTTTCTTTAGCATTCCCACCCCGACAGAAGTCTGGAGAAACAAGGGAAGGCTACGGCGGGGGAACACTACGTTGAGAAAGTTGTATTTGTGAAGCAAGCACAAAGAAGCGTATGCACACCGGTATTCTTTGCAGCGGGTGGGTCTCCTACACCAGGTCTTCCCGAAACAGAAATGGAGCAGCCCAGGGAGCCAGGTTCTGTCTCTGATGCTTCTGCCCCTGGGGGCTGTAATTAACTGTGCTTTTTTTTTTTTGGTTGCTAAGAGAACTGCTTCCGAAATGTAAAAAAAAAAAAGATGAGACGAGACAAGGAAAAAGCAACGGGAACATTTAAATTGAATTCCATATGGTCGGCACACTATGTGTCAACAAAAATGGCGGAGTAAGCAGGAGAAGGCTGGCTTCCACGAGGAGCTCAGCATGGCTGGATGCCTGGCCAAACAGTCTCTCGGTTTAGTGAGAATAAAGAGGACGAGTGATCATCGAGTGTGCGCCCTGTCTCGGCTGAGGGTTTAAGCATAATCTCTTGTTGAACCCGCCCAGTGCCCCTTCACGACCAGCCCCAAGTGAGGACAGAGGAGGAAAGTAGCTCCCCAAAATCACACAACTAACAGCTGGGTTTAAACTCTGTTCTGTGTGGCTTTATCCCTGCACCAAAAAACAAACAAAAATAACCCAAACCCGTTGTCACTGCATGGATTCTGACTCATGGTGACCCCACGTGCGACAAGGTAGAACTGCTCCATAGGGTTTTCTTGGCTATCATCTTTATGGGAAGGTTTGAAGGGGACACAAACAGTTTGCACTCGACCACTAACCTAAAGGCTGGTGGTTCAAACCTACCCAGGGGTAGCACGGAAGAAAGGCCTGTCCATCTGCTTTTGGAAAGCTCAGAAAACCTATGGGGCAGAGTTCTACTCTGTACCACACGGGGTTGTCATGAGTTGGAATCAACTTGAAGGCAACCACCAATTTTTACAGAAGCCGGTTTCCAGGCTCTTCTTCAGCAGCACTGCTGGGTGGATCGAAGCCGCCAACCTTTAGGTTAGTAGTCAAGCACAAACTGTGGGCACCATCCTGGACCATGCTGGCACCATCCGGGACCATGCCGGCACCACCCGGGGCCATGCCGGCACCACCTGGGGCCATGCTACATTGTAAATTCACGGAGGGAGATAAAGTCACTTCTAAGGCTTGCACTAAGAAACGATTCTGCTGCTGACATGTCTTTATCATCAAAGACAATGCTGCCTTGTACCTGGGTTTAAGCATCTCCGTGAGGTTCTGGGCAATATGGCCAGCTTCCAGAAGACTCTCTCTCAAGTGCACAGTGTTGCCAACAAGGACACACCTGCCTCTCCTGCTGGGACAGGGGAAGGTGTTTTCTTCAGGTTTGGCTTGCTGGGACTCCTTAAGAATGTAGGTGTCTGGTCCATCGAGTCCTTCCCTGGGGAGTGCTGGGTGTCTCGAGGGGACCCCACAGTGACAGCGTTCAAAGTCAGCTCCCCTCCAGAGGCTGGGGTCCCGGTCAGCCACGTGCCCTGCCACGTGGGCCCAGAGAGCTCACCAAAGCTAAGGAGGCCTGTGGGAGTGTGGCAGGCTTGGCGAAGCTCACCCTCCCTCTGTCTGTCCTTGAATGATACCCTCCCAAAAGCACAGAGCCTCATGGAGCCAAGTTTCTGGGCAAGCCGTCCCTCCGGCACTGCTGTCTTCGCTGCCGACGGGGCGGGCGGGGGCGGTTCGTGCTCCTCGGCTGGCGAGGTGAGGAATGGCCCTCGTGCCAAAGGGAAATGGCACCCCGCCATCTTTGGTGCTATTGACCTTGGGCAGAGTGCCTGGGAACAATTCCTGGGGAAGACACAGCCTCCCTGGGAGTCCCTGTGAAACGGTGTCTCCAAAGAAGAAGGCAGAGAGTGAGAGGGACCCTTCTTCCCTCCACCCCCAGGGACGTTGGATGGCCAAGAAAGAGCCCTTCCCATTGACATCAACAGAGAACTAGGTGCCCCCCATGCCAGCGATGCAGCCCGTTTATAAATGGCACAGAAGGGGAAGCCCAAGCCTCCATGGCGCCTGCATATGGAGTGTGTGTTCTCCTGCGTTTGCCCACAGTGGGGGCAGAGCTGGGAAACATGGGGTCCTGGGGCTACCCTCACTGGGGAATCCCAGAGCTGGGGTCCCGGATGGGAAGGCAGTCTCCGCTCCCCTCCCTGGGTGCTCCCCCTGCCTTGTGGACCGCCCCCCGCCACGCAGGCTCCATCCAATTCCGGACGGTGTTGTGTGCCCACCCCTGCCCCATGCCACGGTGGGGTGCAGCCACAGCAGGACACAACAGGCCCTGGAGTCATTCTCAGCCCTGCAGGAGGGCGGGGTAGGGGAACAAGGTGAGCCTCTGCACCCACTATAACGTGAGGAATCCCGGGAAACGCCTCTCCCTCCAAAGGATCCCCAGGGAAGGTGACTGGCTATGGCAGCCCCATGTGTGCCAGGGTAGAGCTGCTCCATAGGGTTTTCAAGGCTGCGACCCTTCAGAAGCAGCTCATCAGGCGCCTCTGGGTGGGTGCTCTGAACTGCCAACCTTCAGCTAGTAGCCGAGTGCTTAGCCATGTGCAGCACCCAGGGGCCCGACTCCTTTTTTAGATGCTGCCAGTTCTTAATAAGCAGACAAGTTTTCCAATCCACACTCAGAGGAAGCTGAATCACAAACTCCCGGCCATCAGGACAGCAGCTCAGTCAGACTTCCCAGCCACGTGTACAGGCCCACTGTGTGCCCAGGTGTGGACCTACTGAGTGCCAGGCCACTGGCTAGGTCACGGAGCCTTCCAGTCAATCCCACAGAAACCTGCTGAGGGAGGTGGGCCACTCCTGGCACTGCCTCCTTCGCCATTCAAGGCATTCTCACCATGTGGCAGGCATGCTCTCCTTGATTATACCTGGTGACAGGGAGCTCAATACCTGTGTATTGAGCTCTCACAATTAGGCCACATGTCCACCCAGGCAGCTGACCTCCCCGGCCTGGAGGTGAATGTCCACTCTGGACCCCCACGCACGAGTCTCTGTCCTCTTTGCTTCTGACACAGGCCTGTGTCTGTCTCTGGTCTCTTCCCTGTGGGTGCAGAAGAACCACTAATGTGGCAGGAATGCCTGGCCCCAAAAGCACAGATTTACCCTGACACACACAGCTATCTGCCCCTGAAGGGCACTGTTTACCCTGGGCCCCAGCTCACACTTTTCTGGGAGCGGGAGCATTACTGGACAGCCACGTTGTTAGGTGCTGTCAAGTTGGTTCCAACTCATAGCGACCTTACTTATAACGGAATAAAACGGTGCTCAGTCCTGTGCCACCCTCACAATAGGAGGTATGTTTGAGCCCATTGTTGCAGCCACCATGTCAATCCGTCCCATTAAGGGTCTTCCTCTCTTTCTCTGACCCTCTACTTTACCAAGCATGATGTCCTTCTCCAGGGACTGGTCCCTCCTGATAACATGTCCAAAGAATATGACACAAAGTCTTGCCATCCTTGCTTCTATGGAGCGATCTGGTTGTACTTCCTCCAACACAGATTTGTTCATTCTTCTGGCAGTCCATGGTATAGTCAACATTCTTCACCAAGACCACAACCTGAACGCGTCAATTCTTCCTTGACTTTCTTCTTTCACAGGAAGCAGCAATACAGAACATCAGGGTTTCCAGACTGAGCACACCCAGCCCTGTCCGTTGGCTGGGAAAGATGCAGTTCTGCACGCATACCTGCTCAGCGGGAGCGTCCGGAGCTGACGCTCACACCCACTCAGCTCCACACACGAGGGGCGTGTTAAAGGGAACCAAGAGCCAACCCTGAGTGCCAGGCTCAGCGTCAGCTCTGGTGTGCAGCCGGCCCGAGGGCACTGCCATTTCCACCTGTCCCTCGGGAGATGGCAGACCTCAGCTCCATCGCTCTCCAGCCAAGAAGACCAGCACTGACCTCAGTCGTCTGGAAAGAGGGAAAGAGGGTGGCAACGGCTGAGGCCAAGGTCAAGGGAGGCTGATGCAAGTCCGCTGATCCTCGCAGAGGGTCATCGAAAAAGAGGAAGACCCTCAATGAGATGAACTGACACAGTGGCTGCAATGATGAGCTCAAACATAACAAGGATGGTGAGGATGGCGCAGGACCGGGCAGTGTTTCGTTCTGTTGTACACAGAGTCGGAACCAACTTGAAGGCACCTAACAACCACCACAAACCCCAAACTCATGCAGACCTCAGGGGGTTAACAAATACTGTCTCCACCTCCAAGGATACGGGGGACAACTGAGAGCTGCTGGGTTAAAAGGAAAAAATGAAGACAATGGTGGAGGATTGGATTTTAGAACCAGATTCTCTCTGAGGCTTCCAGAGATCTTTTCCTTCAACTAATTCATCCCAAGGGGGGATCTCAGATGGCTGGAACCTTGTTCATGTGGAATTCCCACCAGGCACTCCGCAAGACCAGCCTCAGGGCTCAGGGTGAAGGATGAAGCAACTCGCGCAGGGTCGCAACGTAGCCAGACCTCCTGGCACACGGTCATGGACTTGAACACGTCAAGGCCTCCAGTGCACAAAGGCGGCAGAGATTTTGCTCCACCAACCCTCTTGTTGCTGGCTGCCATCAAGGCGGCTCCCAACTCAAGGTGGCCCCATGCACACCGGAACAAAATGTTGCCCGGTCTCGCACCACCCCGGTGATTGGCCCCAGATCAGACTGTTGTGATCCATATGGTTTTCGTTGGCTGATTTCTGGAAGCAGATCACCTTTCTTCCTAGTCCATCTGAGTCTGGAAGCTCTGCCGAAGCCTGCACAGCGTCACGGCTTGTGCCACAGCGTCACGGCTTGTGCTGGCCACATTCCTGCTGACTGCTGAGAAGCTGGTACTTTGATGCATTCAGCTCCCGGCGAGGGAGAGACCGTGGCAGGGAGCAGGTGCCTGGATACCAAGCAGGCAATCTGTCCACCCACCACCCACCCACTCCCTCCACACCTTCGCAGAGGACTACCAAGCATCCATCTGAGTCAGGGCTGTGCCATGCCCATGGACACGGGGAGAAGCACAAGGAAGAGTCACCAGAAGCCATTTTTCAGGAAGGGATAAGGTCACCCCAAATAAACCCCAAGCTGCCAGCCTCCTAGCCTGGTCCTGTAGCCTTCGCCTCCTCTCCGCCAGGTAATTCACAAGCCTGACACTCACTTGGAACCTCCCTCCCCGCTCCTGCCCTGTGCTAACCTCCCTGAGCTACCACCTCTGCGCCACAGACTCCCCAGCACAGCAATCCGCCCCTCCACAAGCCACCGGAATCAAGGAGCCCTTTATCCGCCGCATCTTTTGACAACTGCCTGACAACAGGCTGAAAATAATTCCACTCCTCGTATAAAAAAGGCTCTTCGCACATGAGAACATTTCAAGATGCTGACGCCCTGACAAGGAGGCTGGACCAGGTGTTATACACATGCAGGGGGTGGGGGGTTCTGACGTGCCGGTGGCACTTGGAAAAATTATCTGCTTAATATTTATAAGGAGCCCACCTCCTGCGCCGGGCAGAACTGGAGAGGGGGCAGTGGCCTGGCCCTCAGCTCCCCCTCTGTGCAACAGGCATGTCATGGTAGCTGCTCATTGTCGCAGAGTTGGCCCCCGACTCACGGAGACCCCACGCACAACAGAAGGAAACGCTGCCCGGCCCTGCACCATTCCTTTGATTGGTCATGGGTCAGGCCGCTGTGATCCTAGGGTTTTCATTGGCTGATTTTTGGAATTAGATTGCCAGGCCTTTCTTCCTAGTCTGTCTTAGTCTGGAAGCTCCGCTGAAGCCTCCACAGCCAGACAGGTGGTGCGTTGACAGGAAATGGGCATTACACAACGTACTCCCAGTGCTGGAGGAGGGATCACCCGAGGGTGGGTTTTACAGCGCACAGGGTGGGGGTTCGGTGGACACACTCTGGAGAGAGGCTTTCTGGAGTCGGATCCCAGCCCCTCACTTCTGAGCTCCGTGACCCCAGGCAGCTCGTGTGACCTCTGTGCTTCAGTTTGCTCATCCGTCAAACGGGGAGATGAGGAGCACCACCTCATAGGAGGGCCGTGAGGAGTAAGGACACTAAAATTTGTAACAGTGCGTGGGCTTTACAGCGTAAGTGACTACTAAATAAGTTAATTTAAACAAACAAAAACCCCTCTGTAAGTGGTTAGCATAGCAATTTCCTCCGCCCCCGCTCCTGTCAAAAATAAGCCTCCACGACCCTCCCACCCAGGGCGCATTTACGATATCTTTGAGGCGTTGCCTCCTTTGGGAAGTTTCTCTGGCTAACTCAGTGGCAAGGTTCCTTGCTCCCTTCCCAAAGCTCCCCGGCTTGGTCAGCCCTCAGGCATTTCCTGCCCTTGGAGAAGACTTCAGGCTCCTAAGAAAACCAAAAACCAAACCCATTGCCCTCCAGTCAATCCTGATTCATTGGACCTTATAGGACAGAGCTGAACTGCCTCACAGGCTTTCCAAGGGGCAGCTGGTGGATTTGATCCTGACCTTTTGGTTAGCAGCCAAGCCCTTAACCACTGAGCCACCAGGGTGAACTGAAGGAGCTCCCTAAAGCTCTGGATGTGAATGAATGAATGAATAAATGAATGAATGATGGGGAGGAGGGAAAGAAGCGGTGAGTCTTAGCTTTTTTTTTTTTTCCCCAAGTTTCTGTTAAGGTGGAAGTTGGCTACGTGTTCCAGGGTGGTTCACCAGGTGAACCTGAAAGGAGGAAACAGAGGGTCTGAGTGACCCGTCAGCCCTGTTCTCTACTTGTACTGAAGTCATCTGAGGCCAGAAGCACTTTTACTTTTCTGCCCCACTCATCACCCTCCACCTCTGCCCAAGGCCTTGCAGGCACCCAACAGAGCACAGGAAAGGCTCTGTTAAACCACACCCTGGCCCAGCTGGCCCAGGGTGGGAGCCCCCGTCCTTCTCTCAGCATCCCCGGCTGCCGGGTTCGAGCCAATCAAACACACGGTGAGCTGCTGATTCAGAAGGGGCAAGGTGAGCAGGCCAGTGCTGGGGGAGCCCAGCTCTAGGCATGTCAGTTCAGGTCTGGGAACAGTGGGCAGCCGCAGCGTCTGCAGTGCTGTGACACACACCTGCAGGCCTGGCTCTCCCCCGTGGGCTCTGAGAACTCTCAAAATCCTTGAAGACCTTCTCTTCCTGCACCAGCAAGCCAGAGCGGACTCTGTCACTTCTGAACTTTCTGGGTTCAAATCCTGGCTGGGTAGCTTTCCCCAAGTTACAAATGTCCCTGGACCCCATCAACAAAGCAAGCATAGCTGTTATTGTTAAGATGCCACATCAATCAACTCACGGGGTCCCACGTGTGTCAGAGTAGAACTGTGCTCTGTGGGGTTTTCAAGGCTGTGAACTTTTGGCAACCGACCCACAGGCCTATCTGAGGTGCCTCTGGGTGAGTTCAAACCACTAACCTTTGGGTTAAAAGTTAAGCGCTTCACCCGTCTGCACCGCCCAGATACTTGTTGCTCTTAGTTGCTGCCAGTGGATTCTGACTCATGGCCACCCCGTGTGTGCAGAGTAGAGCTGCTCCATGGGGTTTCCAGGCTGTGGCTTGGGGCCTGAGCACTTCCTCACGGCAGGACTTATGCTCGGCAAGCACCCGACAGAGGTCAGCTGCACGGCAGCCACGGGGGAGGGCTAGAGCTTCTTTGGTGGTGTGGTTATTGCTACAGCCAGCTTTTGGAGGGGGTCTCAGATATTATTGTGCTATTACTACGGCATGTTTTTGCAGGGGGGTCTCATTTATTGTTATTACTACAGCGTGTTTTTGGAGGGGGTCCTGACATGCCTTTGCAGTCTCTCTGGCAGTGGATGTCAATCATGTGGAGCACGTGGGGGTCCTGTCCGGGCCGAGGGGCTGCTGCTCCTGTGTGAGCTCAGCCCAGCTCTCCCCGAGCCTTGGCAGGAAGGAGCTGCCAACACCAGAAGGCACCCACCCAGGTGAGCCTGAGGCTGGGCTGGGCTTCCGGGGTGAGGTGCATACATCTTCGCCTTCCTATGAAACCCTGCAGGACATCTGACGCTGGGGCACCCCGATCAGAGAGGAGGAAGTAGGATGTGGGGATGCCAGAAGCAACACTGGCAAATTCCCCAGGTTTGGAGCAGGGGACACCCCCATGTTCCAGACTGCACCGGTTCCCTTCCCTTTTCAAATCAGCCTGGTGGTTGGCTGAAGCCTTCACTGAGAAGGCACACAGACCCGGGGAAGGAGGCAGGGGTGAAGTCAGGCTGCAGAAGGAGGGGCAGGACCTGAGCCATCTTCCACCTAAACCCACACTCACAGGATGCGGTGCCAGCCTCTAGTCATACAGGAGGCCAAGGGAAATGGGAAGGAGAAAACAGTGTCTCAGTGGCCCACTAGCTCCAACCTCCACTTTATCTTACAGGAGGGAAAAAGGAATGCAAAGAAAGGAAGTACCT
The DNA here is from genome assembly GCF_030014295.1 of Loxodonta africana. NCBI lineage: Eukaryota > Metazoa > Chordata > Mammalia > Proboscidea > Elephantidae > Loxodonta > Loxodonta africana. The sequence continues at coordinate 4,293,250 of NC_087348.1, read as the reverse complement.
GGTGCAGGACCTGGGGCAGCGCAGAGAGCAGGGGGGCAGCAGGTTCCCGGCTGGGGCAGGATAGAGCCAGCCCCTTCCTGCCACCCCCCCCGACCCAAAATAGATGCACTTGCTTCCTTTCTGCTCGTAGCTTTGGATAACTGCAATTTAAATATTAGTAGGCACCATTTCTCCATCTCACAATCACTGCTAAATGAATCATACTTTTATAAATAACAAGAGATATAAAAAGGCGTCTCGGCAATAGTGCGGGGTTATCGCTGAGCAGAGGGGTAGGTGCTGGCAGCTGCAGCTGTAACATCACCCTCAGCCAGGCCACTGAGAGGGAAGCTTTGCTCTCCGGTTCACTGAGGCCAGAGAATCCCCGAGGAGCTCTGGGGCAAGCGGGCCAAAGACTGAATATCTTCCCAGTGTCCACAGCGGGCTGGGGTCCGAAACTCCGGAAGGTTTCACTGGCCAGCCCCCAAACATGGTGAATTGGCCTTGAGCGCCGAGATCCTCACCAGACAGAATGCAAGGAGTGGGGCTTTGGAGGGTGGAAGTAGGGATCACCACAAAGAGGGGTGGCGTCCCCAAGATGCATGGGGAGGACCACAGACTCCAAATACTACCCACCCCGCCTCTTCTGTGCTGCTTTGGGCAGGGATCATGTGCAGCCTGGGGCCCACCGTGCCCGGGGCCCAGGGCCTGGCAGACTGTTCCCATCGAGGGGGTAGGGTGGGGGGAGAAGAGGGACACCAGGATGTTTGATGATTAGGGCAATGTCAGTCACCTCTGAAGTGGCCCAGCTCACAGTCCACTGACTGAGGACACGTGTACCCCCACAGGGAAAACTGAGGCTCAGAGCATCAAGTGAGTCACCCAGATGGCGGCCATGTGGGCTTGGAGCTGGCAGAGGGCTCCAGGGGCCAGGGGGCAGGGCGTGCACTGGGGGATCCTCAGCCGTGTGGATGAGATGAGATGATCCTCAGCCGTGTAGAGCAAGATGATGTTATTAGTTCTCCGGGAGGGTGGCAGAGGCCGCTGTGCCCCACAGCAGGAGCAGAGTGGCCACCATGGCGAGACCCTGGGCTCACGACATCACGACGCCAGGCCATCGGGTGGGGGCACTGCAGCCCCTCAGGGCCAGGTGAACGGCGAGGTGAGCCTGAGGCAGGCGCTGGCCTAACCCCCACATGTGGCTGGCAAGGAGGGCAGCTCCAGGAGAGCTGTTCCCACCCACAGGGTGGACCCCGACCTGGCTCGGTTCAGAAGGATGAGCTTCCACTGGGGGATGGGTGGTGGTTGTGCATGAGGTGCACTGGTGGCTGGGTACCCAACCCCGGTTTCCAGCATAGAAGGCAAGAAGCCCATCACCCAACCACCGCTGCCCTCACACTCTCCATCTTAGAAACAAAAATACATATCGTTGCCGCCGAGTCAATTCCTACTCATAGCAATCCGATAGGACACAGGAGAACTGCCCCATAGGGTTTCCAAGGAGAGGCTGGTGGATTCGAACTGCTGACCCTCCCGTTAGAAGCCAAGCTTTTAACCGCTGCACCACCAGGGCTCCTTCTCTGTCTGAGCTCAAGCCCTAGTGGTGCAATGGCAAAGCACTCAGCTCCTAATGGAAAGGTCAGCAGTTTGAACCCACCAGCAGCTTCTCGAGAGAAAAGACCTGGTGATCTGCTCCCATAAAGATCATAGCCTTGGAAACCCTATGTAGCAGCTCTACTCTGTCATATAGGGTTGCTATGAGTCAGAATCTCCCACGGGTCTATCAGTTTGTCATACTGTGGGGGTTTGCATGTTGCTGTCATGCTGAAAGCTGTGCCATCAGTATTCAAGTATCAGCAGGATCACCCATGGTAGACAGGTTTCAGTAGAGCTTCCAGACTAAGACAGACTAGGAAGAAGGACCTGGCAGCTCTACTTCTGCAAAAAAAAAAAAAAAAAAAAACTAGTGAGTGAAAACCTTATGAATAGCAGCTGAGCATTGTCTGTTATAGTGCTGGAAGATGGGCCCCCCAGGTTGGAAGACACTCAAAAGATGACTGGGGAAGAGCCGCCTCCTCAAAGCAAAGTTGACCTTAATGATGTGGATGTAGTCAAGCTTTCAGAACCTTCATTTGCTGAGTTGGGAAAATGAGAAAAAACAGCTACAAACATCTGTTAATAATTGGGACGTGGAATGTACGAAGTACGAACGTAGCGAAATTGGAAATTGTCAAAAACGAAATGGAACACATAAACATCAATATCCCAGCATTAGTGAGCTGAGATGGATGGGTATTGGCCATTCTGAATTAGACAATCATATGGTCTACTGTGCCGGGAACGACCACTCGAAGAGGAATAGACTCGTGTTCATCGTCGAAAAGAACATCTCAAGATCTATCCTGAAGTACAACGCTGTCAGTGATAGGATAGTATCCATACATCTACAAGGAAGACCAGTTAATACGACTAGTATTCAAACTTACCCACCAACCACTAAGGCCAAAGATTAATAAACTAAAGATCTTTACCAACTTGTGCAGTCTGAAATTGATCAAACCTGCAATCAGGATGCATTGATAATTACTGGTGATTGGAATGTGAAAGTTGGAAACAAAAGTTGAAGGATCGGTAGTTGGAAAATACAGCCTTGGTGTTAGAAACAATACTGGAGATCACACGACAGAATTCTGCAAGACCAACAAATTCTTCATTGTGAATACTGTTTTTCAAAAACAAACGGCAGCTATAAATGTAGACCTCACCAGATGGAACACACGGGAATCAAATCGACTACATCTGTGGAAAGAGATAACGGAAAAGCTCAACATCATCATTCAGAACGGCCAGAGGCCAACTGTGGAACAGACCATCAATTGCTCAAATGTAAGTCCAAGTTGAAGCTGAAGAAAATTAGAACATGTCCATGAAAGCTAAAGTACAACCTTGGGTACATCCCACCTGAATTTAGAGACCATCTCTAGACTAGATCTCACACACTGAACACTGAAGAAGACCAGACAAGTTGTGGAATGGCACCAAGTACACTATCCATGAAGAAAGCAAGAGGTCATTAAAAAGACAGGAAAGAAAGAAAAGACGAAAATGGATGTCGGAAGAGACTGTGAAACTTACTCTCGAATGTCAAGTAGCTACAGCAAAAGGAAGAAATGATGAAGTAAAAGAGCTGAACAGACGATTTTAAAGGGCAGATTGAGAAGACAAAGTATTATAATGACATGTGCAAAGACACGGAATTAATCATATAAATAAAACAAAAGACAAGAACCACACGATTTTATCAGTTGATGCAGAAAAGGCATTTGACAAAGTTCAACACCCATTCATGATAAAAACTCTCAGAAAAATAGGGATAGAAGGAAAATTCCTCAACATAATAAAAAGTATTTATACAAAGCCAACAGCCAACATCATCCTAAATGGAGAGAGCCTGAAAGCATTCCCCGTGAGGTCAGGAACCAGACAAGGATGCCCTTTATCACCACTCTCATTCAACATTGTGCTGGAGGTCCTAGCCAGAGCAATTAGACTAGATAAAGAAAAAAAGGGCATCCGGATTGGTAAGGAAGAAGTAATAGTGTCTCTATTTTCAGATGACATGACCTTATACACAGAAAACCCTAAAGAATCTTCAAGAAAACTACTGAAACTAATAGAAGAATTCAGCAGAGTATCAGGATACAAGATAAACATACAAAAATTGGTTGGATTCCTCTACACCAACAAAAAGAACATTGAGGAGGAAATCACCAAATCAATACCATTTACAGTAGCCCCGAAGAAGATAAAATACTTAGGAATAAATCTTACCAGAGATGTAAAAGACCTACACAAAGAAAACTACAAGACTCTACTGCAAGAAATCAAGAGACACCTACATAAATGGAAAACATACCTTGCTCATGGATAGGAAGACTTAACATTGTAAAAATGTCTATTCTACCAAAAGCAATCTATAGATACAATGCAATTCCGATTCAAATTCCAACGTCATTTTTTAATGAGATGGAGAAACAAATCACCAACTTTATATGGAAGGGAAAGAGGCTGCGGATAAGTAAAGCATTACTGGAAAAGAACAAAGTGGGAGGCCTCAGTCTACCTGATTTTAGAGCCTATTATACTGCCACGGTAGTCAAAACAGTTTGGTACAACAACAGACATATATATCAATGGAACAGAATTCAGAATTCAGACATAAATCCACCCACACATGTGCAGCTGATATTTGACAAAGGCCCCAAGTCAGTTAAATAGGGAAAAGACAGTCTCTTTAAGAAATGGTGCTGGCATAACTGGATATCCATCTGCAAAAAAATGAAACAAGACCCATACCTCACACCATACAGAAAAACGAATTCAAAATGTATCAAAGACCTAAACATAAAATCTAAAATGATAAAGATCATGGAAGAAAAAATAGGGACAACGTTAGGAACCCTAACACATAGCATAAACAGTATAGGAAACATTATAAAGAATGTGGACAAAAAACTAGATAACTGGGAGCTCCTAAAAATCAAACACCTATGCTCATCCAAAGACTTCACCAGAAGATTAAAAAGACTACCTACAGACTGGGAAAAAGTTTTTAGCTATGACATTTCCGATCAGCACCTGATCTCTAAAATCTACATGTTACTGCAAAAACTCAACTACAAAAAGACAAATAACCCATTAAAAAATGGGCAAAGGATATGAACAGACACTTCACTAAAGAAGACATCCAGGAAGCTAACAGATACATGAGGAAATGCTCACGATCATTAGCCATTAGAGAAATTCAAATCAAAACTAGAAAGAGATTTCACCTCACTCCAACAAGGCTGGCATTAATCCAAAAAACACAAAATAATACATGTTGGAGAGGTTGTGGAGAGACTGGAACACTTACACACTGCTGGTGGGAATGTAAAATGGTACAACCACTTTGGAAATTGACTTGGCGCTTCCTTAAAAAACTAGAAATAGAATTACCATACGATCCAGCAATCCCACTCCTTGGAATATATCCTAGAGAAGTAAGAGCCTTTACACGAACAGGTATATGCACACCCATGTTCATTGCAGCACTGTTTACAATAGCAAAAAGATGGAAGCAACCAAGGTGCCCATCAACGGATGAATGGATAAATAAATTAAGGTATATTCACAGAATGGAATAGTACGCATAGATAAAGAGCAATGATGAATCTGTGAAACATTTCATAACATGGAGGAACCTGGAAGGCATTATGCTGAGTGAAATTAGTTGCAAAAGGACGAATATCATATAAGACCACTCTTATAATAACTGGAGAAATAGTTGACACAGAGAAGAAAATATTCTTCAGTGGTTACGAGAGCAGAGAGGGAGGCAGGGACAGAGGGAGAGGGGTTTTCACTGGTTAGATAGTGGATAGGAATTATTTTGGGTGAAGGAAAGGACGACACACAATACAGGCGAGGTGAGCACAACTGGACTAAACTAAAAGCAAAGAAGTTTCCTGAATAAACTGAATGCTTCTAAGGCCAGCGTAGCATGGGCGTAGCAGGGTTTGGGGACCATGGTTTAAGGGGACATCTAGGTCAACTGGCATAATAAAATCTACTGAGAAAGCATTCTGCATCCCACTTTGGAGTGTGGCTTCTGGGGTCCTAAATGCTAGCAAGCGGCCATCTAAGATGCATCAATGGGTCCAAACCCACCTGGAGCAAAGGAGAATGAAGAACACCAAGGACAGAAGGTAATTATGAGCCCAAGAGACAGAAAGGACCACATAAGCCAGAGACTGCCTTGGTCCAAGACCAGAAGAGCTAGATGGTAACCAGCTACAACGGATGACTGCCCTGACAGGGAACACAATAGAGAACCCCTGAGGGAGCAGGAGAGCAGTGGGATGCAGACCCCAAGTTCTTGTAAAAAGACCAGACTTAATGGTCTGACTGAGACTAGAAGGACCCTGGAGGTTATGGTCCCCAGACCTTCTGTTAGCCCAAGACAGGTGCCATTCCCAAAGCCAACTCTTCAGACGGGGATTGGACTGGACAATGGGATAGAAAATAATACTGGTGAGGAGTGAGCTTCTTGGATCAAGTAAACACATGAGACTATGTTGGTATCTCCTGTCTGGAGGGGAGATGAGAAAGCAGAGGGAGTCAGAGACTAGCCAAATGGACACAAAAAGAGAGAGCGGAGGCAAGGGTCTGGTTGTCCCATTAGGGGGAGAGCAATTAGGAGTATATATCAAGGTGTTTATAAATTTTTATATGAGAGACTGGCTTGATTTGTAAACTTTCACTTAAAGCACGATTAAAAAAAAAGACCGGGACTTAGAAAACCAAAAGGGAAGAACACGTTCAGCATTTCTCGAGCTGAAAGAACTGAAGTAAAAATTCAAGCCTCGAGCTGCAATAGTGAAGGATTCTACAGGGAGGATATTAAACGACGCAGAAAGTATCAAAAGAAGGTGGAAGGAATACACAGAGTCATTATACCAAAAAGAATCAGTCGATATTCAACCATTTCAGGAGGCAGCATACAATCAGGAACCGATGGTACTAAAGGAGTCCAAGCTGCCCTGAAGGCACTGGCAAAAAACAAGCCTCCAGGAATTGATGGAATTCCAACTGAGATGTTTCAACAAACAGCTGCTGCGCTAGAGGTGCTCACTCACGGAGACCCAGAAATTTGGAAGACAGCTATCTGGCCAAATGACTGGAAGTGATCCATGTTTGTATCCATTCCAAAGAAAGCGGAAATTATCAAATAATATCGTTAACATCACATGCAAGTAAAATTTTGCTGAAGATCACTCAAAAGTGGTTCTTGCAGTGCATTGACAGGGAACTGCCAGAAATTCAATCTGGAGTCAGAAAAGGACATGGAACAAGGGATATCACAGCTGATGTCACATGGATCCTGGCTGAAAGCAGAGAATACCGGAAAAATGTTTATCTGTGTTTTATTGTCTATGCAAAGGTATTTGACTGCATGGATCCTAACAAATTACGGATAATGTTGTGAAGAATGGAATTCCAGAACACTTAATTGTGCTCATGAGGAACCTGTACATAGATCAAGACGCAGTTGTCTGGACAGAACAAGGGGATACTGCGTGGTTTAAAGTCGGGAAAGGTGTGCTTCAGGGTTGTATCCTCTCACCATACCTATTTCATCTGTATGCTGAGCAAATAATCCGAGAAGCTGGACTACATGATGAAGAATGGGGCATCAGGATTGGAGGAAGACTCATTAACAACCTGCGTTATGCAGATGACACAACCTTGCTGGCTGAAAGTGAAGAGGACTTGAAGCAAAAGACCACAGCCTTCAGTATGGATTACACCTCAACATAAAGAAAACAAAAAAACCTCACAACTGGACCAATGAGCAACATCATGATAAACGGAGAAAAGGTTGAAGTTGTCAAGGATTTCATTTCACATGGATCCACAGTCAACACCCATGGAAGCATCAGTCAAGAAATCAAAAGACGCATTGCATTGGGTAAATCTGCTGCAAAGGATCTCTTCAAAGTGTTGAAAAGCAAAGATGTCACTTTGAGGACTAAGGTCCACCTGACCCAAGCCATGGTGTTTTCAATCGCCTCATATGCATAGGAAAGCTGGACAATGAATAAGAAAGGCCAAGGGAGAACTGATGGCTTTGAGTTGCGGTGTTGGCAAAGAATATTGAATATACCGTGGACTGACAGAAGAATGAACAAATCTGTCTTGGAGGAAGTGCAGCCAGAATGCTCCTTAGAAGCACGGATGGGGAGACTACATCTCACATACTTTGAATATGTTATCAGGAGTGACCAATCCCTGAAGAAGGACATCATCCTTGGTAAAGTAGAGGGTCAGCGAAAAAGAGGAAGACCTTCAATGAGGTGGACTGACCCTATGGCTGCAATTACGGGCTCAAACATAACAAGGATTGTGAGGATGGTGAAGGACCGGGAAGTGTTTCGTTCTGTTGTACTCAGGATCACTATGAGTCACAAGGTACTCAGTGGCACCTAACAACAACAACAACAACAACATGAGTCAGAATCAATTCCACGGCACCCAACAATGACAACAGGCTAGCAAACTGAGGTCAGGGATTGAGCCCATTTTATTCACTACTTCATCCACCCAGCCCTGCCCCCTCCAAAAGATTGCTTTATTTACCACCTTCATTCAATAAATAAATAAAAGAAGGAAGGCACTGTGTTCCCTCCTACCCTGGGCTTAATACTTGAATCTTTCACTGAGTTTGCCTTATTATACATAACTCTTTCCACCATGGCTACTACCCCTCCTCCCACCTGGAACCTTCAGAAGAACACTGGGGGGTCTCATGTACCTTTCTATCCTTAAGATGGCACAAGTAAGGGATTATAAATATATGTTACAGTTACTTTAAATCCTTATTGATAATTTCATTATCTGGCTTATCTTCGGGTCTGCTTCTATTGATCGTGTGTTTCCTTGATTACTGGACACATTTTCCTGCTTCTTTGCATCTCTGGTAATTTTTGATTCTGTATCAGACATTGTGAATGATACGTTGTAGAGACTCTGAATTTTGTTATCTTCCTCTGAAGTGTGTTAAGTTTTTCTAATCGACCAGTTGTCGAGTGCGCTCTAATTCAGGGCAACTCCATGCTTGTCAGAGTAGAACTGTGCTCCAAAGAGTTTTCACTGGCCAATTTTTCAATAAATTGCCAGGCCTTTTTACTAAGGCCTGTCTGGGTGGATGTGAACGTCCAGTCTTTCAGTTAGCAGCCAAGCGCACACTAACTGTTCCCACTACCCAGGGGCTTCTGAACTTTTCTAGCAGGTAAAACAATTATAGGTAGAACACCCTGTCCTGGGAAGGCGTGGTTCTAGGCATTGCAGGAGGAGTCTTTTGGGCCTGGTCCTTAGTCCAGGGCTGGGGTTCTGACTCCTTAAGGCTTGGCCTCCTAGGTTCCAGCAGAAAGCCCAAGGTATTTTCTAAATGACTCTGACTTGTTGCTGTATGTCACTGAACTGATTTCAACTCGTAACAAACCTACAGGACAGAGCAGAACTTCCCTACAGGGTTTTCTAGGCTATAAATCTTTAAGGAAGCAGATCACCAGGTTTTTTCTCCCGAGGAGCCTCTGACGGATTTGAACCACCGACATTTTGGTTAGCAGCTGAGTGCTTAACCATTGCACTTCCAGGTCTCCTTCCTGTGACTTGGTGGGATTCAAACTCTCCATGGTCTACCCTGTCCTGGGAAACCACTGAACTCTCCTTTCGGCTCTGTAGCCGGTAATTTGCTGGTTTCCCCTGGGCTCCTGGAATCCCCACATGCCCAGTTCAGGAGTCAGCCAAGGATTTGTGGGTAATTTATATGCAGATTTTAGGGTTCTCCCCTTTCCAACATTTCCTCCCTCAACTTCCTGCCCCTCAGACAGCCCCTGACCCTGATCTTTGACCTCTGAGTCCTTAACCCCTGTGATTCCACATTCTGCTTGCTCTCCAGTGCCCTCAGGGGGGCCCCAATGAGCATGGGTCTCACCTGGACTCCCCTCTGTCTAGGGTCACGGCCCCTCCAGTGCTGTCTGCTGTCGATTGCACCCCAATGCCTCCGAGCAGCTGCTTTTTTTGTATGTATTTTGCCCGGGGTTTGTAATTGCTGCCAGCAGGATATGAGCTACTTGGCCATTATTGGGAGGTGGAAGTTGTGGGGCTCATAAATACATATTAAGCAAAGACACAAAGGAGGAACAGCTGACCAGGGTCCTTCAAGCTGCTTTTTCACCCTGTGTAAAAATTACAGCAATGGTATGAGGAAATAAGCCCCAGAACTGGGCATGGTGGGTTTCGAACAGGGACTGGGGTCTTAGCATGAGACGTGGGGTTTCAGATAGGGATAAGGAGTCTCGGTCGGGGATGTGGGGTCTTGAATGGGGACACAGGATCTTGGATGGGGATGTGGGATGGTGGATGGCGATGTGGGGTCTCAGACGGGGCCATAGGGTCTCAGTCGGGGACTGGGTTCTTGGGCGAGGGCTGGGATATTAGATGGGACTGTGGGGTCTTGAACAATGACTGGGGTCTCGGACAGGGATACGGGGTCTCAGACAGGAATATGTGGTCTCAGAAAGGGACTGGGGTCTTGAACAGGGCCTGGGGTCATAGATGGGCACTGGGATCTCAGATGGGGATCTGGGGTCTAGGTCAGGGCCGTGGGGTCTCAAATGGGGACATGGGTCTTGAATAGGACTATGGAGTCTCAGACAGGGCTGTGGAGTCTCAAATAGGGATGTGGTATGGGGTCTTGGACAGGGCTATGGGGTCCCGGATGGGGCTGTGGGGTCTCAGACAGGGTTGTGGGGTCTCAGATAAGGATATGGTATGGGGTCTCAGATGGGGCTGTGGGGTCTCAGATAGGGACGTGGTGTGGGGTCTCAGATAGGAATGTGGTGTGGGGTCTGAGGTGGGCTGTGGGGTCTCAGATACGGAAATGGTGTGGGGTCTGAGACAGGGCTGTGGGGCATCAGATAGGGACGTGGTATGGGACCTTGGGCAGCACTGTAGGATCTCCAACGGGGCCGTGGGGTCTTGGACGGGGATGTGGGGTCTTGGATAGGGATGTGGTGTGGGGTTTTGGGCAGGGCCGTGGGGTCTCAGGCAGGACCGTGGGGTCTCAGACGGGGCCATGGGTTCTCAGATGGGGCCGTGGGGTCTCAGACAAGGACTGGAGTCTTGATGTACTTGCACATGGGGGAGGAGGGAGCTCCAGCTTCATGGGAGATGTCACCACCCTGTGAGTCAGAGGCCCTCTGCCTCCCGGCTGCACGTTTATCAGAAGCGGATGCAGAGCCGCCAGGGTGGGCGGAGGGCGCAGACAGTCATCAGCTCCCCTAGAGCTCAGCAGCAGAGCTCCCAGTGGGGACTGGCTGCTCATCCCCATGGGTCTCCCTTCAGCAGCTCATATCATATCAGTATCTTTGGGGACAAAACGGCCAGCCTGACCCTCTCCCTTGCGGGCTTGAGGTGCCAGGTGACCTTTCCCTGGTGACATCTCATCATCCAAATGAGGGTTGCTGCGCTCCTTTGTATGGAGCCCAGAACCCCCGTGGGAAGTGGAGGCTGGGTGTGACCCCCAGGCCATGGGCTTGAACGTGAGGTCGGGGGCTGCTGGCAGGGGGTGGGAAGGCAGGGGTGGGCTCGGTAGAGACTGAGGACAAGGGAGACACTGAGGCAGAGATTCTGAGTGGGGAGATCACATAGACGGGTTGCCAGGTGGGGGCCTGAGTGGGCATGTGCAGGAGGAAGAGAAGGGGCTGGGGTAGGCTTTGCGGAAGAGTTCATGGATGTGGGGCAGCTGGTGGAGGAAGAGGGGCCGAGGGTCAGAGTGGTGTCCACTGCGATATGACAAAAGGCGGCATTCAGGGACCCTGGTGGAGGCAGCCTAGGGACAAGGAGAAGAGTAGACACCCCCAAAAGAACAAGGACACCACCGTTTTACCCCTCTTGCTCCTTCTGCTAGAAGGCACCCCACGTGAGAACCAGGCTGTGCTTGGCAGCAGCCGTCTGCAACGTGTGCCAACTCCTGGCTCATAGTAGGTGCTCAGTCCTTCCTTGCTGGATACGTGGTTCACAGCTTCTTGAATAGGACTTCTCCTGATCTCCCTCAAACCGGGAGTACACAGACGTCCCTTGGTGCCTGCTATGGATTGAATTGTGGGACCCCAAAAGATATGTTGAAGTCCTAACCCCTGTGTTTGTGAATATGACTTTTACAGATCGACTGTGTCTCCCCAAAATACGTGTTGGAATGCTAACCTCTCTACTGTGGATGGAGCCCTGGTGGTTAAGCATTTGGCTGCTAACCCAAAAGTCAGCAGTTCGAATCCACCAGCCGTTCCCTGGAAACCCTAGGGGGCAGTTCTACTCTATCCTATAGGGTCGCTATGAGCCGGAATCTACTCAACAGCTGTGGGTTTAGTTTGGCTTTTATACCTGTGAATGTAATCCCTTTTGGGAATAGGTTTTCCTTTGTTAAGTTGATGAGGTCCGATCAGTATAGGGCATATCCTAAACTTTATCATTTCTGAGTTGTAAGGACCAGCCCAGACAGAGACAATCAAGCACAAACAGGGGAAGGCAGATGCCGCCCGGAGATGGCTGAGGAGCCAGGAACTCCAGAGCCATAGAAGCTGAGACAAGAACCTCTCCCTGAAGCCGACAGAAAGAGAAACTTCCCCTAAAGCCGGGGCCCTGAATTCAGACTTCCAGCCTCCTAAAGTGTGAGAAAATACGTTTCTGCTCTTTAAATCCACCCTGTTGTGGTCTATCTGTTACAGCAGCACTAGGAAGTAAAGACGGTGGTCCTCTTTGGAGATAACGCTTTTCTTCTGTGATCAGTTACGGTAAAGAGATCACACAGGGCTGGGGTGGGTCCTGATCCCCTCAGAGTGGTGTCTTCGTGAAAGGGAAGAACAGACACAGACACGGAGTCACACGCAGGTAGAAAGACACCATGTGGGGATCCATCTGTAAGCCGAGGAATGCCAAGAAACGCCCAGTGCTACCAGAAGCTGAGAGAGACCCGCCTAGAGCCGAGCGGAAGAAGCATGGCCCTGCTGACACGGTGGTTTCGGACTTCTGGTCTCCAGACTGTGAGACAATACATTTCTGTTCTTTAAAGGCACACACTGTGGTATTTTCTTACAGCACCCTTAGCAGAAGAAGCCGGTACTTTCACCTTCAGGTCTATAAATTCTGGGGCGAAATGGCTGTACCAACATCACCTTCTCCTTAGCTCAGACATTCAGCCTCAAGGCACCCTTCCCCAGCCACTCCTTGGCCTTCCTAGAGAGGGACCACGTGTCTGTAACCATGGGTGGCCCACCTGAGTCTGCACTGGGGTGTAAGCTCCTTGGGGCATGGGCCCTGTGCCGTTCACTCGTCTCTGTGTGTCCTGCTTCATCCCTGTCTGTGGACAGAAGAATGTTCCAGCACCATTGTCCTCCTGACTGAAGGCATTATTTCATCTCATTAATATTCTACTTAAAAAGACCTCGCGGACGCCCCATTTTCCTAACTGGGCCAGCGGAGTGTTCCCTGGAAGGAAATGCAAGCTGCTCAGCGACCACCGAGCTGCTCAGTGACCACCGACCTGCTCAGTGACCACCGAGCTGCTCAGCGACCACGAGCTGCTCAGCTGTTACCTGAAGCTGTCATGCATTTTACCTTTCTGGGGGGAAGAAAAATTCTCCCCCTAAACTCTTACTTGGAGCCCCTGCGTGGTGCACACAGTTAACAAGCTCAGCTGTTAACCGAAACACCAGTGGTTCAAGTCCACAGGGAGGTGCCTTGGGAAAAATGGCTGACGGTCTGCTTCCGAAAATCAGCCATTGAAAGCCCTGTGGAGCACAACTCTACTGTGACACACGTGGGGTCGCCACGCATCAGAAATGACTCAACGGCGACTGGCTAAACTCTTAACCTAGTCCTCCCAACTAGGTGACCTTTAAAAACGCTGAGCACGTTTTCACCCATGGTGCTGGTGGCACAGAGGTTACGTGCTTCTTTGGCTGTTAACCAAAAGGCCGACAGTTTGAATTCGACAGCCGCTCCTTGGAAACTCTATGGGGCAGTTCTACTCTGTCCTACAGGGTCGCTATGGGCTGGAATCAACTGGATGGCAAGGGGTTTGGTTTTTTGGTTTTGGCACACACTTGACCATGTCATAGTATGCAGACACACATTTGGGAAAGCTATAAAATTGGGTTCAATTTCCATTTTGCCCTTTTTCTGTCCTGTCTGGTTTCAGCATTTATCCCTGTCGTCACAGCTTTCTGACTTAAGCAGCTTAGTAATACATAATATTCCAAAGTTGACTCACCCTTATTTTCTGTGACAAATTCCTTGGAGTCAAGCTGGGATGGTTCTTGGCCTCAGCCTGTTATAGATAACACTGCTGTGAACATCTTCACGTGTGCAGCGTCTTTCTCCTTTTGAGTCATTTCCTCAGATTATATTCCCAGGGGTGCACTTGCCAGGTGAAAAGGTTTGAGCATGTCTATAGCTCTGGGCACACGTTGGACAAATTGCTTTCCACCAAAAAGTTATACCAGCTGCAGCAGGAATGAAATTTTCTCTTAAAAAATAATATAAATTCTCCTTTGGGCTCAGAAACACAGAAAAAGGGCCTCAAGCGGAGAACAACCAGCTTGGAAAAGCAAGAAAATCAAAGCGGTAGTGAGCGTGCTCACACACTGGAGTGGGCTATTAGAGCTGATATAACCTGACTCCAAAGGGCTCCTCAAAAACAGAATGGTTTCACCTTCTAGAAGAAAGTGGAGAAACTGATCACATCAGGTCGCTGCCAGATCTCCAAACGAAAAACCAAACCAAACCCATCGTCATCAAGTCAACCCCACGTGTGACAAAGTAGAATTGCCCCATAGGGTTCTCTAGGCTGCAATCTTTACTGTGGCACGGTAGATAAGAGCTCAGGCTGCTAACCAAAAGTCCGGCCGTTCAAATCCACCAGCCGCTCCTTGGAAACCCTATGGGGCAGTTCTCCTCTGTCCTGCAGGGTTGCTATGAGTCTCGATTGACTCAAGGGGAACAGGTTTAATTTTTATGGGTAAAGTAGAGGGTCAGTGAAAAAGAGGAAGGCCCTCAATGTGATGGATTGACACCATGGCTGCAACAATGGGCTCAAGCATAAAAACAATTGTGAGGATGGCACTGGATCCGAGAGTGTTTCCCTCTGTTGTACACGGGGTCGCTATGAGCTGGAATTGACTTGATGGTACCTAACAACACAATAACAATCTTCATGGGAACAGACTGCCAGGCTTTTCTTCCATGGTGCCGCTGGATGGGTCCAAACCACCAACCTTTTGGTTAGTAGCTGACAGCAAACCATTTTCAGCACCCAGGGGTCTTATCAGGTCTCCAAGTCTGTGAGCACTCTCCTGCTTCTGCTTCATGCTTCTGCTCCCACGGAGCATGCCCATCAGCCAGGAGGCCGACCGGGATGAAGGCAGACACCAATTGAAGGTTGGTGGCAGGAGTCACACCTCTCTGTCTCAGGGCAACCAGGATGAGTGCCCAATGCACGAGGCGATCTCACACACGGAGGACAGAGGCAGAACTCTGAAGGAGATGGCTTGCAACGTTGCCAAATCTCCCACAAAGACTGTGCTGGCGACCTGAAGCAGGATGGTGGGGAGTTCAGAAGAGATGAAGATCCCAATGAGAAGCAGAATTCATGTGATGGGGGAGGAGAGAGGCCAGATGAAATTAAGAATCAAATGGATGGCCCTTCATGAATGAACAAACATCTCTGATAATTACAGAGCGATGAAAAATAAGCGGAGCGGAACAAACAGGGAAAGAGAACATCTCCAAGTGTCTGCAGCCCAGGCTGAAAATAGACCCCTGGGCGGGGGCTCGGGATACAACCCGCCAGGTTTGTCTCTGCGCTTCCTGCAATTAGCAGAGAAGGAGACGCCTGCTCCAAGGAAGGGTCTCTGGATACGACACAGAAACACAGACCGTCTCTCCCAGGGAAAAAAGACCCAGGATCCCAAGGAGGGAACGACCGGAGCCTGGAGTTGGGTTTCGTGTCTTTTGGAAAATGTTGCTGTTGGGTGCCATCGAGTTGATTCTGACTCACAGCAACCCCATGCTACTCGGTAGAACTGGCCCATAGGGCTTCCTAGGTTGTAATCTTCAAGGGAGCAGATTGCCAGGTCCTCCTCCTACAGAGCCGTTGGGTGGGTTTGAACTGCCAACCTTTTGGTTAGCGGCTGAGCACTTAACGGTTGGAAAGTGAAGAAGCAGAAAAGCAAACTGGAGACTCTGGAGAATTGTCCAGGAAGTCTGGGGCCACGGACGAGCCAAGCCAGGAAAGAAGGCAGCGGGGCATCCACTGGGGCGGTAACTAATGCACCCCTTATCACGGTTCCTGGCTTCAGGTTGTCCGCCTGTAGTTAATATCAACAACGATGGTGACGACAGTGAGGACGGTGAGGCTGACAATGATGGGCCAGCCATGGTCCCCAGTACACGCCAGTGTGTCTCATCGCCTCCTCGGGACAACAAAAACCAAAATCCCACTGCCATCTCGCCGATTCTGGCTCAAGGTGACCTCATGACTGAAATCCGTCAGTTTTCCTGGCTGCAATAACAGATCTCCAGGGCTTTCTTCTGCAGCTCCACTGGGGGCTTTCTGACTGCCAACCTTTCAGTTAGTAGTCAAGTGCTCAACCATTCACGCCCCCCGGGGACCTTCAGCTCAGAGAGTGAGGTGAGGCTGCCCCCACTCCCAACGCCCACTTTACAGAGGAGGCTGCTTCAGTGCCCACAGCAGGGAAGAGGCCAAGCTGGGGGCTCACTGAGGCTCTGCAGGCGTCTTAGTCACTCTGTGCTGCCGTGACAGAAATACCACAAGTGGGTGGCTTAAAGAACAGACATTTATTTTCTCACGGTTCTTATACTTTCTCAGGGATTACATTTTACCTGGATCCACAAGCAACACTCACGGAAGCAGCAGTCAGGAAATCAAACGCCCTATTGCATCGGGCAAATCTGCTGCAAAGGACCTCTGTAAAGTGTCGAAAAGCAACGATGTCGCTTTGAGGACTAAGGTGCGCCAGACCCAAGCCATGGTGTTTCCAATCGCCTCATATGCATCAACCATTTCAGGAGGTCGCACATGATCAAGAACCAGCGGTCCTGAAGGAAGAGGTCCACGCTGTGTTGAAGGCATGGGCAAAAAACAAGGCTCCAGGGACTGATGGAACGCCAGCTGAGGTGTTTCAACAAACGGGTGCTGCACTGGAGGTGCTCACTCGTCTATGCCAGGAAATTTGGAAGACAGATACCTGGCCAACCGGCTGGAACTGATCCATATTTGTACCCATTCCAAAGATAGGTGATCCAACAGGATGTGGAAATTATTGAACAATATCGTTAATATCACACACAAGTAAAATTTGGCTGAAGATCATTCTAAAGCGGCTGCAGCGGTACCTTAACAGGAACTGCCAGAAATTCAGGCTGGATTCATAACACGGCATAGAACCAGGGATGTCATCGCTGACGTCAGGTGGGTCCTCGCTGAAAGCAGAGAACACCAGAAGGATGATTACCTGTGTTTTATTGACTCTGCAAAGGCGTTTGATTGTGTGGATCGTAACAACAATGGAATACGTTGTGAAGAACGGGAATTCCAGAACACTTAATTGTGCTCATGAAGAACCCGTACATAGATCAAGAGGTAGTTGTCTGGACAGAACAAGGGGCTACTGCGTGCTTTAAAGTCAGGAAAGGTGTGCTTCAGGGTTGTATCCTTTCACCACACCTGTTCAATCTGTATGCTGAGCAAATAATCCGAGAAGCTGGACTCTATGAAGAAGAACGGGGCATCGGGCTTGGAGGAAGACTCATTAACAACCTGCGTTATGCAGATGACACAACCTTGCTTGTTGAAAGCGAAGAGGACTTGAAGCACTTACTTATGAAGACCACAGCATTCAGTATGGATTGCACCTCAACATAAAGAAAACAAAAATCCTCACAACTGGACCAATGAGCAACATCATGATAAATTGAGACAAGATTGAAGTTGTCAAGGGTTTCATTTGACTTGGATCCGCAATCAAGACCCGTGTAAAAAGGAGTCGAGAAATCAAAGGCGGCGTTGCACTGGGCAAATCCGCTGCAAAAGACCTCTTGGAAGTGTTCAAAAGTAAAGACATCACTTCGAGGACTGAGGTGCGCCTGACCCAATGCACGGGCTTTCAAGCACCCCATGTGAATGTGAAAGCTGGACAATGAGTGAAGAAGCCTGAAGAAGAATTGACGGTTTTGAGCTGGGCTGTTGGCGAAGAATACTGAATATCCCACGGACTGCCTGAAGAATGAGCAAACTGCCTTGGAAGAAGTACAGCCAGAAAGTTCTTTAGTAGCAAGGATGGCGGGACTTCCTCTCACATACCTTGAACATGTTGTCAGGAGGGATCAGTCTCTGGAGAAGGACATCTTGCTTGGTAAAGTAGAGTGTCATCAAAAAAGAGGAAGACCCACAACAAGATGGACTGACACCGTGGCTGCAACAATGGGCTGAAACATAGCGACGATCATGCGGGTGACGCAGGACCAGGCGGTGTGCCGGTGTGCCGTGCTGTTGTCCAGGAGGTTGCTGTGAGTTGGAACGGACTCTGTGGCATGTGACAACAGCAACAGCTCCGAGCTCTGGTGTCCGCACATGACCTTTGGCTTTCCTTTGCTCGTGTAGGATCCACACACGGCATCTGTCTTCCCTCTATCTGTTCCTTTTTTTATAAGGACACCACTCATATTGGATTCGGACCCACCCTTCTCCCCTGTGAACTGATGTTAACTGATAATAACTTCGAAGACTCTATTTCCAAACAGGGTCACATTCATAGGTACTGGGGTTAGGACTTCTGCACATCTTTTGGGGGGACACAATTCTATCCATAACATTGCTGTCACGGATTGAATTGTGTCCCCCAAAATTACGTGCATCAATTTGGTTAGGCCAAGATTCCCAGTATTGTGTGACTGTCCACTCTTTTGCCATCTCATGTGATTTTCCTATGTGTTGTAAATCCTACTTCTACAATGCTAATGAGGTGAGATCCTTGGCAGTTATGTTAACGAGGCAGGACTCTATCTACAAGATTGGATTGTGTCTTGAGCCAATCTCTTTTGAGATATAAAAGAGAGAAAGGGTGACCTCATGCCACCAAGATAGCAGCGCCGGGAGCAGAGTGCATCCTTTGGACCCGGGGTTCCTGTGCAGAGAAGCTCCTAGTCCAGGGGAAGATTGAAGACAAGGACCTTTCTCCAGAGCTGACAGAGAGAGAAAGCCTTCCCCTGGAGCTGACGCCCTGAATTTGAACTCCTAGCCTACTAGACTGTGAGAGAATAAACTCCTGTTTGTTACAGCCATCCACTTGTGGTATTTCTGTTACAGCAGCACTAGATGACTAAGGCAATTGCCTAATGGGATTCCGCTGAGGTTCCAATGACATGGTCCCCCAGACATGGCTCAGGGCGGTGAGCGCCTCAGTTGCAGCGCGGGCCACCTCTCTGTGTATCTAGGAGCAAAGCAGTGCCAGGGAGAAAGGCACCCATTGTAGCATCCACTGTTGGTGTTAAAAATAGGGGCACATGTCTGCTTCCTGGTCACCTGTAGGGAGGGGAACTGTCCCCGCCAAGGCATTTTAAATTAATTTTAAATTGTTTCGGAAAGTGGACTTGCCCAAGTGTGTCTTCCCACTTAGCCCATGCCTTGGCAGTGGTCAGCTGCCCCTCAAGGACTCTCATCCGAACCCCAAAGTTCCCAGTGACCATCTCTGTTCCCAATTAATTCAGCTTACAGCGCCGGGTTAATAAATGGAATGTATACCATCCCAATAAAGTGGCAAGTGACTCAGGGGCAGGATTCTCGCCTCCCATGAGGGAGACCCAGGTTCGACTCCCGGCCGGTGCACCTCACGAGGGGCACCTCCACCACCCATGTGTCAGTAGGAACTAGCGTGCTGCTAGGATGCTGAGCAGTTTTCAGCTAGGCTTCCAGACTAAGATGGACTAGGAAGAAAGGCCTGGTAATCTCTTTCCAAAAAGCAGCCAGTGGAAACCCTATGGATTACAATGATTAGATCTGCAACTCTGATTATGGGGTCGGCGCAGGGCTGGGCAGTCTTGCTGCATTGTGCACGGGGTGGGGGCCGTGAGTTGGGGCCAACTTGATGGCAGCCAACAACATCAACACTGGAGCCACACGCACTCCAAGTCTTCGGATCAATGCTCGAGTGGATGGACAGCGGGGTGGGCGAGGGGTGGGTGGGAGCTTAGGTGAATGGACAGATAGGTAGATGGGTGCTTGAGTGGATGGACGGCTGGATGGGTGAGGGGTGGGTGGGAGCTTAGGTGAATGGACAGATAGGTAGATGGGTGCTCGAGTGGATGGACAGCGGGGTGGGCGAGGGGTGGGTGGGAGCTTAGGTGAATGGACAGATAGGTAGATGGGTGCTTGAGTGGATGGACGGCTGGGTGGGTGAGGGGTGGGTGGGAGCTTAGGTGAATGGACAGATAGGTAGATGGGTGCTTGAGTGGATGGACGGCTGGGTGGGTGAGGGGTGGGTGGGAGCTTAGGTGAATGGACAGATAGGTAGATGGGTGCTTGAGTGGATGGACGGCTGGGTGGGTGAGGGGTGGGTGGGAGCTTAGGTGAATGGACAGATAGGTAGATGGGTGCTTGAGTGGATGGACGGCTGGGTGGGTGAGGGGTGGGTGGGAGCTTAGGTGAATGGACAGATAGGTAGATGGGTGCTCGAGTGGATGGACGGCTGGGTGGGTGAGGGGTGGGTGGGAGCTTAGATGAATGGACAGATAGGTAGATGGGTGCTTGAGTGGATGGACGGCTGGGTGGGTGGGTGGACAAAATTACAGCGTGGACACGGCAGACAGCAAAGGTACTTGGGATGTGAAAGACACTGCCCCCGACCCTCCAGCCCCGCAAAAGCCTTCCTTGCACCCACTCAGAGAGAGGAGGGTCTTGTCCAAGATCACAGCACTCCCTCCCACCCCACCAGCACCTGGAGGGACTTCAGACCTCTTGTCTCCCCTGTACCAAGTGACCCACTTCGGGAGTGGACAAGGGCAGCTCCCACACAGTTCTGCCTTTGAAGACGTTTGAAATCACGTTCCACCCGCAGCTCACAGAAGCCTGGCCCTAGATGTTCTAGTGAGCCTCCCTGGGCCTGGCCTCACTGCCCTGGAAACCTGGATGCTCTTTAGAGCCCAAGAGTGAGAAAGGACAGCCATGTGGACACATCCCAACAGGTGCACACGGCACTGGCCCTTGGCACAGCAGGCTCTGCCAACCGTAACTGGCTTCATTACAAGGGATAATTAAAAGTGGCTAGACCCATGCTCGCCTCCTCCCCAAAACAATTGGGCTGCACACTGCAAGCGCTTCAAGGAAACACAGCTATTCCAAGCCCCACGGGAGCTACACTCTAGCGGCTGGGGAGGAAGCCAGATTTCTGGGTGCCTCCAGGGTCCAGGAGCTCAGAGAATGATGCCCTGTTCTGAGCAAGTCCCCCACAGCCCTGCCCGCTCTGTGCACA
Organism: Loxodonta africana; assembly: GCF_030014295.1. Taxonomy (NCBI): domain Eukaryota; kingdom Metazoa; phylum Chordata; class Mammalia; order Proboscidea; family Elephantidae; genus Loxodonta; species Loxodonta africana. The sequence goes on along the minus strand of NC_087348.1, from coordinate 4,272,119 downwards.
TCCCTCCTCCCCGTTCCCAACCCCCTAGCTCTGTACATCCCTCCGAATGTTCAAGCAAATTCCAGATGGGTCTCTCTTTGGCCAGCCTTCCTTTCCCTGATCCCTGATCCCCCAAATGCAGCTCAGAACAGGGCAAGCCCCCTCTGCTTTAAAAATTTTCGACAGCTCCCACTGCCTCCAACCTACAGTGACTGTGGAGGGTTTGTCAAGTCTGGCCCTGACCACCTTCTACTCCCTGCCTGAGTCCTGTCCTACTCCGGCCCCTCCACCCCCACCGCCACTCCATCTATGAGCCAGTCCTCCCCACCTCAAGCCAGGGATCACCCAAGACTCATGGATGATGGTGATGGTGGCAGGAGTGGGTGATGCAAGACCCTCCTCTCAGCATCAATGAGGTCTGGACTGTTAGTTTTTGTTCATTTCAGAGAGGAAGTGAAGTGCCCAAGGTCACATGGCTCGTGTGTGGTAGAGCTGGGTACGAATCTAGGCAGCGACAGCACCTGTGTTCCCGAACCCTGAACCTTACTCCCCCAGGAGGCAGTCCTGGGGTCTCGGTGCCTGTCAGAATAGGGGGAGCCCTGGTGTGCAGTGGTTAACTGCCTGGCTGCTAACCGACCAAAAGGGTTCAAACCCACCAGCCACTCTGCGGGAGAAAGATGTGATGGTCTGCTTCCGTAAAGATTACAGCCTTGGAAACCCTATGGGGGCACTTCTACTCTTTCCTACAGGGTCGCTATGAGTTGGAATTGACTTGATGACAATGGATTTGGTTTTCGGTAATCTTTATGGGAGCACATAACCAGGTCTTTTCTCCTACAGAGCTGCTGGTGGGTTCAAACCACTGACCTTTTTGATATGAGCCAAGTATTTAACCACTGGCCCCCTCTAGGCTCCAGGCACCTCATATACAAAACCAAACCGAAAAAAAGCCTGTTGCCATCAAGTCGATTCAGACTCATGGCAATCCCATGTGTGTAAGAGCAGACCTACTCCATAGGGTTTTCTTGGCTGTAATCTGTACGGTGCTGCTGGGTGGGTTTGAACTGCCAAACTTTAGATTAGCAGTTGAGCACAAACCATTCGTCTCACCCAGGGACCTTACCCCCCATATAAAAAATTGCATCCCATAAATCGGAGACCCCAGGAGCCCTATCCCACACGGAGCACGCACTGAACCAGCACGGGAGCGGTGCAGTGACAACCTCCACCGGCCCATTGTGGAACTCCTGCCTGGCAGCCAGGATCCCTGGGACTCCTGGCGAGTTGCACGACACCAGGCAGAGCATGAATTATTCAAATGGCAGCACACCCAGCGACCCGTGCTTCTCAGCTTTCATTCCAGCCCGAATGTGCCAGGAGCTAAACCAGGGTGCGGGCTCTACCCGCCTGTGCTCCGCCGAGCAAGCGTGGCACGACGGTCAGGAGCTACCACGGAGCATCTGCTGCCTGTCCCTGCTCGTCATCTACCCAAAATGGAGTCATCAGAATTCACTGCCACGTTCATGTGAAACCACAGCAGTGACAGCCGCCACGTTTGCATAGAGTTGTGGGCTTGGAGTGGCTTCGCTTAACCCTCAGAGCAGCCGGCTAGCAGAGCAGGGGGCAGATGATACTTGTGTCTAAAGCTGCAAGCGTGGCTGTGCACCCTGCAAAGCCTTTGCTTCCTCCAGGCACCTCCATCCAGCCGGCATCAGCTCCTTCCACCAGCATCACCCTGTGCGTCTGCACGAGCAGCATGCAGACTCCAACCCGCCATGGCACCCCATCTGCGCACACCATTCCCGCGTCATCCCTGAACGTGCATCAGCCTCCTAGCTGGTCCCCCTGCAAGTAGCACCCCGAGGGCTCCTCTGCTAAGTGTGAATTACAGTCACTCCTGCACTTACCATGGCTGTTGTTGTTGGGTGCTGTTGAGTCGACTCCAACTCTGGGGACCCCACGCAATGGAGTAAAACTGCCCCAGAGGGTTTCCAAGGCCGTACTCTTTATGGAAGCAGATGACTAGGCTTTCTCCCGTGGAGCAGCTTGTGGGTTTGAACCGCTGACCTTTCGGTTAGCTGCTGAGTGCTTAACTCTGGGGCCACCAGGGCTTGTTACTCCCACACCACAACCCCTCAAAGGTTTTCCGTCACACTTAGAACAAACTCCAAAGCCCTGATTTCGGACCACGAGTCCCATGGACCCAACTCCTGGCTCCAGCTCCATCTCTCTCCTGGGCTGAGCTCCCGGCTCACACACACACAGGGCCACCAGAGTGCCCAGGGTGTCCCAGCAAGCTCTCTCTCCCAAAAGGCCTGGGAGGCAGCTGTTTTCTCCACCACGGATGTGCCACCCATGCACCTTTACATGGCTGACTCCTTCCCAACCTACAGCGTTCAGCCCAAATGCCACCCCTCAGCAAAGTCTTCCCTGACCACTCTTTTTTATTGGGGGGGACAAGTAGTCCATCTCCCCATATGACCTCAGCTGACCTTTCCATACTGTACAACTAGAGCTTGGTTCAGGGTTAAATAAAGGTTAGTATATGACTGCTCTGGATGAATGGATGGACAGGTGGATGGGCAAATGTGTACGTGGGTGGATGGATGAGTGGATGGGTGGGTGGATGGATGGATGGATGGATGGATGGATGGATGGATGGATGGATGGATGGATGGGTGGGTGGGTGGGTGGATGGTTGGGTGGATGGATGGATGGGTGGATGGGTGGGTGGGTAGATGGATGGATGGTGGGTGGGTGGTGGGTGTGTAGGTGGATAGATGGATGGATGGCACGTGGGTGGGTGGATGGGTGGGTGAATGGATGGATGGTGGGTGGATGGGTGGATGAATGGATGGATGGTGGGTGGGGGCGTGGATGGAAGGATAGATGGGTGGGTGGGTGGATGGATGGTGGGTGGGTGGATGGATGGTTAGTGGGTGGTGGGTGTGTAGGTGGATGGATGGATGGATGGGTGGGTGGGTGGATGGATGGGTGGATGGGTGGGTGGGTGGGTGGATGGGTGGATGGGTGGAAGGGTAGATGGGTGGAAGGGTGGATGGATGTGTGGATGGTGGGTGGGTGGATGTGTGAATGGTGGGTGGGTGGATGGATGGATAGGTGACTGGGCGGATGGATAGATGGATACGTGGATGGTGGGTGGGTGGGTGGATGGATGGGTAGGTGACTGGGTGGATGGATAGATGGATACGTGGATGGTGGGTGGGTGGATGGATGGGTGGGTGGGTGGGTGGATGGATGGATGGATGGATGGATGGATGGATGGATGGGGGGGTGGGTGGATGGATAGGTGACTGGGCGGATGGATAGATGGATACGCGGATGGTGGGTGAGTGGATGGATGGGTGGGTGGGTGGGTGGGTGGATGGATGGATGGATGGATGGGGGGTGGGTGGATGGATAGGTGACTGGGCGGATGGATAGATGGATACGTGGATGGTGGGTGAGTGGATGGATGGGTGGGTGGGTGGGTGGGTGGGTGGATGGATGGATAGGTGGGTGGGTGGGTGGATGGATGGATGGATGGATGGATGGGGGGGTGGGTGGATGGATGGATGGATGGATGGGGGGTGGGTGGATGGATAGGTGACTGGGCGGATGGATAGATGGATACGTGGATGGTGGGTGAGTGGATGGATGGGTGGGTGGGTGGGTGGGTGGGTGGGTGGGTGGGTGGATGGATGGATGGGTGAGTGGGTGGGTGGGTGGGTGGATGGATGGATGGATGGATGGATGGGGGGTGGGTGGATGGATAGGTGACTGGGCGGATGGATAGATGGATACGTGGATGGTGGGTGAGTGGATGGATGGGTGGGTGAATGGATGGGTGGTGGGTGGGTGGGTGGGTGGATGGATAGATGGGTGGGTGGACGGATGGATGGATGGACGGATGGATGGATGGACAGGTGGATGGATGGACGGGTGGATGGGTGGGCGGGTGGGTGGATGGATGGACGGGTGGGTAGGTGGGAGAATGGGTAGCTGCGTGAGTGCATGGGTGGATAGACAGGAAGATGGATGAACGTACGGATGTACAGATGGATGCATAGATGGCTGTGTGCATGATTGGATGGAGAGGTAGGTAAACGGATGGATGAAAATCATCATCCTCTAAGCAGAATTAAGGAAACCTCCTTTTTCTTTTTCCTTAAAGGAGTTAAGGAAATGCCTGATGCCACACAGGCAGCAGGTGGCAGAACAGGGTTAAGTCCCTGGTCCTATCCATTTCTCCCGGAGCCCAGAGTGAGGTTCAGGCCAGGCTTGCTCCCCAGGACTACACAGGGGTTTCGGCGGTGCTGGCCACTCCGGGCTCCGCTGTGCGTGGAGAGAGCTCGGATGTGCTAAGTCCACAGGCGCAGCATAACGAAGGTGGCACTCGCCGCTGGGCACTTCGATTGGGTGCCACGTTAGTAAACTCCCGCTTGCCCCCGGCTTTAACCCCGCTGCCACAAAGTTCTGTTTAGCAGCCAGCCCTGCTATCATGCCTTTGTTTCCATTTGGAAGTAAACGAGTCCCAAACCTACTAATGGTTCTGTTCCTCCAATCCACCCTTCTAAAAACGGGTCATGAAGGACTAATACTTTTACAGCACCAGAAAACAAAGGACGGAATGGCTCCAGCGCTTCAAAAGCGTATCAAGATGGAAATTTGTGTGTTTTCCTGCATCGGACAGCGTCCAAACACAAGCTCTGAAACCAGATGTGGAATAATTGTTTGTTCTCACTAAGCAGAGAAAAAATTCCCAGCCTGACCTGTACCTGAACTCACATCAAAGCATATAATTTCGATCAAAATTCCCATCAAAAGTCTTATTTGATGTAAAATAGGCTTTTTGGATTACAGTTGGTGTTTTAAAAAACGCTGCGCATATAGCCATCCCAGGCTTAACTGCACTGCGCCGGCCTTCGTTGACGATGCCAGTTAACTGTGTCGCTCACAGCAAGGCGTTTGCTTCATTGCTTCTTCCAGCCAGGTGCAAACACGGTAGCCACAGTCCTCCTGAGAGTGTGCAGGCTCCAGGGCCCACAGCCCCATGGTGATCCCAGCAGGTACATGGAACTGCAGAGCCTCAAGGCCAGGGGAGGAGGCAGGGCTTACCCTTGGCTCCGAAGCTGACCAGCAGAGTGCCCTTTGGCAGGCCATGGACCTTGAAAAGCCTCAGTTTCTCCATCTGTCAAATGGGACAGCAACTGTCTTGCCTACTCCTGGGGTTCTGAGACACACCGCGAATTCACTGAGCTCCAGCTGCCCCTTCTCAGGCTCACACATCTCAGTAAACGACACCAGCCTGATGGAACAAGCCTCTCTCTCTCTCTTTTTTTTCTAGTTGCCGTTGAATCGACTCTGACTCATGGTGACCCCAGATGAGTCAGAGCAGAACTGCGCTCTGTAGGGTTTTTTCTTTTCCTTTTAATTTTGGTGTAAATGTGCACAACAAAACACACCACTTCAACAATTTCCACACTTAGAGTTCAGTGACACTGGTTGCTGTCTTCAAGTTGTGCCACCTTTCTCGATGTCATTAGCACAAGCTCACTGCCTCCCCACCCCCCAAGCTTCTCCTCCATGCTTTCCAGTTGCTGTTGTTAATTTGATCACATATGGATGGCTAAGCCATGGTGTTTTCAATCACCTCACGCGCCTGTGGAAGCTGAATGATGAATAAGGAAGACCGAAGAATTGACGCCTTTGAACTGTGATGCTGGAGAAGAATATTGAAATGCCATGGGCTGCCAAAAGAACGAACAAATCTGTCTCGGAAGAAATACAGCCAGAATGTTCCTCAGAAGCAAGGATGGGGAGGCTATGTCTCACATAGTTTGGTCATGTTATCAGGAGGGATCAGTCCCTGGAGAAGGACGTCATGCTTGGTAAGGTAGAGAGTCAACAAAAAAGAGGAAGACCCTCAACAAGATGGCTTGACACAGTGGTTGTGACAATGGGCTCAAACATAACAATTTTGAGGATGGCGCAGGACTGGGCAGCGTTTTGTTCTGTTGTACACAGGGTTACTATGAGTCAGAACTGACGTGACAGCACCTAACAACAACAGACAGTTCTTTAAAAGAGTATAATGTTCAATGCAGACATTCTTTTCCAATTTGGATAAACTATTATTTGTTTCCAAGATGACTTCAGGGGATGGTTTTGTTTCAAGGTTTAAAGATTTTTCCCAGGTAATAGTCTCCAGGGGGTCATTCGGCCTCAATGGCTCCAGAAAGCCTGGGTTCCATGACAATTTGAAATTCTGTACCTTATTTTCCCCCTTTTGATCAGGATCCTGGTATGGAATCCTTCATCTGAATGTTCCATAATGGTAGCCAGGCACCATCAGCTCTTCTGGTCTCATGGCAAAAGCGGCAGTTAAGAAACAAGCCACTCTTAGCAGCTCACACTGTGCCCAGGAGGGTCCTACCCCAGTAACGTACACGTCCTTCTCCCTTCTCCTTTCCCTTTGTCTGAGTCTTTGTGTCTTTTCTCCTCTTTCATAAGGACACCACTCGTAATGAATTAGGACCTACTCTTCTCTAGTATGAACTGTTGTTAACTGATAATATAGTCAAAGACCCTATTTCCAAACAGGGTCACACTCACAGGTACTGGGGTTAGGACTTCAGCGTATCTTTCTTGGGGATACAATTCCACCCATAACACTGCCTAATGGGATTCCGATGGGTATCTACCTTCCTCGCCCCTTGGTGCCGACATCGGGAGCAATGAGTAAGAGGCACCAGGCATCCCCATTTGGTCCTTTGGTACCAAACGTCTGGAGCCATGGGCAAGAAACGACCCCTGTCTCAGCCCCTTGGTACCAACGTCTGGAACCTGTCTTGGTCCCTTTGTACCAACTACCTGGGCTCCCCGCCAAGGGTCAGGAGTCAACTCCTCCCACATCCAGGATACTCCTGTGCCCCCCCTCCGCCCCTTTCTTGAGCTCAAGTCACAAAGAAGGCAAAGGAGAAACAGGTGCTTCCAAGGTGCACATCACTTAGAAAGTAAAATCCAGCTTTTGTTGCCATGGCAACTCCGCTGGGACTCTAGCTATTTGCACATTTTGAGATTGGGGGGGTGGTGAGAAGGCAAAAGGGAGAGGAGAAACAAGGGAGGTGGAATACTGAGGGCAAAAAGGAGAGAAGGAAGTAAGTGAAAAAACAGGGACACAAAACCCAGCCTCCAGAGTCATTCCGACGTGTGCCTAGGAACAACCACCACAGGTAAGGGTGGCTCGAGACAGATGGCAAAGCAGCCCCCTCACTGTTTGATGGAGAAACTGACATTTAAAGAGAAGAAGTCACGTGGGCAGACCACCCACTGAAGGGAAACCCAGGTTGGGTGGTGGGGAGGTCTTCATCCTCTGCTGAGACCCTATGAGTGCTTCGTCCCAGAACGTGGGGGTCAGCAGTCCTCAGAGACGCCTGTGACAGGTGGATAAGGCTGACGCACAGCCCCACCACGGGCACTAAGGAGACAGTCACCCTCTGTGCCCTTGACTGTTCTTGCTGGACAAGCAATTATACACAAAAGAAAGGATGTTGCAGAGTTGGGCAATGTCTAAATTTAGCCTGCCAAAGACTCCAGCGAGTATGGACATCGGTGCTATTCTGAGTGGACAGGGGCAGGGACCACAGACCTCAGAGACTGAATTCATCCATGGGCAAGTGAGTGTGCGTGGTCGTCGTCTTTGGGAAAGCACAGAAATCAGCCAGTGGAAGGACACCGGCATTAACGCTGGCTCGAGGGGCCGGCGTTTATCCTGATGGTGCCGTCTCATCCACAATAACCCTGCTGTTGTTGTGAGTTCTGAGTGGATTTCAACTCCTAGTGACTCCACGTGACACAGCATGTGACTGTAGGCTTTGTTGGAGCCGACTGCTAGGTATTTTCTCCTGGGGACCTGCTGGGTGGGTTCAAAGCGCCAACGTTTCAGTTAGCAGCCGGGTGCTTAACCCTTGCTCCACCAGGGTTCCTCAACAATCTTGCAGAGTTCCTATTTTAATTAAGCATCTGTAGGAAGGTGAAGCCCAAGGTCATCCACCAAGGGGTGGACTCTTGACTAGAATCCATGTTTCTATCAAAAATCTTTTCTTTCTACCTCACTAAGCTGTTTCCTGGTTTGACACATCACCTGTCGCTACAGAAACGTACAGAAACTGCCTCAGTTTACTCATCTGTAAAATGGGTGGAAAACAATTTACCTGCCCAAGAAAGCAACCAATAAAAGAACTGAAAAGCAACTTAGAAGGAAAAGGAAGTCCCATCCTTAATGATGTTTAAACAAACAGAACTGCCAGGGAGTCGCTGAATTAGAACAATACACCTTTCCATCCTTTGGCTTTTCTGCTCTGGTAAATTTTGTCATTCTGGAAATTACTACATATTCCAACTTCATTATTTTCTTCTAATATGGGAACTCCTGCTCCTATAGTTTCCAGAATGCTCTGAGCTGGGGTCTTACTCAACCCTGTTCCCTGCGTGACTTAACCTGTCTGTGGCTTTATCTCCGGCCACTGTAGGAGGGAGGTGCATCCTGGGTGTGTGTGTGTGTGTGTGTGTGTGTAAAGTCAGGCTCAAAAGGCAGAAGGTAAGGCAGAGATCATGCATTTTCAAAACCACTCCCGAACCCCTTGGGAAGGACCACCAGAGAAACTGTCTTCTGGAACAGACTCACGCTGGCACCTGTCTTCAGGTATGGCCAGATCACTGTCTCTCCAAATAAAGACCCAGATTCATTCATTCCTTTACTCATTCATTCACTCATTCAATAGAAACCAAACACCTACCCTATGCCAGGTGCTGTTCTACCCTGAGGACCCAGCACAGAGCAAGATGCTCAAGTTTCTACCCTCAAAATAAAAACTGACCAGTCAATATAGAGTCGACTCAGACTCCTGGTGACCGCACGTATGTCAGAGTAGAGCTGTGCTCCACAGGGTTTTCAACGGCTGAGTTTCCAGAATTAGATTGCCGGGCCTTTTTTCTGAGGTTCTTCTGGATGGACATGAACCTCCGACCTTTTGGTGAGCAGCCGAGTGAGTTCACCATTTGCACCTCAGGGACATGGCTTCCATGACTAGGTCAAACATCTGCCTTTCGTCGTTGGCGGCCCCAGCCCTAGGCACCTCTCTCCCACTGGTGCAGCAGCTGCTCCATCCTGGGGGTTCTGGTGGCACCCTGGCTTCCTCTTCTCCCCACTTCCTGGAGAAACGACTGCTTCCTGCAGCTACATTCCTGGGTTGTGTGACTAGCTTGTCAGGTTCTTTCAGCCCATCTAGCATGTTTGCAGTCAGCCTCCTGTGACAGATCCCCTCTGTTTGACAGGTCTAAGGTGGTGTGATGGTTAATGTCAGCTTGGTTAGGCCGTGGCTCTCAGTGGTTTAGCAGACATTATGTAATCATCCTCCATTTTGTGATCTGATGTGAGCAGCCAATCAGTTGGAACGGGAGTTTACCTGGGGGTGTGGCCTGCATCCAACATACGTGGATGTTCTGGCAAAGCTTGCCTTCTCTCTCTCTCTCTCTCTCAGTCCTGCACTCGTCTCGTGGTCTGACCTCTGGCTCTTGGAGATGCCCTCGGCCAGCCGTCTAACTTGCAGATTTAGGATTCGCCAACTCCCGAAATCCTGTGAGCCAGCAGCCTACCGCCTATCCTGCAGATTTTGGGTTCGTCGGCCCCTGCAACCACGTGAGTCAGGAGAGGCCTCCAGCTTACTGCATGACCACGGACTTGGGACTTGCCAGCCTCCACAATTGGGTGAGCCATTTCCTTGAAGTAAATCTATCTCTGTATATTTATATATACCCTTCACTGGTTTTGCTCCTCTAGAGAACCCAGCCTAAGACAGGCAGTTTCCATTTTCTTGGCTGGACTCTGACTCACACACCACAAGGGAGAGAGGGTCTGCTCACCTGGTAGCTGGGCGCAGAAAATCTCAGGTCTACACCCTCCTGGTAAAACAGAGACACCACCCCAGATTGTATGGCCCAAGTCGTCCCTGGCAATCAGAAAGCAGGTGCAGAATGAAGCTGAGAACAAAGTCCCATCGCTACTTTTTGTCCCCCAACTAGGGAAAATGGTTTTGGAAGGATGAAGAGCAGCAAGAAGGGAGGTCAGGAAGCCAGGTTCATTTTTGTGACAAAGAAGAGAAAGCAAGAAGCAACTGGGTAATTGCGGTTGGAGGCACTGCCGGAACAAGAAAGGAAGTTCAGAGCCAGGTGACAGATAAGCCCAAGAGAGACTTAAGCTGCTGTGTTTGGCCGCAAAGTACGCTCCCAGGAGCGCCTCTGTTCTGACCTTCTAGGAACTCAAGATTACTGTTTGCCGCGTGTGTCAGTAGTTCCAGCGCCAAAGGTTCGCAGCATTTGCAGGAAGCACGCGAGAAGGGCAACTGATAAGGAGTGAGGGAAAAATCAAAAGTCGGATCTCGCCAAGACTCCTCATCAGTTCACAAAAGGAGCTTGAAACAAAGAAGCCAACGAACCGACAGGATTTTAGTCATTACCAAAAGGCTGTTTTTGCTGAAGCTTTTTCTACGTCTACCAGGCAAATCGGCAGCCTTGTCACCTGTGTGAGTCCACGGCTCACTGTTCCCACAAAAGGGACACCGTCCCAGTTCAAAGGGAGAAAACACAAAAGCGGCTGCCACAGAGTGGACTCTGACTCATGGCGATCCCGTGTATGTCAGGGCAGAACTGTGCTCCAGAGGGTTTTCAGTGGCTGTGACCTTTTAGACTGCCAGGCCTTTCTTCCAAGGCGTCTCTGGGTGGATTTGAACCACCAACCTTTCAGGTAGTAGTAGACTGCTAGGAACGTGCCCTAATATTTGCACCGGGGCATCTCCAGGGCCAGCAGGGCAGCTGAGAAACACAGTGACCATCCCTCTGCATCCCCAGGAACCTCCACCCACGTCCTCACTTCCTGGGAAACGAATGACTCTCCAGGATTTCCCTCCCCACAGAACCACCAGCCCCAACCAGGAAGCCTTTAGATCTTCTTATCTCCCCCAGGGGACCGCTTATGGGTGAAGGCTGGGTTCTCTCTTGTGAGACCCAAACGCACCCAGGCCCACACATGGGGGCTGAGAGGCATTTTCCCAGGGAAATGCTTTCCCAGTGGTTTCTGGGAGCCCAGAGAAAGCCACACTCCCCGGCACAGCTGACCACAGCACCTACGTTGGGGCCCGCACCAGCCCCAAGAATTCGGCCAGAAGGGGACCAAGTCCCAGGACGTCTGGGGCTAAGAGCGGAGGGCACACAGCAGCCCTTCTCTCATGGCTACCCACTCGCTTTGGCTCACACCAGCAAATGTCAGACCTGGGAGCTGATAAAGCCGAATTTTCCCCAAGTCCTTTGTTAAAGAAGCCCCCTCACCCCCTGATGCTCTGAAAAACAGGAGTGCTTACTTCACAGAGCTGACCAAGACCTAATGGTGCACTCTGGTTAAATAAACCTCGTTTCCTGGTTCTTATCTTCCCCTCTTCCTCCTTCTGGGTCTCCTCGGATCCTCCCCAGCAAAAAAGAAGAAAACAAAACAAACCTGCTGTCATCGAGCTGATACTGACCCAGGGCGACCCCATGTTTACAGGGCAGAACTGCTCCACAAGGGTTTTCTTAGCTATAATCTTTACGGAAGCCAATCGCCAGGCCTTTCTTCTGCAGTGCTGCTGGGTGGGTTCAAACCACCAACCCTTAGGTTAATAGCCAAGAGCAAACTGCTTGCACTGCCAGGGGCCTCCCAGGATCCTGGCGGCTTTATTTTAAGAAAACATTCTGACCAGACAGGCCCTAACTGCGACCTCAGTACATCGTCCGCCAGCCCCCTGACTTTCTCTCAGAAGCTCGCAGTCCTGGGTCTCTGGAGCCAGACACAGTCCTGGGGTCTCCTCTCCCCAGTGCAGTCCCCCCTCCATTACAGTGTTTCTCCTTCTCTTCCCTTAGTCCCCTCCCTCCTTTGCAACTTCCTTTTGAATAAAATCCACCCCCTGCCTGTTTGAACACACAACCTTTTCTCTGACAGAGCTCAGCTTCGGGGAAGCCAGACACCAAACACAGAATCATTATGTCAGCCTCCATGTATGCCAGAGAGGGGTGCCACAGGGGACGGGAACCAGATCAGTATCTTTAAGAGAAGAGGGGGTCCCTCAGGGAAGGAGTTCCCCACTGGGATTCTCCCAGGTAGAGGACAGAGATGTGTCAGCCCTAAGTAAGGTGCCTGCAAGGGTTCAAGTATCTCCCAGAGAGGGCAGGGGAGGGGGAGGGCAGGGTGCCTGTGAAAGGACTCTCTCACCTGAGTCCTTGGAAGATTCCAGAACAGGCAGAGGGTACCAGGGAGGAGAGCTGCAAGTGACCCGAGCATGAGAGCAGGTCTGGAGGCCAAGGGCCAGGGCTGGGATTCCAGTGACGAGGGACAAGAGAGCAGAGGGGTGGTGGCTGTGCTCACTTGCAGGGGCGTTTGACGTGGGCCGGCGGGAGGACAGGCCAGGGATGGGGCATCCAGCTGCCCGGGGTTGCTCATTCCTGGTCACGGTCATGGACACACAGCCCCCAGGTCATAAACGCCTCCCGGGGCTACTGGCCCGTGAAGAAACGGTGAGCAAGGTGCCGTCCGGTGTGGAGAACGTAGGCTACAGATCTGTTTTCATTGTGCACTGAATTCTTGGTCCTTTAAAACTGACCAAGCCGCCCAGAGCCTTCACCCTGTGACGATATTCTCCTGCCCTGACCTTTCGGTCTAAGTCCCTCCGTACCGCTTCCAAGCCTTTGCAGCGCTGAGCACAGCACCCAAGGTACGCGGCCTGCAGGTGGCCCTGCCCGGCTCAGGGTCCCCTGCAGCAACCGTCCCTGCACCCTTGTGCACCGTCTCCAGCGTGTTTGCCTTTGTTTGGATTTGATGTACTGACAGGTGTCTGTCACCACTTAATTCCAACGTGGGCGCGGCCTCCCTCTCAGTTGATCGGGGTCAACTGTGGCAGTCAGTTGGGAGGAATTACCATCTCGCTTGCCCGTACTGATCACACAAACCATGTATGCTCCTCACCCAGAGCCCAGTGCTGGCGTGAGAGTCTAAACTCCTTAGCGCTCGCTAGACAGCGTCATCAAAAACAGAGTTTGTGTCCCTTCACAGAGATGCCCTCGTGCACGTTTTCAACAGCTTGCCTGAGAGCTTGAAGGTGAGTGAGGTGGGCCGCTGAGAAATGCATCCCATTCCCAGGGGCAGGAGGAGAGACAGACACACGGATAGGCATCCACGGGCCTGTGGTCATGGGATCGAGGTGGGACATGGACCTGTGGTTGAGTGATTGAGGTGGGACACGGACCTGTGGTCGAGTGATCAAGGTGGGACATGGACCTGTGGTTGACTGATTGAGGTGAGACACAGACCTGTGGTCGAGTGATCGAGGTGGGACATGGACCTGTGGTCGAGTGATCGAGGTGGGACACAGACCTGTGGTCGAGTGATTGAGGTGGGACACGGACCTGTGGTCGAGTGATTGAGGTGGGACAAGGACCTGTGGTCGAGTGATGGAGGTGGGACGTGGACCTGTGGTCGAGTGATTGAGGTGGGACATGGACCTGTAGTTGAGTGATTGAGGTGGGACACGGACCTGTGGTCGAGTGATCAAGGTGGGACATGGACCTGTGGTTGAGTGATTGAGGTGGGACGTGGACCTGTGGTCGAGTGATTGAGGTGGGACGTGGACCTGTGGTCGAGTGATCGAGGTGGGACATGGACCTGTGGTTGAATGATTGAGGTGGGACATGGACCTGTGGTCGAGTGATTGAGGTGGGACATGGACCTGTGGTCGAGTGATCGAGGTGGGACATGGACCTGTGGTCAAGTGACAGAGGTGAGACATGGACCTGTGGTCGTGGGATCAAGGTAAGACATGGACATGTGGTCCAGTGATTGAGGTGGGGACATGGACCTGTGGTCGTGGGATCACGGTGGGACAGGGACCTGTGGTCGTGGGATCACAGTGGGACATGGACCTGTGGTCGTGGGATCACGGTGGGACATGGACCTCTGGTCGTGGGATCACGGTAGGACATGAGGATGTGTGTTCGTGAACCTGTGATGCAGTGATTTTCTCTTGCACAGATTACATAAACTCCCTGTTTTTTTTAAAGATGTGTTGAAGCCCTATCCCCTATACCTCTGAAAGTGACCCTGTTTGGAAATAGGGTCTTTGAAGATGTTACCGGTTAGGTTAACATGAGGTCATATGGAGTAGGGAGGTCCTAATCTGTGTATCAGATGATGATCTCCTCACTTTTCATACATTATGTCACTTTAATCAATAAGATAGAGCCCAGGTGGTGCAGCGGTTAAGAGCTCAGCTGCTAACCAAAAGTCGGCAGTTGGAACCCACCGACCACTCCTTGGAAACCCTACAGGGCAGTTCTACTCTGTTCTATAGGGTCGCTATGAGTCGGAATCAACTCAAAGGCAACAGGTTTGGCTTGGTTTTGGCAATCCCATCTGAGTGGTGTCCTTAGAGAAGAGACACAGAGAACGTCAGATGCCAGGAGGCTGGCAGCAGCTGGGGCCTTGTCTGCGCTCCCAAGGGGACAGATTGGACTCGGAGCCCTGGGCGCCGTGGGAGGGGTTTATGAAGGAGCGCAGAGGCCGAATGGGAGTCGTGGCAACTCGATAGGCTGCAGGGTGCTTGGCGGGTCTAAGAAAGCAAAACTAGAAGCCAGACCCACCACGATTCAGTAGGGCCACCATCAAGGTGAGCAGAAATGAGTGCCCAAACCAGAGGGGAGGGCAGGGCAGGGCAGATGCAGGAAATATTGGGGGGAAAAGTGAAGGCTGTGGCCACAGATTGGGTGGGTGGGGTAGGCAGCGCCAGGAGGAACCTTGGAAGGTTCCAGTGTCTGGTTCTCGTGCCATGACAGAGACAGGTCCCAGGAGGAGGAGAGACTGTGCCCTGGGATTGAGGGGTCCAGTGGGGAGATCCCAGAGGAGGGCTTGGGGCTGGAAGGGAGAGTTTGCAGGGAAGTGCCTGGCAAGAGTAAGAGGGGTGGTGAGTGAGTTTGGAGCGGTGGCAGCAGGAGGGCCTGGTGTTACACTGCCCAGCCTGGCAGGGACCACAGGCACCATCCTCATGGTGACTCCACGTCTGTTCCCACAGGGGCTGGGTGCTTCTGGGTGAAGGGCTGGGGCGTGGTCCTCACCCAGGCACCCCCAGACTGCAGACCGTCCCGCACGTTTGATGAACAAGCCAGGCAGGGGAAGGAAAGAAACAGGACAGAGAGACGTAAAAATGCTGTGTCCCAGAACTCATGGTGCCTGAGAAGGGACACAAGCACCCTGTTTAAAGATGGTGGGGAGCAACGCCCCTGACCCTCACGCAGCCCTGGACACTTGCGGCAGAAGGGGCTGGGGGCGAGCTGAGGGTGAGCCGTGCGAAGGAGCAAGTCGTCCCTGGAATACGGGCGAGGGACTCTTGGAAGCATCTGTGATTTGCAGACAGATTTCTATTAATACTTAAACAGAAGGCACAGCCCATCCCCCATAACACCACCACCTTGAAAGGATGTTTTTACTACTGAAAAGGTAGACCCAGGGTTATCTGGGATTAAAAGCTCTTTGCTTCATTCAACACATACAGCTCCACGGCCTGTAGCTGAAACCACGGAGCCAGGTGCCTTGGTGCTTGGATGCCGCCTGGCTGACAAAGGTGCCCGGCACATATGCTACATGCCAGGTCCCGGTGCCCAGGCCTGGCAGCGTCCCACCATCCATCACACACAGATTCCTGCCGGGACATATGAATAATCACACTTAGTAGGATAAATAAAGACTGTAAATAGCCTTGAATCTGTTCAGGTCAAGTCTCGGTGCCAGTGAGTGATGGTGAAGTTTATACTGCGTGGATAGGAGGTTGTGGCTCCCTCATCTCGGGCACCCACCCCCTTGGCCAACTCAGTGCTCAGCACGTGCTGGGTGGGGAGCGGTAGCAGTGAACACAGAGCTCACTGCCTTCAAGTTTGCAGAACAGACAGTGCATGGACGAAGAGGAAGAAAACATGCATGCCTGGAGAGGACAGGTAAGCAGAAGAGGCTGTGAGGAGGGGACTGGGCTAGGGATGAAAGGGACAAGGCAAGAAGGCTTTGCTGGAGGGCATGGTGGCCCCATGGGCAACGGGTATGATATGGACTGAACTGTGTTTCCCCCAAAAGATATCCTGAAGTCCTAATCCCCGTACCTGTGAATGTGACCTTGTTTGGGTATAGAGTCTTTCCTTGAAGACGTGATCAGTTAAGCCAACGAGGTCACAATGTAGGGTGGTTCCTCGTCCTAATCCCTGCTGAGTGTTGTCTAATGAAAGGGGTGAACAGACACGAAGACAGAGTCATACAACGAGGAGACAGACGCCCTGTGAAGATGCAGCTACAAGCTAAGGAATGCTAAGAGATGCCCAGAAGCTGGAAGATACAAGGAAGGGCCTCCCCAGGAGCTGACAGAGCATGGCCCTGCTGATGCCCTGAATTCAGACTCCTAGCCTCCAGAACTGTGAGAGAACACATTTCTGCTCTCTCCAGCCACCCACTGTGTCTATCTGGTCGTGGCTGCCTCAGGCCACTAGACAGGGGCAGCAGAAAAGGTGGCTGGGGAGAAGAGACACCTATCCAGACAGAGGCCCCTGCACAGGTGGGGGTCATGGGCACACCAGGGCCACGAGCTGAGTGGACTGAGGATGTGTCCCCAGGCCACGTCCACTCCAACTTTTTGCCGTGTCTCCTTGACACCCAGCACGCCAGTGGATCCCCCTTTGCTACCATTTCTGGTCAATGACAAACAGGTTGTAGCAATCCCCACCCTTAGGTGTCCCAATCATCATGGGGTCCTTTGTTTGGTGCTGACATCTTGGCACACCTTGAGCCTGGCATTTATTGCCAGGAAGAAGGACGCATTGACACCCCGAAGGGCCCAGTTCCTCAAGGGAGGGGGCGCCCACCCTCATGTTTCTCCTCTCCAGAGTCTCACTAACTCTATACCCCCCAGCCCAAACATAAGAAAGGCTGATGGTGGTTACAGGCACCTACAGAAAGGGAGGACGGAAGACCATCCCCGAGTCTATCCGGCACCTTCTGCCTTGCTGGCCAGCAGGTCCGAGGGATGGCAAACCCGAAGTGTGGACCACTACCGTGTACAGGATGATCTTTATGGCTCCCAAAATGAAGCACCATCACCCGTCACCATGGCAACCGTGCCACCTCAGAACTCAGACTATTCCCATACACCAAAAAATGCCTTTTGCTTTTAAAATGAATCTAATTTGATTTGCTTCGAAAGTGTTAACGTTTTCCGGCACAGCCTGCAAACAACGGAAGTGGGGCATGCTTCAGCGGCTCCAGCCCACGGGAGCAAGGCCTGCTCCTGAGACAAGAGGACAGCAGCGGTCGGTGGTCAGTCGGAGACACTTTTATTAACAAACAAGGTGGAGTTGTTAAGGCTCCAAGCAGACAGGATCCCTTCCCCTGAAAACAATGGCTCAGCACTCAGTTCCCTTGAGTCTGCTCCCGGAGAGAGATGCCGGTGGTCCCATCTGGAATATTTCTTGACTTCAGAGTCATCACAAAGAACCTGGCAGAGGGCAGAGCCCACAGCGACCACCTAAGCCAGCCTCCTCATTTTACGAAGGAGGAAACCAAGGTGTAGGGAGCCACAGTGACATCCCCACGTCACCCAGGGCTTCTGCCATTTTTCCAAACTTGCCAGTCCACGAAAAACTTTGCTGTTATTTATGAATATGTATGGGATTAGGATACGAAATGGAGATGTTGGTGAGAAGATAAAATCGTACGTGTTTGCAGCACCAGAGCCTGTCCCCAGCATACCAGGAAAACCATGGCTAAGGACAGCCCCCGGAGGTCAGTGACCGGCAAGCAGGAAGGGGGCAGGGTGTGGGGTGGGATGGGGGAGGGCTCCAATGCAAAGCATGTTTTGAATGGAAAAAAGAGTATACACATATATCGGAGTTCCTGGATGGTGCAGTTAATTGCTTGCTTGACTGCAAATCAAAAGGCTGGAGGCCAGAACCCACCCAGAGGTGCCTCGGAAGACAGGTCTGGCAATCTGCTTCGGAAAGGTCACAGCCTTGAAACCTCTATGGAGCACTTCTACTCTGACACGTGGGGTCGTCATGAGTTGGAGATGACCAGACAGCAACTAACAACAACAACAACAACAGGTATACATATAGTGGATGCTGCTCATACAGGATTATTATGCTCTACATGAATAAGGAAGACAGAGGAAGAACTGACGCCTTTGAATTACCGTGTTGGCGAAGAATATTGAATATGCCATGGACTGCCAGAAGAGTGAACACGTTTATCTTGGAAGA
The DNA here is from genome assembly GCF_030014295.1 of Loxodonta africana. Taxonomy (NCBI): domain Eukaryota; kingdom Metazoa; phylum Chordata; class Mammalia; order Proboscidea; family Elephantidae; genus Loxodonta; species Loxodonta africana. The sequence goes on along the minus strand of NC_087348.1, from coordinate 4,253,765 downwards.
AGTACAGCCAGAGTGCTCCCTAGAAGCAAGAATGGCGAGACTTTGTCTCATGTACTTTGGCCATGTTATCAGGAGGGACCAGTCCCTGGAGAAGGGCATCATGCTTGGTAAAGAGGAGGGTCAGAGAAAAAGAGGAAGATCCTCAATGAGATGGATTGACACAGTGGCTGCAACAATGGGCTCAAGCAAAGCGACAATTGCGAGGATGGTACAGGACTGGGCAGTGTATGGTTCTGTTGTAAATGGTGTCACTATAAGTCAGAAGAGACTCCACAGCGCCTAACGACGTGTTCTACAAAGTAGCATCGAACACTGAGTGTCTTAGGCTGGGTTCTCTAGTGAAGCAAAGCCAGTGAAGCATATATATAGAAAGAGATTTATATCAAGGAAATGGCTCATGCGATTTTAGCGGCTGAAATGTCCCAAGTCCGTGGATCAGGATAGAGGCTTCTCTTGATTCACGTAGCCACTAGGGCTGGGGAACTCAAGATCAGCAGGTCGGAGAGCAGGGCTCTTGCTCATAGGCTGTGAAGATTGACGAATCCCCATATCGGCAGATAAGCTGCTGGCTCAAGTCCCAAGAACCAGAGGTCAGATGAGCAGGAGGCGGCACAGGACCCAGAATAAGCCAAAAGCCAGAACATCTGCCTGTATCTGGATGCAGGCCACAGCCCCAAGGAAACTCCCTTCCAACTGGCTGGCCACTCACAGCAGATTCAGTCACGGGAGCAATCACGTATAAACACTGAGAATCATGGTCCAGCCAAGTGGACACACAATCTTAACCATCACATATACCAAATGGACACTCTTAACAAAAACACGGGATTAGGCTCCTGGCAGCCTCTGGTCACAGCACTTGGTTACAACATTTTCATCATCTGATTAATACATAACTTTTTAAATGCGTGTTTCTGTTTCAAGACCCTTATTTAATATCTACTGTTGATTCATTCAGGTTGAGCTCACCAGCAGTACAACTGAGGCCTGAGCAAAGCCTATCAAACACAATGGGTTTTCTCGATAAGACACGGTCACAGCCTTCTTGCGCTTCCCTGGACGGCACTTCAGCACTATGCTGGGGGCCTGTTTTAAGCTGCAAGATCGTCAGCAAAAAGCACAAAACAGTGGCACTAAACAGACCACGAAAAGAACCCCTGTTTGCCATATGAGAGCTGAAATAAGAAGGCAGAGCACCACCTTGTTTGACCGTAGTTAGGAACGTGTGCCTCGGGCAGCTCTAATTTTTACCGCTGTGTGCGCGTCCTCGAATGACCGCACCCTAAGAAAATCAAAATCCCAGACCCCACTTCTCTGGCACCAGGCTGTGAGGACCAACTCAGTTCTGCCCCCCTCTGTTCTGCCCCCTGCTGTACTCCAGGCACGCATGCCCCCCAGTCCCAGCCACCCGGAGTGGGGGCAGGGTTCACAACAGAAAGGCATGGTCCTCCAGACTGCCAGGTCGGCCCAGGATCTGACGAAACCCTCACTTCTGACCTGCTGGGTACAAATCTGGGTTTCCCTCTACACCCTAGGATATCAGCCACATGCTTGGGGGTTCCCATCACACCCTCGCTTCTGGCCTTCTGGCTACAAATTTGGGGTTCCTTCTGCACCCTGAGAATATCAGCCACATGCTTGGGGGTTCCCATGACACCCTCACTTCTGACCTGCTGGGTACAAGTTCACAAGTCTCCTATCCCCTCAGGATACTGGCTACAAGCTCAGGGGTCTCGGGGTTCCCCTCACTTCTCACCTACTGGCTCCCATTACTGCCTGGAGTTGGATAGTTCACAAGAAGGTCTCACAGAAACCACGGAAAGCATTACACTTGTGATTACAGCTTTGACAGAGCAGAAAGGAGACAAATGCAGAGACACACATGGCAAGTCTGGGAGGGGTCCCAGCATAGTACCCTCCCCAACGCATCCATGTCTGTCACCAACCAGCGAGCCCGTGGCGCTTCCGTGTCCACAGCCTGTCGTGGTTGACTCCCCTGAGGTCGCTGATATCACCAGGCGGTCTTTCTGGCCTGGCCAGCCCCCGCCTTTGTCCCTCATTAGCATAAACCCACAGGTGTGCTCTGGGGGCCTCAATCACTGAGGAAATGCCCAATTTTAGAGGTTCTCTGAGGCACCAAGGACAGAGACCAAAGTTTTGGGTAAAGGTAACCCCACTCTGTTCCTGAGTACTGATTTGGGGGCTACAAATAAATGTTTGGGAGCCGGTGAATTTGCAAATCTGGGAAAAATGAGTACCCGCTGTGTTTCACCTACCATTTATCAAATACCTACTCCGTGCCAGGCACCGCTGGTTTACAGTCGACGCTTCGTTTCCAGCCAGAGGCAGACGCAGCCTGGCTGACACAGCGCAGCAAACCAACGTTATCAACAACAGTCATGTAATGACCAGTATTTCCTTATTCATGCTTCTGTTTTAAAACAAGCAGCTCTAGGAAAAATAAATGTCAAATTTAAACGTATTGTTCAAACCCAATAAAATATTTCATGTAGGAATTGAAATTTGCACTTACTTAAAAAAAAAAAAAAAAAATTGAAGTCCCCAGGTGGTTTAAAGGGTTAACACACTTGGCTGCTAAGCGAAAGGTCGGAGGTTGGAGTCCACCCAGAGGTGCCTCGGAAGGAAGGCCGGGTGATCTACTTCTGAAAAACCAGCCATTTAACACCGATGGAGTGCAGTTCTGCTCTGACACACACGGGGTCGCCGTGAGTCTGCGCTGACTGGTGCTGGGAAAATCACTACACCACGTACGCTGCAGGGGCCACGGTTTGAAATTTCAAATACAAATCAGAACTCTAAGAGCTTGCCTAGAACAACAGAGTTGAAGTTACAGAAGCTCGTTTGCTTTAATTATCGCGCTCTGATGTTTGCTTCAAATCTGCTGAGTCACCCCTGGAACCTACACGGCCACACGGGTTGGGAGCATGAACCGAGCCCAAAGCCGGCTCAGACAATTCCAGACCGTTACAGACTTACTCCCGAAGCAAACGGCTGCAGCTGAGGCCACGCGTGCCTGTGGCCGACCGTAGGGACCGAGCTCCCTGAACACGTTTGTGCCCCGGTGGCGTGGTGGTGAAGAGCTCAGCTGCTAACCGAGATGTCAGCAGCTCGAAGGCACCAGCCGCTTCTTGGAAACCCTATGGGAGCAGTTCTACTCTGTCCTATAGGGTCGCTATGAGTTGGAATCAACTTGATGGCAGCGGGGTGTTTTTTTTTTTTTTTTTGATAAGTTATAAAAAATGTGATAATCTGAAGTTTAACACTCAACATGAGCTGTAGCGATCGCTTAGAACTTAGACCAACGATTTATTTAGGGAGAGGAGTATTCTATCACTGACAATGTTTACAGTTGTTGGCGGATGGTGACTATGAAGAACAAACATTTAGTCAGTTTTAGGGTTGTGTTTAGGTGCAGTGGTGGTCCCGTGATAGAACTCTCACCTCCCACGTGGGAGGACTGGGTTCAATTCCTGGCCAGTGCACTATGAGGTGCACACAGCTGTCTGTCAGTGGAGGCTTGTGTGTCGCTGTGATGTTGAACAGATGTGAGTGGGGCTTCCAGACTAAGACAGGCTAGGAAGAAAGGCCTGGCCATCTACTTCTGAAAATCAGCCAGTGAAAACCCTATAGATCACCACGGTTTGATCCGCAGTCAATCATGAAGAATGGGCAGGAGTTGGCGGCATCTTGTTAACTTGTGCTTGGTGTCCCCATGGTAATGAACCCTTTATCACCTGTACCTAGGGCGGAAGTCCCACCACCCTGCCTTTGGCACAACTCTGCTTTCAACAACCCAATGAGTAAATACCGATGTTGCGTATTTATTCATAAGTAGTAACTTGAGGTTCAGAGAGAGAATGTTCCATGCCTTTGGCTCCAACCCCCACTGGTTACAGCCAAGCCTCTTGAGGGCTGTACTACTTAAGACAGAAAATAGGGCCATGGCCCAAGAGAACAGACATTATCCTTCAGCAATTCCTCCTGCTGCCCTGAGCATACTACGGGATCTCCAGAACACTCTGAGCCACAGTACTGATGTTCTAGTTGAGGCAGGACACCCTCTACTGGTGTCCCACAAACACGGCCACACCCAAGTCCTCGTCTTCTGAGCCCCTTCAGTCTATCAGGACACTTTCTGAGAAAGGCCCTACCCACCAAGACCTTAGAGAATTCCAAAAGGGACTCAGACCCCTTCATATCAGCTCCTGGTGCTAATAGGGAGGCTGTCTGTCTGGGAAGCTCCTGGCACCATTCTAGCAACTAACCAAAAAAAAGCATTGCTGTCAAGTCGATTCAGACTCACAGTGACTGTATAGGACAGAGTAGAACTGCCCCATAGGTTTTCCAAGGAGCAGCTGGTGGATTCGAACTGCTTGCTCTTTGGTTAGCAGCTGAGCTAGGTCCCGGGGAGAAATGAGCAACTAGTACAGACTGCTCATGGCCACACAATTTTGTCTTCTTTCTTCATCGATCATATTTATATTTCTGTTCTGGGCACAAAAATAATATTGATCATGAATAATAAAAGTAGCCACACAGGATGTTCTTATTCCGCTTCCCTTTCAGAAGCACGTCCACACTGGACAGGTCTTCTACTAGCTTGTGAACTCAGCAGAAGGTGGGAAACTGTGATGGGATTAGTGCCAGGGAGAGCCAGGAGACCTGTGCTTGATCCCTACCTCACACCAATGACCAGTATGTGATCTTGCATAAGTCACTGAACCTTTCTGAACCTGAGTTTCTATAGTAACCGTCCGCTGTGTTTTTTAGCATCTACCGACCATCCTTCTTGTGTTCTTTTTTAGACATAATGCCCTTCACCTGCTCCATTGGCTGCTTGGTGAGCACGTGCCCTGGAACTGGCCTTTGGCACACCACGACTGGCTCAAGTGTGGACTGATATCAGAAGGCATCCCATCTGATGGGATTCTGATGCTCTGGCCACAAGTGAAAGGGACGAGATGCTACCTGAGGATGAAACCAAGCAGAAACAAAGTCAATCGAGAAATGGAGAGCTTGGTACCTTTACTGAATATTCACTGAGGAAAGAAGTGGATTTTTCTGCCATGTACAAGTTGAAGAACAGCTCTGATTAGCCATCAAGTCATTCAACAAAGACTTACTAGGAGCCTATTAGATGCCCGGTGCCATTTTGGTTGGGTGTGCTGGAAAGCAGTGTAGACACAACCCCTAACCTTCTGGAGCTAAGCGTCTAGTGGAGGGAAGGAACAAGTGGCGGGGGGATGCGGGGAGTCCATTATTCTGTGAATGACTCAGCTGGCATCTGGGGCAGGGCTGTGGGGAGGTGGGAGTCCTATCCCAGGAATGGGAACAAGGAATACTGCCCTGGATTGAACTGCAATGTATTGATGGAGAGAGCATTAGCCACTGTGTCAATCCATCTCATGGAGGATCTCCCTCTTTTTCAATGACCCTCTACTTTACCAAGCATCCAAGCATGATGTCCTTCTCTAAGGACTGCTCCCTCCTGATAACACATCCAAACTACGTGAGATGATGTCTTGCCATCCTTGCTTCTAAGGAACATGCTGGTTGTACTTCTTCCAAGACAGATGAGTTCGTTCTTCTGGCAGTCCACGGTATATTCAAAACCCTTCACCAACACTATAATTCAAAGGCGTCAATTCTTTTTAGCGGCCTCATCATTCCGCGCCCCTCACCATCATGCTTTCTAGAACCATTATCATGTTAACTGGACCTGGCTGATTCTCAGGAAAGCATCAGAGCCTGTCTTGGTCATCTATTACTGCTGTTACAGAATACCACAAGTGGATGATTTTAACAAACAAAAGTTTATTCCTTCACAGTCCGGTAGGCTAGAAGTCCGAATTCAGTGCACCAGCTCCAGGTGAAGGCTTTCTCTCTGTCAGCTCTGGAGGAAGGTCCTTGTCATCAGCCTTTCCTCGGTCTAGGAGCTTCTCAGTGCAGGAACCTCAGGTCCAAAGGACATGCTCTGCTCCTGGCACTGCTTCCTTGGTGGTGTGAGGTCCCCAACTCTCTGCTTGCTTCCCTTTCCTTTTATCTCTTGTAAAATAAAAGGGATGTGACCTGAGCAAGGGTGTTACATCCCACCCTAGTCCCCTTTAACCGCAGGCAGAGATTATGATTTACAACACACAGGAAATTCACAAAATGGAGGACAACCACACAATACTGGGAATCGTGGCCTAACCAAGTTGACACATATTTTGGGGTGACACAATTCAATCCATTACAGGGCCACATTTCAGCACACAAGGACCTGGGTACCTCTCATGGGATGTGGGATGAGATTGAACCTGACCTACCAAGCTAATGACCTTGCCCATGGTAAAGGGCTGCCATGTTGGTAAGAGGCTGCCATGTTGGTAAGGGGCTGCCATGTTGGTAAGGGGCTGCCATGTTGGTAAGGGGCTGCCATGTTGGTAAGGGGCTGCCATGTTGGTAAGGGGCCACCATCTTGGCCTTGGCCAGCAAGGCACCAAGTGGTCTTAAACACGGGGATGAAGGGAGGAATCTATGCTCGTCTTATTTTGCAGCTTCTGCCCGATTAATGAATTCTGTGAGTTTGCTGCGAGGTGTGGGGTTTGGACTTGCTTTCACTGAAAGGCCGAATTCAGGCTATCAGCTCTAGGGGAAGGCTCTTCTTTGTCTCTTTCAGCTCCTAGTAGCTGCCCGCTGTCCTCGGCTTCCTGGGCTTGCAGATTCACCTGCTCCCATGGTCACACGGCACCTGCCCCTCTGTGTGTGTCTCTGTGTCTGTTCTGTTCCTTTTACAAGACACCGCTCAGAAGTGATTATGTTTAGGGGTTGATTATGTTATGGGTTGGGATCGACATTGAAAACCTGTTTTAGGATCCCTTGCGTGGTACAGTTAACGCACTCCTGCTAACTGAAGGTTGGTAGTTCTTGTCTACCCAGAGGCACCCTGGAAGAAAGGCCTGGCAATCTGCTTCTGAAAAATCAGCCACTGAAAACTCCATGGAGCACGGTTCTACTCTGACACACATGGGGTCACCATGAGTCGGAGTCAACAGCAACTGGACTGATCGCATTAGGTCTTACATCTCTGCCCAGGATGTTAGCACATGCTAACGGGATGGGGTTCCCATCTGTCCTCACCCTCAGCTGCCGCAGAAAGAATGTTCTGCCCCTCCAGGTGACTTAGTGCACATCGTTGCTTTTCCAGCTTTCCACCGGGAGACCCCAGTGGCCCTCCCAAGGGTCTGTTCTCAGGAAAGGGACATGCTTTTTGGGTTTATTTCTTGCTCTTTGCCTGTAGCTGCCCCCTTTTCGTGGCCTCCTTGGTCCCGGCAGCCCCTGTGGCTGAAGGCCTCAGGGCGATAGGATGGGGGCGCCCCACTCTGTGCCTGGGCCAGCTGAGAACGTGCAGCTCTCGCCTCACAAGCAAGACAGGGTGACTTCTCCCTGCGTCTCTTCTGACGGCCGAGGCTTCATCGGCCCCTGGATGAGCCCGTTCCGGCTCTGCCAAAATCAGCCCCAGCAAAGCGCACACGAGTATCAATTCCTCGCTCGCTAACGAAAGCCTCCTAAAGGCTTTCCACTTAGCCGAACTAGAACCCAGAATAGAAACCTTCTCTGCTTTCAGTTTAATTCCACCCCACATATTCTTCCAGTCCTGCTGCCCCTTTTATGAGGCTCATATGCTGAAATCCCATGAAGATCTTTAAAAAAAAAAAGCTCTTAATTCTCTGGGTTTGAATTTAAGGCTCAGCCCTCCTCGGAAGGGCAGCCCAGAAGGCTTTGCTGGTTCGGTGGCAGAAGTCTCGCCTCCTATGCAGGAGACCTGGGTTCGATTCTCAGCCAACACACCCCATGTGCAGCCACTGCCTGTCTGTCAGCGGAGGCTTGCGTGTTGTTATGATGCTGAACGGGAGCTTCCAGGCTAAGACAGACTAGGAAGAAAGGCCTGGAGATCTTCCAAAAATCAGATAGTGAGAATCCTGTAGATCACAGTGACCCGCTCCATAACTGATCATGGGGATGGCGCAGCACCGGGCAGTGTTTCCTTCTGTCATGCATAGGGTCACCACGAGTTGGGGGCCATCTTAACAGCAGCTGACAGCAAAAAAGAATCCCAGGGCAGACGTGGCAGGAAGGGGACACTGAGGGATGATAGTGTCTGGTATGGCTGGTGAAGCCCAGAGAGACACTGTGGCCGGCCCAAGGTCGCCCGGAAAATTTCGGATTGGAACCTATGTCCCTCTGGCGCTTGGTCTAAGGCTTTTTCTTGGGCTCCACAGCCCAGCTGCCTTTGCACATTCTTGCAAATAAAGATTTCTGCAACCCCCTCCCAACCCTGTGCACATGGTGCAAGTCTCCTGGCGTTGTTCTAACAGAAATACCATAAGGGGGTGGCTTTAAAGAGCAGACATGTACTGTCTCACAGTCCGGGAGGCCAGAAGTCCCAATCAGGGTCCTGGTTTTGTGGACTCCTTCTGTAAGCCTCTTGCCCTGCTCCTGGTGTCTGCCGGTGGTCCTTGGTGCGCCTTGGGGCCTAGGTTTAGGAGCCACCCACACTGGTACAACCTCATTAACCTAATAAAAGAAAAACCCTGTTTCCAAACAGGATCGCATTCAAAGGTACGGAGGTTAGGATTCAAGCACGTATTTTGTTGGGACACAATTCAGTCCATGACAGATTCTATGCAAGGAAGTCCAGAATTCCCGAGGCCGAGTGCCTTTCCTCAAGGGCCATGCTGGGTTTTAACCGGCTTGCTGAGAGCTGATGGCGGCGACTGTGTTTTTTTTTCTAAAAAAGCACCTTGAGAGTCTTTCTGCAGCTTTCAGCATGAGGACTCGGGGGGCAAATCCTGTAACTGTCTAATCTCCAGGGAGCCTCAGCTTTTCTCTTTGCAGCAGATCTCAGTGGACTTTCCTCCCGAGGTGGGGAGGAAGGGGGTGGGCTGGGCCCCAGGATGCAGGCCTCCTGCTCCCGCCCTTGGCCCGCTGTCTGCTGCAAACACTCGCAGAGAGCATCCCACTGCTGTTAGGAGTTGAACTGTGTTCCCCAAGCAGACATGTTCAAGTCCTAATCCCTGGTCCATGTGACTGTGACCTTGTTTGGAAACAGTCTTTGCAGATGTGATTAAGGAGGACAGAATTGCAGGCATGAGTTTTGCAAAGGGGAGGGGAACTCAGAGGGAACAGCTGCAGGTGAACAGCCATCTGCTGGGAACATCCTGCTGGTGGAGGGCAGGGAGGCAGGGTGGAGGCCCTTGGGAGGGGTGGGGTAAGGTGGGGAGGGTCTGAGAAGGAAAGGCAGCCAGAGAAGCACAAAGGGTTAAGGGCAGAGTCCTCAGCAGTGAAGAGCTGCTGGCGGGGTGGAGGAGCCAGGGCCTCAGTTCAAATCCTAGCTCCCCTGGTACCAGCTGTGTGTTCTTCACAAGTCTGCAAACTCCAGGAGCCTTGTTCTGCTCATCTGTGAAACAGGGACAGTGGTGGCCCCTCCCTAACAGAGCTGTCATTAGGACCCAGCAGAGAGTGCCAAGTGGGGAACCGGCTCACTAAACGTTCGATATTGCTGTTAAGATCAAGACAGCCCACTTCTTCCTCCTCCAGGAAGCCCTCCTGAGTCTACATCCCTTGATTCTGGCTTCAGCCCCTTCCCCAAGGCCTAAATGCTCCAAAGCCACAAGTCCAGCTCTTTAGCTAAGCCACAAAGCCCTGGATCCCGCCGGACCCTAGAGCCTCCACCCGGAGGAGACGCAGGTCCCAGAGGGAGGAGATGCCATGGGTGGTGAAAAGCCAACCCTGGGCCCAATGACAGGGCCAGGGAAGGGGCAAAGGGTGCTCGGGGAGTGGAAGAGAGCAGCAGAGAAATGGCTGAGGAGGCCCCAAGGGGTGTCTGACCTCCCCTCCTGGACCCACAGTTTGAAGACAGAGAAAAGGATGGGAAGGCTGTGAAGAAGACAAGAACTAGTCTTGAGCTGAGGTGGGACTTGCGTCTGTGATTTGTGAGCAAAGCTGGGGGAGAGGCTTCGAGGAGAAGGCAGAGGACAAGAATAACGACACCTACAGAGAAGGGGATGTAATGCGGTCAGAGTTCATCCAACTTGTATAAAATCAACTTGGTCCCGCCCACCACCTGGACTACGGTGGCTTCCCTCCATCTGCAGAGGGGCCAGATGTGACCTGAGGAACCAGGGCAAACCCTGGGACCAAAGAGTGCTTGGTGAGGGCAGGGTGAGGACAGGGCCCGGGAGTAGGGCAGCAGCAAGCAGGTGGAGAAGGACATTCTAGCAGCTGAACCGGACGTAGCGAGGGAGCGGCACCCATACGCTGAGGTCTGCTGCCGTCCTGGACACCACCCCGTGCAGACCTACCCAGGACCCAGGCTGTGCCTCTCACAGGGTGGCATCGCCCCGCCTGAGGGGCTTGTCACGGGGAGGGTGGGGGCGGTGTACTTCTCACCCATGGTGGGCAAGTGTCCAGCCATGCGTGGGAGAGTTCCAAGTGAATTTTGAATGGCCCTGAGCACACAATCTCCTGCATCTTACTTATAAATAGCTTACTTCTGCATGAGTTCAATCAGCCGTCAGGTCGACTGCGACTCATGGCAATCTCGTGTAGTGCAGAGCAGAACTACGCTCCGTATGGGTTTCAAGGCCGACGTCTTTTAAGAGCAGATCACCAGCCCTCTCTTCCGAGGCGCCTGTAGGTGAACTTGAACTGCCCACCTTTTGGTTAGCAGCTGAGTGCATTCACCGTTCTTACCACCCAGGGCCTTGGTATTCACTGGGTTTTCCAGGAAAGCAAGGAAGTGAATGTGCTGTGGCTCAGAGCTTTGCTGAGAGATGCAAAGCTGAAAACCCCACCACCGACGGTCCGGCGTGCTCGGTCGTGTAGCTGCACGAGCCCGCCTTGTTGGAAGGTGATTTCTCCTGGAGGGGAACAGGGCAGGTGCTGCGGTGGGTCCTCCAGGTTGTCACGCCTCTCCTAAGGGAGCCCACCTTGTTGGAAGGTGATTTCTCCTGGAGGGGAACAGGGCAGGTGCTGCGGTGGGTCCTCCAGGTTGTCACGCCTCTCCCAAGGTGCGTGTGACTTCATTATTGATTCCTTCCCTGTTGTTATTCCTTGACATGACGCTTAGGAATGATGTTGATTTCTAGAGATATATGTGTGTACGTTGTTAGGTTATGTTACTTATGAATTTTGTTTGAGAATAATAATGGAGATATTGCATAATCTTTGTTAAAAAAGGGGTCATGGGTCTGATGTGGTTGGGAACCCCGGGGACCAGCGTTGCCCCAGTTGCTGTTGAGTCGATTCCAACTCACGGCAACCCCACGTGTGTCAGAGCAGAGCTGGCTTTTTGGATGTAGGTCACCAGGCCTTTCTACCGTGGCACCTCTAGGTAGACTTGAACCTCCAACCTTCCAGTTAGCAGCCGAGCACTTTCACGGTTTGCACCACCCAGGGACTCCTTTGGGACAAGGGCATCCTTGAAATGAGAGGAACTTGGCAGGGAACACCTGGTAAGGGTCCAAGGGAGATGGCAGGGAGTGGGGTGGCACAGCTCTTCCTCAGGGCAAACTGCCCAGGACCGGGAAGCAAATGGTCCCGAAAGGCTCCGGTTTGGGAAACAGTCCCGGGAGTGGGTGGGAGGCAGAGACGCGAGTGCGCACGTGGTGGAGGACCTGCTGAACTTCTCTCATGTTGCCCCGAGGCCACACGTGAGCTCCGCACTGAAGCTGCATGGTGACGGGCGGCCACAGCGGGAAACGCCACCAGCCAGGCCCCCCCGGAGTAGCTGAAGAAGGGGGACACCCAGGGCGCAAATTCAAACAAGGGAAGGGGCTGTTTGGTGGGCTGGGGGTGCTGGCAGGGCTGGTGTGGGGACAGCCACAGAGACAGAACCCAGGCCATGAACAGCAGACAACGCACATGGGAACAACACGCGACAGGGTCTGCAGGCATCAGTGCCACTGCTGGTTCGTATCTGGACAGAAAGGACAGTGTCCCCTGAGAAGTACAGACAGTATTTGGGACCGATGGGTGGGGAACCCCTGAGTCCACGTGCCCCCAGTCATCGGTGCTGGCAGATGGCCAAACGTAACGATGCCTTCCCAACCAAACACACTTGCATTTTGGGGTCGCTACAAAGATCCTTTCCCTACATGTCAACTATGTTTTATAATTCCAGGGCAGGGGGACTTCTAGACTGATCATAGAGAAAAAGGGCAGGGGGACGATAACCACAGCCACAAACACACCACCAAGCCCTCAGTGGACACAAAAATGAGAACAATCAAGACCCCAACACTGGACGGCACAACAAAGGCAGGTGCGGTACAAAACCTGTGCCCAGTGTTTGGGTCCAGCTCTGCACACGCACAGACCAGAAACCCCACACAGCTCTGAACAGGCTGACACGGCTCACTCAGGCCTGCAAAGGGAAAGGAGACAGGGACAGAGGCAGCCCTAACATACATGACACATGGTATCCACTGAGAACCAAGCTCCTCCTTCTCTCAGCAGCCTGGTTTGCAAATATTCCATGGGAATCCGGTGGCTCCCTGGGGCTGCTACATAGTCCCAGGTAACATACTGTAGCCAGTTTCCTGGCGAAGGCTCTTTTTTTAAGCTCATAATGGGAGACTCAAGAAGGGTGACCCCAATCAGTCTGATCTAATTACACAAAATAGGTTAGAATTTGGGGTTCTCCTGGGGATCTGCTGGTTCCATTTGCAAACACAAAGGACCCCGCATTTACTTAATTTCATCATCTCGTTTCATTGTGAGTGGCATATTTCACAGCCCAAACGCCAAAAGTCCAGTCGAACCTGAACACCTCTTTCAAATTGCATCTCTTTTATTTCACTGCAGGTGGTATCTCCCAAACAGGTATCTTTTTAAGGAATAATCTCTCAACATCCATATGGATTTTGCGTTCACACACACACACGCACACACACACAATGTTACATTAAGAAATCTGTTTGAAAACAGCACCCTGTGACCATGATCTATACATATCTAAAGCATAATTATACAGGCACTCAGTCTTGAAACCTAGCAACAGTATCCAAGTCCCCGTTAGCCAGCTCACCAGACACCCAAACTCACACATCAGCACAACGTGTTCCATTTTCAAAAACAAAAACCTCTCGCTCCTCTCCCGATCGCTGCAGAAGGACAAGCTGTATGAAAACAAACCTTGCTCGGCTGAAGAAGAACAACCCATGTCATTTCATCCATCTGACAGTGCCTCTGCCCACAAAGACCGGCAAAAACAAAAATAACCGAGATCGTAAAAAACAGGCTAGCCCGCTCCAAAGCTTATCAGCCTGCGACATGCTTAATATCCGCCTGGCTCTTTCGGATGCGAGCTCTCCGGCTCCCGGACAGCCCGGCTTTGGGGGACCTCCACCCTATAGAAGCCATGGGAAAGGCTCTATGGCAAAAGCTTTGGAAACCTGCTGTGCTCATTTGCCCAGCCACAGACAAACACTGGGCAGCCACAGTCGCGATGCACTTTGGTATTCACGGCTGCTCTTGACCATCACTTTCTCCGAGCTGGCAAATAAAAATAACCAAATGGCACTGACAGAATTTTTTAAAGTGGAAGGGGGTACAAAAAGAAAACCAGAGCATCCATTAGGAGCCACACAGAGGCCACCCGCATTGTGAACAGAATGTTTCATGAGAAGATGTTGCCTGTCTGTTAAAGGGACACAGAATCCCAGCACCACAGCATGCGGGGTCCCTTTCCGGAATCAACAGACCTCGGATGCCCATCAACCACACAGCCGGGTTCACCATGTTTATCATCCTTCCCCCAAAGCCACATTCCAGTGGGCTGGCTTCCTGCTGCTGCTTCCCTGGTTGGAAAACAAAGAATCCGCCTTCAGGAGTGGAGGGGATGTGATCCTTTAAAGGGACTTTGTTTTAGGAAGTCAGGACAGTGTTTAATATTTCAAGGCACTCACTCTGAAACATTAAAATGACCCCCCTTCCCAACCTGAAATCTGGGGGTTCTTCTACTATGTCTGTATCCAGAAATGCCACCCAACACGATACAGGCAAAGTGGAGTCTTACCTTCATTTCCCCCAGCCTCAGACTCCTTACAGGTGAGGTTGGGTTCTCCAAAATTGTGCCCAGCCTGATTGAGTGTCTGATACACAGAACCCTACTGAGCACACCGAGGGTGTGTCCTGACGCAGGAGCAAGGTCCCACGGCCTCAGTTGTAGGTGGTAGGCCTTCACCCTTCTCTAGTTCTCCTAACCTACTTTGCAGCTTAGGAGTCCCTGGGTGGCGCGAATGGTTAAGCACTCAACTACTAACAGGAAGGCTGGTTAGGACCCACTGAGAAGAGCCTTGGAAGACAGGCCTGGTAATCTACTTCTGAAAGGTCACAGTGTTGAAAACCCATGGAGCAGTCCTACTCTGCACACACGGGGTCGCTAGGACCTGGAATGGACTCGTTGGCCGCCAGTGGTGGTGTATGGTGTAGTTTGTCAGACAAGCCTTGCTGAAGATAATGAGCTAGAAATACAGCCCCACCCCACCCTTCTCCACCACCCCCCACCATAACTGTTGAGCCTGCCAATAAAAGACAACGGTGCACGGAGGACAAGCTGAGATTCTCCAGTGATCATGTAACATACATCTACCACCCAAGAGGCCACAGGGCAGACCAAAGATCAGCTTTCACTGAGACACAGGGCAGCCTCCTGGCCCGCCCCAGAGGATGCTGGTAGAGGGAATCAAGTCACAGAGGCTGGAACTGGAAAGCAACGTGGCCACCATAGAGCTGTACACACATGGCAGATTGAGACCCACGATCTAACATGGCCCCGGAACCACCCGGGGTTCAGAGCCGACAACACTGCACCCAACGCATCTGTCGTGGATTAAACGGTGTCCCTCAAAAATATGTGTTGTAAATATTTTTAAAAAAAACAATATTTTATTGCATTTTAGGTGAAAGTTTTCATAGCAAATGAGGCTCCTATTTAATAATTTTTGTACAAATTGCTGTGATGTTGGTTACATTTTCCACGACGTATCAGCACTCTTGTTACTCCCGTTCTGTTTGCTCTGATTAATCTAGCTTCCCTGCCCCTCCTTCCTTTTCCCCTTTGCTTTAGGGTAAATGTTGACCGTTTGGTCTCATATAGTTGATTATTTAGGGGAGAACCGTGTTCATGGGTGATATTGTTCATTTTACAAGCCAATCTGCTATTTCGATGAAAGGTGACCTCCAGGAGTGGCTTCAGTTCCAACTTCAAAGGGTGTCTTAGAACGACAGTCTCGGGGTTACGTGTGTAAATCTTAACCCCCCGTACCTGTAGATCTCAGACTTGCTGGCACACAGCAACAACGACACACCTTTGGATGGAGTCCCACTGGGGCGCGGGGCTTCCTCCATTGTGTTAGTGAGGCCATGTCAGTGTAGGGCGTGTCTTAAACCTAGTCACTTTTGAGATATAAAAAGGGCAGATTGGGAACAGAAGGGACAAACAGGGGAAAGCTAGACGCCACATGGAGATCTCCAAGACACACAGAGAACACCACCAGAGAAGCTGAGACTAGGACCTTCCCCTAGAGCCGAAAGAGAGGCTTTCCCCTAGAGCCGGTGGCCTAAATCCGGACTCCTAGCCTGCTGACCAGCGAGAACAGATGTGACACACTGAATACTAATGACCTACTAATGACCAAAGATCAGACCAGTTGTGCAAGGACATCATACATGAAGAAAACAAAAGGTCATTAAAAAGACAGAAGAGAAAGTAAAGACCAAAACGGAAGTCAGAAGAGACTCTGAAACTTGCTGTTGAACTTAGAGCAGCTAAAGCAAAAGGGAGAAATGACGAAGTAAAAGAACTGAACAGCAGATTTCAAAGGGTGGCTCGAGAAGACAAAGTAAAGTATTATAACGACATGCACAAAGATCTGGAGATAGAAAACCAAAAGGGAAGAACGCGCTTGGCATTTCTCAGGCTGAAAGAAATGGAGAAAAATTTAAGCCTCAAGTTGCCATACTGAAGGATTCTGCAGGGGAAATATTGAATGACTCAGGAAGCATCAAAAGAAGATGGAAGGAATACACAGAGTCACTGTACCAAAAAGAATTGGTCGACTTTCAATCATTTCAGGCGGTAGCATGTGATCAAGAGCCCCGATGGTATTGAAGGGGCCCGAGCTGCACTGAAGGCATTGATGAAAAACGAGCTCCAGGAATTGATGGAATACCAACTGAGATGTTTGAACAAATGGATGTAGTGCTGGAAGCGCTCACTCATCTATGCCAAGAAATCTGGATGACAGCTACCTGGCCAGCCGACTGGAAGAGATCCATATTTATGCCTATTCCTAAGTGATCCAACCAAATGTGGAAATTATAGAACAATATCATTAATATCACACACAAGCAAAATTCTGCTGAAGATCATTCAAAAGCGGCTGCAGCAGTATATCGACAGGGAACAGCCAGAAACTCAGGCCGGTTTCAGAAGAGGACGTGGAACCAGGGATATCACTGCTGATGTCAGATGGATCCTGGGTGAAAGCAGAGAATACCAGAAGGATGTTTACCTGTGGTTTATTGACTGTGCAAAGGCATTCGATTGTGTGGATCATAACAAATTATGGATAACATTGTGAGGAATGGGAATTCCAGAACACTTAATTGTTCTAATGAGGAACCTGTACATAGATCAAGAGGCAGTCGTTTGAACAGAATAAGGGATATTGGCCCAGAGTCTTCATCCAATTATCACTGCACAGCTCGTGTCTGTAAATACTTTCCATCAAGTCCAGCATGTTTTGAAAGCTATCTTGTAACAGAATCACAGGCCAAACAGCAGAAAACAGCAGCACTAGGGCTTACGGTCAGGAAAGGCGCGCGTCAGGGTTGTCTCCTTTCACCACACCTATTTGTTTTTTTTATTCAGTCTGTATGCTGAGCAGATAATCTGAGAAGCTGGACTGTATGAAGAAGAACAGGGCATCAGGATTGGAGGAAGACTCATTAACAACCTGCTTTATGCAGATGACACAACCTTGCTTGCTGAAAGTGAAGAGGACTTGAAGCGCTTACTAACGAAGATCAAAGACCACAGCCTTCAGTATGGATTACACCTCAACATAAAGAAAACAAAAATCCTCACAACTGGACCAATGAGCAACATCACGATAAACGGAGAAAAGATTGAAGTTGTCAAGGATTTCATTTTACTCGGATCCACAATCAACAGCCATGGAAGCAGCTGTCAGGGAATCAAATATCAAATTTCATCAGTCAAATCTATTGCAAAAGTTCTCTTTAAAGTGTTAAAAAGCAAAGGTGTCACTTTGAGGACCAAGGTGTATCTGACCTAAGCCATGGTATTTTTTTTTTAGTTGTATTTTAGATGAAGGTTTACAGAACAAACTAGTTTCTTATCAAACAGTTAGTATACACACTGTCGTATGACATTGGTTAACAACCCCACAACATATCAACACGCTCCCTTTCAACCCTGGGTTCCCTATGCCCAGCTTTCCTGTTCCTCCTGACTTCTAGTCCGTGCCCCAGGGCTGGTGTGCCCCTTTATTCTTGTTTTGTTCCATGGGCCTGTTCAATCTCTGGCTGAAGGGTGAACCTCAGGAGTGGCCTCATTACTGAACTGAAAGGGTGTGCAGGGGCCATACTCTCAGGGTTTCTCCAGTCTCTGTCAGGCCAGCAAGTCTGCTCTTACTTTTTAAGTTAGAATTTTGTTCTACATTTTTCGCTAGCTCTGTCTAGGACCCTCTACTGTGATCCCTGTCCGAGCAGTCAGTGGTGGTAGCTGGGCACCATTTCTTTGTTCTGGACTTAGTCTGGTGGAGGCCATGGTAGATATGGTCCATTAGTCCTCTGGACTAATCTTTCCCTTGTATCATTAGTTTTCTTCATTCTTTCTTCCTCCCAAAGGGGTGAGACCAGTGGAGTATCCTAGATGGCCGCTCACAGGCTTTTAAGACCCCAGACACTACTCACCAAAGTAGAATGTAGAACACATTCTTTATAAACTATGTTATGCCAGTTGAGCTAGATATTCCCCGAGATCATGGTCTCCACAGCCCTCAGCCCAGCAATTTGGTCCCTCAGGGAGTTTGGATGTGTCTATGGAGTTACCAAGCCATGGTATTTTCGATCACCCCATACGCATGTGAAAGCTGGACAGTGAATAAGGGAGACCGAAGAAGAATTGATGCCTTTGAATTGTGGTGTTGGCGAAGAATACTGAATATACCGTGGACTGCCAAAAGAACGAACAAATCTGTCTTAGAAGAAGTGCGGCCAGAATGCTCCTTGGAAGCAAGGATGGCGAGACTGTGTCTCACACTTTGGACATGTTATCAGGAGGGACCAGTCCCTGGAGGACGTCATGTTTGGTAAAGTATACAGTCAGTGAGAGAGAGGAAGACCCTCAATGAGATGGACTGACACAGTGACTGCAACAATGGGCTCAAGCATAACAACAATTGTGAGGATGGTGCAGGACTGGGCAGTGTCTCTTTCTGTTGAATCAGAGCCGACTGGACTGCACCTAACAACAACAGAACTGTGAGGAAGGAGCTCTGGTGGCACAAAGATTAAATGCTCGGTTGCTAACCGAAATATTGGCAATTTGAATCCACCCAGAGGTGCCACAGGAGCAAAGCCAGGTGATTTGCTTCCATAACGATTACAGCCAAGAAAACCCTGTGGGGCAGTTCTGCTCTGTAACACCTGGGTTCACTATGAGTTGGACCCAACTCAACGGCACCCAACAAGAACAACAAACTGTGAGCAAAAGAACTTCTGTTTGTCAAAGCCACCCTCCTGTACTATGTCTGTTACAGCAGCACCAGGAGACTAGGACAATCCCCCAAGTCTGCGGTGGGTGCTGCGAGGACCCACGGCCCCCTGGTGCCTCGGTGACCTTGGCCTTTCCCCTACTCTTGGTTGGAGGGATACGACACTGAGCTCAGCCAGCAAGTTCAACACAGGATCTGCTTTGCTGATGGCACCTGTTTTACTCCTTGACACCCAAGGTCAGGGCTCAGGAAGTGGATTTTTATGTCAAGGAGAGCAGGATGGGGGAGGGGCCCACCTGGAGCCTGAAGGCAAGCTAGGGGAGGGGTCATCCACTGAACAGGTGTTTACTTCAGCCCCACTGTGTACCAGACCCTGTGGGGAAGGAGGTACTGCCTACTCTCAGGGAGGGGACAGTCTTGACAGATAAATAGTCCTGGAGTGCCTATAATGGGGTGAATGGTGACTCCCAATGAGGCATGTCCATGTCCTAGCCCCCGTACCTGTGAAGGGGATCTTCTTGGGAAATAGGGTCTTAGCGGCTGTGATTAATGATCTCGAGAGGATATTACCCTGGATTTAGGGTGAGCCTTCAATTCAATGGCCAGTAACTCGTTGCTGTCCAGTGGATTCCGACTCAGAGTGACCCTATAGGACGGAGTAGAACTGCCCAGTAAGGTTTCCGAGGCTGTAATCTCTGTGGAAGCAGACTGCCACATCTTCCTCCTGCAGAGCGGCTGGTGGGTTTGAATTGCGGACCTTTTGGTTAGCAGCTGTGCGCTAAACCACTGCACCAGCAGGGCTCCTTAAAATCCGCTGGCAAGCATCCATATAAGAGTGAGGTGGAGGGAGATCAGACGGAGAAAGAGGACTTACGGAGACTCAGAGGGGCAGAGATAGGAGGGCTGTGTCCACAAGCCAAGGAACGCTGCAGCCACCAGAAGCTGGGAGAATGGGGTCTCCCTCAGAGCCCCTGGGAGGAGCCCACCCTGCCCCCACCTTGATTTCAAACTTTCCTCTGCAGCTGTGAGAAGGTACATTTCTGTTGTTCTTTGCCACCCAGTCTGTGGTCATTTGTTACGGCTGCCCCTCATGCAGGCCCGCCTTGTGTTCTGAATAAGCCCGTGGGGGCATGAGACAGTGCACGACACCAGGGGTCCCTGGGAAGCAGGATGGCGGGCGAGCAGGTTCTTGCTCAGCATCAGACCTCTGGAGGGACTTAAACAGTGATGCCAGAGGCCGCTATTCAAACAGTTAAGCGTTTGACTACTAACTGAAAGGTGGACAGCCTGAGTCCACCCAGTGTGCCTTGGAAGAAAGGCCTGGCGATCTCCTGAAAAATCAGCCACTGAAAACCCTATGGAGCAGTTCTATTCTGACAGACAAGGGCTCGCAGTGGGTCAGAATTGACTTGAGAGCAACTGGGTTTTCCAGAAGCCAACCCAGACCTACTGAGTCAGAGTCCCAGGGCGTGTGGGGGCCACACGCTCTCCTGGTGATTCTGGTGTGCCCCCAAATCTGACACACGCTGCTGGGTGCTGGGGAGCCCTGGGGTTTATGTAGGTGCAGAAGGGACTTCTCCAGCTCTCTTGTGGGATCTGCTGCCAGGGATACGGAAGACTCGCTGGCCGGTAGGGGGTAAGGAAGCAGCGTGGGCAACTGGGGCCGGGACAGGGACATGATGGAGTGGGGGTGGGGGGCAGAGTTGCGCAACAGCCAAAGAGGCAAAGTGCTTGGAAGTGTCGATTTGTCTAAACAGCCAGGCGCCATTCTCCCCTTAAAGAGCAATTTGTTAGGAACTCATCCATCCCAGCTGGAGGGTGCCAGGGAGATATAGGCACTACAACGGCACTCCTAAATCCCAGGGCAGAGAGGCTGCTGTTCTCTGTGACCGTCACCTCTCAGAAGGCCAGGCCTGCGAATGTTCTGAACCCCCAAAGGAACACGGGGCCCAGGCGGGAGAAGCGGCTGGAGGAAGAGTGGTGGGAAGACAGGGAACAAGTGGGCGGATAAGGCAGTGAAGTCCAGGCTTCTCTCTTAAACAAACAAAAAACCAACACTGTTGCCGTGGAGTCAATTCCGATGCACAGCGACCCCAGTGTCAGAGTAGAACTGTGCTCCGTAGGGTTTTCAATGGCTGCCTTTTCTCCTGAGGACCATACAGGTGGACTTGAATCACCAGCCTTTTGGTTAGCAGCTGAGTGCACTCACCGTTTGCATTGCTTGGGGACTTCCTTACCTTGTCCAACCAAAGAAACCAAACTTGCTACCGTCAATTCTGACTGAAGGCAACCCCATGTGTTTCAGAGTAGAAGCGCTCTACAGGGTTTTCTTGGCTATAATCTTTACTGAAACGGATTGCCAGGCCTTTCTTCCGTGGTGCTGCTGGGTAGGTTTGACCTGCCAACCTTCAGGTGAGTAGTCAAGCACAAACCATTTGCACCACCCAGTCCCAGGCTCACAGTAGGAATGATGTTGTTGTTAGTCGCCGTCGAGTGGATTCTGACTCATGGTGACTCCACGTGTTTCAGAGTAGAAATGCTCCACAGGGTTTTTCTGTTGTTTTTTTTTTTTTTAATTGTGGTGAACAACAACAAAACACATGCTTTCCAGTAATTTCTGCATGTACAGTTAGGTGACAGTGATCACATCCTTCAAGTTGTCCTCTTACTCTTGCTATCCTTTTCCAGATCATTACACCACCACTGGGGGCCCCCTGGCTTCCTGCCCTTCACCACTGCTCTCTCTGGGAAATTCAGCACGGCTGATTTAATGCCACAGTTTGCAACAATGCCCGTTTGCTATTACACAATCACAAATCCATAGTCAGACAACCCGAGGACACAGGCCTTTTTTCCCTCTTTGCAGACGCAGAGGGGCCCGGCATGAGAGGGCGGGCTTTTTGCAGCAGCCTTGCCCGTGAGGCACTGAGAAAGCCCAAGAGGGAGGGAGCCAGAGGCAATAACCCCCGGTTTTGATTGATTGATGGGCTGTGAGAGCCAGCTGCACGTCCTCCCTAGAGACCCAAGGCAGTCCTAAATGTTCAGAAGGAAAAGACCTCAAACCTCCACCCTGGGCAGCATGCAATGTGGAAGGCCCACAGACCTGCATGTGTGCCCCCTCCTAGAAACAGGAGAAGCCCTCAGCAGTTTCAATAAACAGATGATGGGGCGAGTAATCAAGCGAGTCAGTGGGGATTAAAATGCATGTACTCAACCAGCAGGTATGGCTTTTATAACAGGAAACAAAATCCCTGTTTGCAGAGAGATGCACACACCACAGATGGGAAAATTAATTACGGGGATGCGATGAGCCACCAAGATCTTCAACCTGGCTTCGAACCAGCTGCGGTGCTTTGAAGGACTTGGCGAGGTCAGTAAGGGGGTTTAACGGCTGGTATCTTGGATCAGCTGTGGGGAAGGATGGGGTGCCCATCTGCAGGGCAGGGTTTAGAAGCCCCAAGGGTCTCCCCAATATCTCATTGAGAGGGCCGAGTTAATGTAGCCACTTCACCCCCACCCCCCACTTTGCAGCTGACACCCAATAAGGATAATCAGAGCTCAGGAGCACCCCGGGCCACTCTGATCCATTTAGTCCCTGGTGCCCTGTGTTGGGGACGCGTTAACAATCCCCACAGTTCATGGGCTGGGACCTGCCTGCTCACTCACTCATCTCTATTCTTTCCCTCACGTTCCTGCTTAACAGAGTCCGGCTCCCTTCTCAGCAACCGGTATTTTTAGCCTGCAGCCGACCCTCGGCTATTGTATTGCACTCCTGCAACAGGGAGGAGGTGGGGAGAGCACTGATGGCATTCCGAGAGCTCGGCTCATTTTCCAGCCGCTTTGCAGACATTAACTCATCAATCTCTATAATGTGCTCGGAGGTGCTGATGCGCCTCAGCAAGCCCTAGGCCTCCGAGCAATGAAGCGATTGGCTACAGCTCCTCGGAGGGGCGCATGGCAGCATCGGGCTGAGTATCCAGGAGGCCCTGAGACTCAGCGCAGGGTGCTCGCTGATGCAAGCAAAGCAGTGGGCTTTGCATCTTGGCAGTTCTCCAAGGCAGGGTGGGGGCAGACAATGGATACAAGACGAGCACTCAACACCGCTGCAAAACACGGGGTCTCACTCACCCCCAACACCAAACACCGGGTGGGGAGCACAGGCAACAGGGGGTGGATGCAACCGGCGACTTCTCAAGCGCCCCGGAGCTCCCCTCCCACGCCCCCATGGATGAGACGCCACCATCTTGGAAAGCTCACCACCACTGGTCCAATGGAATTGCTCCCCGCTGCTGGTCCTGTGTAAGCCCGGGGCTGGAGGACACAGGCCACTAGGCTCCTCCAAGACGAAAGACTGGGCCCAGCCCCCGGCGGGCCGTCGGGAGAGAGGAGGAGCCCCAGAGACCATTCTCCTGGTTGGCATGAGGGGGACTAGAAGGGGGGATGACCATGAGTACGTTGCTGGGGAAAGTGGAGTCACTACAATGAGAAGGCTGGCAAGAGGGATTCTTCTGGATTTCTCTTTTGTCTCCTTAAGTCATCATCTCTTTGTTTACAAGGACGTGTGTGTGCTACGGCGTTTTCCAATGAGCGTGTCTAAGCTAATCACAAATTATTTTGATTCATCAACTGAACAGCAATACCTTGAATACATTGCTTAATGCCTAGCAAATTCCCCTGGGTAACTTCTAAGGTTTCCATAGCCCCGTCCCTGCCGCAAGTTAAGAAAATATAAGAGAGATGGAAAAGATGCTAGGACTAGTCTCCCTGTTAACTTCTGCTAAAAGCGGGCTCGAAACTAATCTTATTGTGAGAATTCAGAACGCAGACGAGCATCTCCACAGCCAACCGAATCCGGCCTCGGTGTATCAACGCCCTTACGTACCGACATCTGTCTCCTTGTGGTTCTTGATGTATTCTGCCAGTTCAAAGTTGCCCGCTATGATTGCCACCTGGAAGAACGGAAATCAGATTCAGTTAAGTATCAGCGGCACAGTTGAAGGTCCCTGGCTACGGGAGCTGTTAAAAGCTCCTGCTTGAAAGGCTGGTGTTCCAAACCCACCCAGCAGATTCACATCCATAAAGATTACGGCCAGAAAATCCTGCGGAGCGCAGCTCTCCTCTGTGACACACAGGGTCGCCAAGAGTCAGAATCAACTCCATGGCAATGGGTTTGGATTTCTGGTTTGGCACAGCAATTCTTTTTTGTAGGCATACACATCACTGAAGGGATCCAATCATTGCTCTTAGAATGGCAGCAACAACGCCCACCGACCCTCAAACCCACCCAGAGTCACAGCTTCGCACTCTGTCCAACGCCACGCTTCCCTCTCTCCAAACCCAGAAAACTGACTCATGCTGCTGTCAAGCTGATCCTGACTCCTAGTGACCCTATAGGACAGAGGAGAGCTGCCCCACGGGGTTTTCAAGGAGCAGCTGATGAATTCGAACTGCTGACCTTTTGGTTAGCAGCCATAGCTCTTAACCACTGCACCACCAGGGCTCCCCCTCTCTCGAAGTCCCTGGTATTTCACGACCATGAGAAGATCCCACGAGAAGGGATGTGAGCAAGGGCCTGTGTCCAGAAGGGCCATGGAGGTGATTATCGGCACAGTGGTGGAGAATCCCCAAGACCAGGGCCTGGGGAGCCCTATCCCCGGACCCTGCACTCCCACCAGGCCCACTGGGTCCCAATGCGCAAAGGCCAGACCCCTGTTTTTCTGAAGAAACTGGAGACACAAGCCAGCCTCCCAAACTGGAGGGGGGGCCTCAAGGAAAAAGCGCTCCATCAAGTCTCATTTCTGCAGCAAACGGTCCACTCGCAGACAGGTAGGAGCCCAGCCAGGTGGGTAGGCATCCAAACCAACACCTGTTGTTGTTGTTAGGTGTCTCCAGTCCATTTTGACTCATAGTGACCCCATGTGACAAAGCAGAACTGCCCCACAGGGTTTCTTAAGCTCTAATCTTTACGGAAAGAAGCCCTGGTGGCCCCGTGGTTAAAGTCCTCGGTTGCTAACTGAAAGGTCGGCGGTTCAAACCCACCAGCTGTTCTGAGGGAGAACAATGAAGCAGCCGGCTTCAGTAAAGACTACAGACTCGGAAACCCTATGGGGCAGTTCCACTCTGTCCTATAGGGCCGTTATGAGTGGGAATTGACTTGCCGGCAATGAGTTTAATCTTTACAGAAGCCGATTGCCAGGTCTTTCTCCCGTGGAGCTGCTGGGTGGGTTCCTCTCAGTTAGCAGCCGAGTACTTAAGAGCTGAGCCACCAGGGCTCCTTATTCTAACTCGGGCTCTGTAATTTGCTGAACCAAAGTGAAAAGGTCACAGGATGCTGTCTAGGCAGAACAGCCAGGTGAAGCTGGCCTCTGGGACGCCTTCCCGAGGGGAGGCTGCCACCAGAAGCCACGTGGGCAGGGCTCCCGCTGCTCCAGAGGGAAGGCCTTGGGCTCAGAGCCAACACATCTGCACCCACAGACAGCCAGGTGTTCACACAGCAGCCCCCTGTGGACAAGCGCACGCACGCACACCCCGCGGAGGCTGTGGGCCTGGTGAAGCAGAGACCAGGGCCTCGGCCCTGTCCCTGGAGGCTACTTGTGTTTCAGCTTCAGGTGCTGCCGGATTCTCAAGAGCAACTAGCAGGTGAATCCAGCCCCTCTGTGGTTTGCCAGTGTCAGAAGGAGCTGTGACACCCCTGTACACACCAGCCAGGGGGGTGACCGGCAAGAGGCAGGGGATGTTTGTGGGCAGCCCGTGTTCTGCAGACACAGAGCAGGGCTGGAGCCGCCAGCTGGGAGTGACTTCACTAGGCCTCTGCTGGCTGAGATGCCTCCTGCCGGCTCCCTGAGCTTCCAATTGCACCCAGGCCTCAGATGGCTGACCCCGAAAAACAGAACAGGGACAGAGCCGGGGCCCAGGCAAGCGGTCCACATGGCCCCCGGGTAGCCAGACGGCCTAGTCTGCCGATGTTTATATGAATGTGGAAGGCGGGCCTGCATGGTTAACCTAACTGCTCTCCTATCCTTTAGGTGCCAGCTGCTCGGGGTCATTCTTGGTCTTTCAGCCAAACCATAAAACGTAAAGCTGGACAAGCGAGGAGAGAAGGTCAAACGTGAGAACTTGAACTCTGCCCTTCAGCAGTCTGCGGGGTTAGAAAAAGGTGGTGTTTTTTGCAGTGGCTGTTTCTCCAGGGTGCAGGGGTAGGGAGAGGAGTTAGATGTAGCGAGGATGATAGACAAGCAGGAAGAGAGGATAGGAAAATGTCCTGGGCCCCTGTCACGAAGGACCACCGACTGGGCGGCTTACAACAGAAATGTATTCTCTCGAAGTTCTGGAGGCCAGGAGTCTGAAATCAAGGTGTCGGCTGGACCATCCTCCCTCCGAAGGCCCTAAGGAAGGATCTCTTCTTGTCTCTTCCAGCTCCTGGTGGCCCCGGGCGTTCCTTGGCTGTGGCCACATCCCTCCAGCCTCTGCTTGCATCATCGCATGGACTCCTCTCTGTTTCTCCTCTGTGTGTGTCTTATAAGGACACCAGGTGTTGAATTTAGGGCACACCCGGGTAATGCAGGCTGATCCCATCTGGAGACCCTTCACTGATTCACATCTGCAAAGCCCCTTTTGCTAAATCAGGTCCCACGCACAGGTTCGGGGGTGCAAGATGTGGAGGTGTCTTTTGGAGGCCACGACTGAACCACTACCAGGGACTTGCTGAAGACTGGGCTTGGTGGAGGGCCCGTTCCCTGGAGTATCACCCCTCTTGCTAGCTCACCTCTGTAATACTGCTCCGCGGGGTCCTGAGTGGCTGCTGGGGGGATGGCAGGGAAGGTCTTAAGGGGAAGCTTGCTGCCGGGACACTTCCAATGGGAGAGGAGGCCTGAGGTGCCCGCCTTCCCAAAGGAGACTCTCCCCACGGCTCTCCTCTGACTGGGCTTCCACAACACGGCTCAAGTGCTGTGGGCTCACGACATTTCTCTGGCCCACACCCAACCTGCCAGGCCGAGCTCACGGCTCTGTTCTCGGGCCCCTGGTGCTTGGCGTGCCTCCATGATGGCACCAGGATTCCACCGAAGAGCAGGGCATTCATTCGATGTGACCCTGGTTGGAGGGACAGCTATCGCAGAAGTGACCAGCTTTGGCCTCAGGCTGCCTGGGTGCAAACTCCTGACCCGTATCCTGTGACACTGGGCAAGACACTGCAGCTCTGAACCTCAGTTTTCACATCTGTGAAATGGGTTTGGTGGGAGGACACGATGAAGTCATTCCAGTCAGGGTTTAGAGCAGTGCCTGACACAGGTCAAGCCCCCAAATAGTTTGTTATTATTATTGTTGTTAGGATGGTTAGATAGAGAGCTACCATTGAGTCAACTCCAACTCGTGGTGACTTTACGTATGACAGAGCAAAACACTGCCCGGTCCTATATCAACCTCACGATCACCTGTGTATTCAAGTCCATCCCTGAGGCTTTGTGCCGATCCATCTCATCAAGGGTCTCCCTCACCCTCCCTGGCCCTCCACTTCACCAAGCGTCATGTCCTCCTCCAGCGATTGATCCCTCCTGATGACACGTCCAAAGGAAGCATGTTGAACGATGTTCCATTGTGATCCATAGGGTTTTCATTGGCCAATTTTTGGAAGTAGGCTGCCAGTCCTTTCTTCCTGGTCTGTCTTAGTCTGGAAGCGCCACTGAAACCTGTCCACTATGGGCAAAGCTGCTGGTAGTTGAAATGCTAGTGGCTTAGCTTCCAGCATCACGGCCACACGGAAGTGACCACAGTACAACAGACTGACTGAAAAATGGTGGGTTTCTTATAGTCAACCATAGCCTCTACAACCAATACATATAAGTGTGTGCATACATGTGGCCACTCAGACACACACCCAGACCAGCTGCCGAAAATAATTTACAAACAGATCATCAAGCAGCAGTCCAAAGCCTATGCTGCCAGGAGGAAGCTCGACAAGCCACGTGTCTCCAAATGCGTGCAGCCACAAGCCCAGGCAGCCTTCCTGCTGCCATTACTTAGCCACATGCAAAGGAGGACAATGCAGACGTCTATTTGTGATAATTGCTAATTGTTCCTCGCCTGATTCATTCCAGACCAGGGAACTCCTCTCCGCCAGGCAGGAAGCTCACTGCAGCTCAGCAGGGCTGGCACGCCACGGGTCCCCAGCCAGTATTTCCTGGGAGGAGGATGAGGCGGACCGGTCTCGAGGGTGGCATTTCGGGGCCACTGGCATCTGGCTGCCAGCTTGGATGCACGAAGAGGCAGCATGTTGGTGTCTGTTTGCGTTGGTCTCACACAAGCATGTGGGTAATCACAATAACAGATGGAACAGGACAAGCATTTGCCATGTGCCACGCACTGCACCAAGTGCTTTATGTGCATCCAAAAAACGAAAACCAAACCCACCGCCTTTGGGTCAATTCCAACTCCTAGCGACCCTATAGGACAGAAGAGAACCGCCCTATAGGGTTTCCTAGGCCGTAATCTTTACAGGAGCAGATCAACAAGTCTTTCTCCTGAGAAGCTGCTGGGTGGGTTCAAACCACTGGCCTTTTGGTTAGCAGCTGAGCACCTAACCGTCACACCACGAGGGCTCTTCCTAACGAATCTATGAAATGGTGTTATGAATGGAGCTGTGTCTCCCCTCAAAAGATACGCTGCAGCCCTGAGCCCGCACCAGCAACCGCGGCCCTGGATATGCTGCAGCCCTGAGCCCTGCACCAGCGACCGTGGCCCGGGATATGCTGCAGCCCTGAGCCCGCGCCAGGGACCGTGGCCCTGGATATGCTGCAGCCCTGAGCCCGCACCAGCGACCGTGGCCCTGGATATGCTGCAGCCCTGAGCCCAGCACCAGCGACCGTGGCCCTGGATATGCTGCAGCCCTGAGCCCAGCACCAGCGACCGTGGCCCTGGATATGCTGCAGCCCTGAGCCCAGCACCAGCGACCGTGGCCCTGGATATGCTGCAGCCCTGAGCCCGCGCCAGGGACCGCAACCCTGGATATGCTGCAGCCCTGAGCCCGCACCAAGGACTGCGGCCCTGGATATGCTGCACCTCTGAGCCCAGCACCAGCGACCGCGGCCCTGGATATGCTGCAGCCTTGAGCCCGCACCAGCGACCGTGGCCCTGGATATGCTGCAGCCCTGAGCCCGTGCCAGGGACCGTGGCCCTGGATATGCTGCAGCCCTGAGCCTGCACCAAGGACTGCGGCCCTGGATATGCTGCAGCCCTGAGCGCAGCACCAGCGACCGCGGCCCTGGATATGCTGCAGCCCTGAGCCCGCACCAGCGACCGCGGCCCTGGATATGCTGCAGCCCTGAGCCCGCACCAGCGACCGCGGCCCTGGATATGCTGCAGCCCTGAGCCCTGCACCAGCGACCGCGGCCCTGGATATGCTGCAGCCCTGAGCCCTGCACCAGCGACCGCGGCCCTGGATATGCTGCAGCCCTGAGCCCGCACCAGCGACCGCGGCCCTGGATATGCTGCAGCCCTGAGCCTGCACCAGCGACCGCGGCCCTGGATATCCTGCAGCCCTGAGCCCCGCACCAGCGACCACAGCCCTGGATATGCTGCAGCCCTGAGCCCCGCACCAGCGACCGCGGCCCTGGGTATGCTGCAGCCCTGAGCCCCGCACCAGCGACTGCGGCCCTGGGTATGCTGCAGCCCTGAGCCCCGTACCAGCGACCGCGGCCCTGGATATGCTGCAGCCCTGAGCCAGCGCCAGCAACTGCGGGTGGCCCTGCTCAGGACCTGGGTCTTTGAAGACGTTATCAGTTAGTTTGACATGAGGTCACACAGGAGGGGATGGAAAGGAAAAACAAAAGAGCCAGTTGCCATCGAGCTGACTCATGCGACCCTGTGTGTGTCAGGGTAGACCTGTGCTCCGTGAACCAAATCGCCAGGCCTTTCTACTGAGGGCCTCTTTAGGTTAGCAGCAGAGCGCTTGACTGTTTGCACCACCCAGGGACTCCAGACTGGAGTAGGGTGAGTGGTGTCTTCATAAAAGAGACGACTCAGGGCCCAGGAGACAGAGGAAGGACGCCAGGTGATGCCACAGCTGCAGCCAAGGAGCGCCCGGAGCCACCAGGAGCTGGGGGAGAGGCAGGGAGCACGCCCTCCCTCAGAGCCTCAGAGGGAATCGACACAGCCAACACCCTGATCTAAACTTCAGGGCTGTGAGACAGCACACTTCTGCTCTTCTGTGCTATTTGGTTGTGGAGCCCTGGGAAACCAATACAGCTGAGTCCTGTAAGCTCTACTTGAGAGATGAGGAGACTGAGGCACAGAGAGGTTAAGTTACCTGCCCAACATCACACAGCTACTCAGTGCCGATACCAAGACACGCACCCAAGTCATTCAGCATCAGGACCTCCATCTAATTATCGCCGCACAGCCCGTGTCTGTAAATCCTTGTCACCGATTGCGGCATTTTTGGAAAGCTACGTGTGATGGAATCAGGTCAGACGACTTAGCAGCAAACAGCAAAAATTAACGCGACAGACTGTTCTCAAGGGTTTATGGGAAGCCACGGGGGGCAGGCGGGGTTGGGAGGCGACCACCGAATTATCTGCACCGCCAACATCCACAGAATGCAGAGGCCGCTTTCTGTAAGGATGCAAACAGCTTTATGGGGGGTCTTCAGGGCCCTGGAGTTCCTGGGTGGTGCAAATGGTGAACACATTCAGCTGTTAACCGAAAGGCTGGAGGTTCAAGTCCACCCAAAGGTGCCTCAGAAGGCCTGGCGATCCACTTCTGGAAAATCAGCCACTGAAAACCCTACGGAGCACATGGGGGCGCCAGGAGCCAACTCTCAGGCAACTGGTTTTGTTCTGTTTTTCAGTCCTAAGTGGTCAGACTGCCGGAAGAACTAACCAGTCTGTCTCAGAAGGAGTAGAGATAGAACGCGTCTTTGAAGCGAGGACGGCACGACTTCGTCTCACATACTGAGGACACGTTATCAGGAGGGAACGGTCTCTGGAGAAGGACATCATGCTTGGTAGAGGGTCAGCGAAAAAGAGGAAGACCCTCCACAGGGTGGCTTGACGCAGTGGCTGCAACAATGGGCTCGAGCACAGCGATTAGGAAGATGGTGCAGGACTGGCAGTGGTATGTTCTGTTGTGCACGGGGCCGCTATGAGTCGCAACCAACTCGACAGCACCTGACAACAACAACAACAAGTAGCTGGAAGGGAGAGAATGAAGAAGTGAGAGTGAAGCTGTTCCCAGCTCGCCTGGGTTGTTCTGCTTCTTCATTAACTTGGTTTTTCTGCATCCTCCTTGCTTCACTTACTGCTTCAGTAACGTGTACCCAGGCCAGCCTTGCCGGCACCGCCAAAACAAAATGCAGCATTCAACTCGAGGGAAGCATTTAGACTTCAACGGCCCAGAGCTGGAAGGGCCCGGCAGCCAGCCGTGCATCCCTCATGCCCAGCTGGGTGCCTGGGGCTCTTCCTTCACCTCTGTTCTGTGGTTGTCACCCAGCTTCGGGATGGTTCCGTAAGGAGAAGTCCCAGATGATTCCAGTCGGGAGGACCTGGTGGAGGTGCTCCTGGCTGGGCTGACAGCTGGAGCAACAGCTTGGAGGACAGACGTGTGACAGGGAGAGTGTGTGATTGTCCGCAGCAGCACAGATAGATGGGCGGGGGCGCAAAGGCTAGGGGTCAGTGCAGGGGGCAGACTGAGTCTGGCAGGTCATTGGAATAAGCCCAGACAGGAAGGAAGGGGAGCCAGGGCTTCTGCAGAGGAGAGGAAAGGAGCGCCCCTGTGAGGCTGGGGAAGGCCGTGCAGCAGCCAGATAAAGAGCTGGTCGGCTTGCCCAGAAGGTTCCAGAAGCCTGGAGTGTGACAGGGAGCCCGGTTATGGATTATAGATTGTGACACACAATCTGGATCTGAGAACAGCACGCGGCCACCTTCTGTGTGTCACTGGGCACCCACAGTGGTCATCTGTGTTGGCCGTGTCATTCTGCATTGCCATAACTCTCCGTTCTACACCTATCACGTCTTGGGACTGTGGCTGGGAAGGAGTAAATACAGGCCCTTTATGGACTTAACAGCCAACAGTTCAGCAACACGGGGCCACGGAACCTTTATTCCCTCCTCCTCCTCCATGTCGGGGTCAAGCTTCTTGGATGCAGGTGTGGGCCTGCATGTCTCAACCTCCGTCCCCACTGCCAGGCCTCTGCCTCCCGTCTTGGGGTGCGGCATCCACGCTCGTGCCTTTGAAGGTGCTGCTCCCGGGCCTGCCTTCATCATTCTCTGAGGCTGTTTTAACAACAGCATCATCCTATGAAGCTTCTGATTGTTGTTGTTACCCGCCATCCAATTCCCCCAATTCATGGCGACCCCATGCGCAACGGGACAAAATGTGGCCCAGTCCTGTGCCATCCCTGTGAGCAGCTGTGGATCTGACTGTTGTGATCCGTGGTTTTTCACTGGCTGATTTTCAGAAGTAGATCGCCTGGCCTTTCTTCCTGGTTTGTCTTAGTCTGGAAGCTCCACTGAACCCGTTCAGCATCCCAGCAACACACCAGCCTCCACTGACAGACGGGCAGTGGCTGCACGTGAGGTGCCTTGGCTGGGAATCAAACCTGGGTCTCCCACATGGGAGGTGAGAATTCCACCACAGAACCACCACCCCAGCCATTGACATGGCCTTGTTATTGACATCATACATTAAATGTATTGCCCTCCTGAGGCAGTATGGACTGTTACAGCTCCGAGTGATGAGGACAGGCAGCTTTAGCTCTGGAGGGAAGGACTCCCTGCTGTGAGTCAGTGGTGTGAACACTGAGCTTTCTTGCTGTGCAGCTGTGGTGTCCGAGAGGTGAAGCCTCTGTCAATGCTGCCCGAGCCCTCCGGAGGGACGGAGGCCACGTCTGAGACTACGGGGTGGACAGGCGTGCAGAAGAGCTCAAGGCCCAGCACCCCCAGGGAGACTCTGTGATGGATGGCTTTTAAATGGCCTTTCTCACCATGGTCTAGTAAGTCCCACCAAATGACTGGGTGGGGATATGCAAATGAGGTGCTTGAGGCACACCAAGGGGATTGGACAACTTGCTAATACTGCAAATAAGCTGCATGGCACCCCTGTGGAGGTGAGACCATGCAAGTAAGGTGTATAGAACCCAAACAAGGGGATTGGTCCGTTTTGCCCTCTACTGGGCTTAAAGGGATGCACGGGGGGAGAGAGAGAGGAGCTGTAACACAGAAGATGGCGGCACAGCAGTAGCAAGAGTGAGAAGCAGCAACGTCAGCAGAGCCAGGAGGCCAGCAGGAGATGGCACGGCAGGCTCCCGCCCCATGCAGTGAGAGTGTCTGAGGGCCTTCGGGCTGAGGATTCCTGGTGGAGTGGGCTGCCCCTCGGCACTTACTGGCAGAGCTAAATAGCTTTGCAACACTTGCCTGAGCAGGGCAGAGGCCAGGCTGTGGGGCTGAGTGGCCGAGGGCCAGAGAGAGGCCCACCTGCAGGCACAGCTGAGAAGAGGCAATCCTGATTGAAAAACTGTATCCTGAGTCATCCCTGATGCTGAATTATAACTGTTACAGCCCTGGTGGTGTAGTAGTTAAGAGCTTGGCTGCTAACCAAAAGTTTGGCAGTTCAAATCCATCAGCCGTTCCTTGGAAACCCTCTGAGGCATTTCTACTCTGTCCTATAGGGTCGCTATGAGTCAGAACCGACTTGATGGCACCTAACAACAACTTCCCTAGTAAACCCCATAATCTTGAGTACTGTCTGTGAGTTCTGTGTGGCTATTGCAACAAATTATCAAACCCAGCAAAGAAGCAGAGAGTGCCGTGGGAGGGGTGGCTGGTGTCACAATTGGTGAAGGAGAGAGAATTGGCCATGGAGAGAGGAGGCATGTCTGCCCACCTCGTAGGATCAGCCTTGGCTGCTGATGCTGGTGACGATCCTCCTGCCCCTTGTGACGTTCAGCAGAGGTCAGACACCTCCACGATGTCATCTTCACAGAAGCACGCCCTTACCACACACCCACTAGGTGCCAGGCTCTGTGTGGACACTGGGGGCCAGGTGAAGACCCCAGCCCCATTGCAAAGGGTTCCCATACCAGATGACTGCAATCACACATGGCCTCCTAAGACACTGTGTCCCAGCTTCCAAGGGGCCCAGAGGCCAGCACAGGAACATGTAAGGGACAGAAGGAGAGCTTTCAGGCATGCACAGCCACAGGGTGGTGGGTGGGCAGGAGACAGCACCAAGAGTGAGGACAGCCCGTGGGGCTTCAGGGCTGGACAGATTTGAGGGAGGGAAGTTAACCTGACAGAGACAGAGAGGAGGATGTGAGGCTACCTGGTTGGCTGTCACTTAAGCTCTCTGCTGATCTATACTTTACCCTGCCTACATCAAGCAGCCCCTTCCAAAAAGGCTTCCTGGAGACTTCATTGTGGTATGCAAAGTCCACAATCCAGCCACCCAACTACTTTCCAATCAACCACCTTCCACCCACCCAGCCACCCACTCACCTAATCATCTATCCATCCACTCTTATATCCAACTTTATATCCACCAATCCATCCACCCACCAGACCAGCCATCAATTAAGACAACCACCCATCCAACCATCCATGTATCCACCAACCCCACTTATCCATCTACAGTCTGTCCGTCCGTCCATCTGTCCATCCATCCAGTCACCAGTTCATCCGCCTCTCCATCCATCCAACCAACCTACCGTTCATCCAACCATCTACTCACCTACCTGTCCACCTACTTACCCATCCATCTACTCACTCATCCACCCATCCATCTACCCACCCACTCATCTATCCACCTATCTACCCACCCACCCATCCATCGGTCTACCCATCCACTTACCCACCCACCCATTCATGCATCCACCCACCCACCCAACCATCCACCCACCAATCTATCTACCTACCCATCTACCCTTCCATCCATTCATCTATCCACCCACACTCCCACCCATCCAACCACAACCCAAACATCCACCTATCCAACCACTACCTACCCATCCTGCCATCCACCCAACTTTAACCAAACATTTCATGATACACCACCCCCTATGCCGCCTAGCACTTAATTTGGTTTCTCTTGACGCCGCCCCCAGCTTGTGTGTGTAAGCTTGCATTCTGGATGAGAAAGTGAGTCTGCCTGGGCTCAGGTAACACGTGGCCTTCCATCCTTTCCCACCTGTCACTGGCCCAATGCTCGCTTCAAAACAGGTGTGAACAAACCCTGCCTTCCTGCTCAGTCCTGGGGGAGGGACAGGTGTGAGGGAAGACTCGTTGCAGCAATAAAGATGCCAAAGAGCTGGACCGCCCATTCGGACTTTCCTCTCAGCTTCCCTGGCTCTGTGGTGGGTGGTTAGTATCCACGGAGACGCCACTGCATTGCTTTGGCGCCCATTGCGACCTGCTTGGCTGGCACTGTGAGTTAGCACCCCAGTCCAGGGGCAAAGCTGCCTCTCATCTCAGGACTTGCTAAGCAATCTTCTCTGGGGATCTGCAGCCAGAACGCGGAGGGAACCCACTCCCCCGCCCCCAACTGCAACATCCTTCCCTCTCCAAAAGTACTGTGCCTCCCAACAGGGAGACTATTTATAGAGAGCTCTGCGATCCAACACCTCCTTCCCGTAATTGGAAAATGGATCCTCGCAAATGCAGCGGGGGAAACCGAAGGCTCGGGGCGCCCCGATTTCTTGTTCTCTTCTGAGTGACAGCACACCACCTACTTCTTATGCGTATGATGGCCTTGTGGGCAGTGACTGGCACCCAAAGGCCAGGGAGCCATGCGAAGATGTTTCATCATGAGTACCCTCCAAGCATGGCAGGAGGAAGACTGGGCACCTGGGCTCAGTGAGGTCCAAGGCCACCCAACGCCACCAGCCAGGTTCCAAGGGAGCTCTCTGCCCATCTTTAGGCTGAGTACAGAGGCCAGAGGGGCTATGAGCAACTCCACAACTCCAGAGGGAGCAGCCTTCTAAGCCTTTTCTGAAATTCAGACTCAGGGCCAAGAGTCTTGGCAAATCAATGTGTAAGCCAGAGCCCTGCGGTTTGCAAAGTGACATCATGCCAACCTGGATGGGGGCTGCCAAGTAGAGCCCTCACTGTGCAACAGAGCCAAGCTGTGTCTGTTTCCCCAGGAGTCCTGTTTCCAGGGCACTGCGGCCAGGCCTGTGCCAGTGGGAGGCTGCCCAAGTGATAAGTCCGTGTCCATGCAGGTGAAAGGGGAACCCTGACACTCATGGGAAGAGCGTCCCCAGGCAAGATCTCTCCTCCTCTGTTACCCCGTGAAGCTCTGGGAAAATGCACCTACAGTTTCCCAGGGCAGGGGAGCAGCAGAGAGCCAGCAGGCCCAGCCTCCTGCATCCCTCCCCTCTCCAAGGGGTGAAGGGATGCCTGGGGCTGTGGTCAGCCTTCACTTAGCGTTGGGGTGTGGTGGTTAAGGCTGCAGGCTCAGGACCCAGACAGCCTGGGAGGTTCCCACCTTTCCGCTCTCTAGCTCTGCACTCCCACCTCCTGCTCTGTAAAACCAAAGCCAGAACCTCTCACCTTCGAGTCGATTACGACTCATGGCGACCCTACAGTATGTAGTAGAACTGCCCCACAGGGTTTCCAAGGAGCGGCTGGTGGATTTGTCTGTAAAAGAGGAAAATAATACAGGTATGATCGCTCTGGAGTCCCTGGGTGTGCAAACGGTGAACATACTTGGCTGCTCACCGCAAGGCTGGAGGTTTGAGGCCACCTGGAGATGCCTCAGAAGACAGGCCTGGTCATCTACTCCGAAAATGAGTCATGGAAAATTCACGGAGCACAGTTCTACTCTGACACACATGAGGTCACTATGAATCTGAATCAACTAGCCCGGCAATTGGTTTGGTTTCTGGTTGGTCCTCCTAAGACTGTTATTAATTAAAATAGTTAATACTGGTAAAAGGCTTAAAACCGTACCTAAATGCTCACAGACAGAAGCCAGGCCCAAGCAGCTTGTTTGATAAATTCTACCAAACCCTGTGGAAGGAAATGGCAGCGGATAACAGCAATCTTACACAGATTCCTCAAGAGAAGAAAGAGTAAGGGGATATTCCCCACCTCATCGTATGAGGCCAGCGTGAGCTCAACATCAGTACTTTACAGGGCATGACTCTTCTCTGCCATAGATGCAAAATCCTAAACAAAGATTAACAAACTGAATGCAGACGTTTATACTTAAAGGAGACTACCCCATCACCAGGTGAGGTTCATTACAGGAATACAAAAAAATTAATCAATATAATAACCTATCAAATTAACAGAAAATGGGAAATTCAGTGTGATCTTGTGGATAGCTACGGCGTCTAATATCAATATTGATAAATGCTGTATCAAAATGCATCTGACAAAACTTACTAATCCTGATCCATGATAAAACTCAATAGACCAGGAGTAAAGGGGATTTAAACTACCACTGTGTTGGTTAAACACACCGCTGCATTAGACCCCACCCAAAACAAAGTGACGTGTAATTCTGAGTACTGCCAACCTGGGTTCACCCACGGGACCATTTAAGGGGAGGGTCAGCTGGGTTGGAAGGTCCAAGATGGCCTCACTCCCCATCTGGGCCTTGGCTGTTGACTTGGGCATGTCTGTTCTTGTCCACAATGCCTCCTGCCTCCAGTAGTCTAGACCAGCATGGCCTCACTCACCACCTGGGCCTTGGCTGTTGACTTGGGCATGTCTGTTCTTGTCCACAATGCCTCCTGCCTCCAGTAGTCTAGACCAGCATGGCCTAACTCACCACCTGGGCCTTGGCTGTTGACTTGGGCATGTCTGTTCTTGTCCACAATGCCTCCTGCCTCCAGTAGTCTAGACCAGCGTGGCCTCACTCACCACCTGGGCCTTGGCTGTTGACTTGGGCACGTCTGTTCTTGTCCACAATGCCTCCTGCCTCCAGTAGGCTAGACCAGGGTAGCCTCAGGGCAGCATCCCAAGAGGTTAAAGGCCAAAGCTGCAAGGACCCTTGAAGCTAGGCTCTGGAACTCACACAACACCACTTCCAGCACATTCTATTGCTCAAAGCAAGTCACGAGGCCAGATTCTAGGAACAGGGAAACAAATCGACCTCTCGATGGGATGAGTTGCAAAATATGGCGGCCATGCTTTCCCGCCCATCACGGTTCCAACTGCAGTTGTGTGACAAGCTTAGCATGGGCAAGGTCACAGGTACATGGCATGTTCAGGTGGACCCTATCTGCTTAGATCCAGCGGGAGCCTCAAGGGTCATAGCAATTTGGGATTGGAATCTGGCCCTGAGGACTAAGAGCTACATGGTGCTGTCTAGTTAAACTATTTCGGAACAGGGAGCCGATGTTTGTAAGTTACTTCCCAGGGGTGGTGGCATTCAGCACCATGATTACACCCTGATTACAAGGGAAACACTGAACCCAGCAGTTGCCCCTGGGAGATCATATGTGAGAAGAAAAGCTACCCTCAATGTTTGCAGAGCTTCTGGCCTAATCAACAGGTAGAGTCAAAGTTGGATCCAACTGGTTGACCTTTGTTTTACGTTTCAGTGCTTCAGCTTCTAGCTCTAGATGTGGAAACATGGACCAGGGAAAAAGCCTCCCAGCTCCATGGAGAAGGGACACCTTCTCAACTACCCCTGTGTAGAGGCTTCACTCTGCCCAGTGCTGTCCAATTCTCTATTACAGAAAATATTTATGGGAACCAAGGGAAAAACAGCCAACAAAAACATCAGAGAAAGGCACAAAAGTTAAACACACACAAAAGGAATAGAAACTTATTTCATGTCAGACCAAACGTATGGTCCCTCTCTCAGGCAGATTTGCCAATAAAATGTGAATTTCTCCTTTGAAATAGTAGTGGCTTTGAAGGATGCCATTTGGTCCCAAAAATCTTGGCACAAAGTGAACAGATCTCTTCAATGTTTGCAGAGAAATGGTCTCCAAGAGAGCATCTCACCTGGGACCCAGTGGTTGGAAAGGCATGAACCACGTGACAATGAAATTTCTCTACCTGGCCTCAAGGTTCCCCAAACAAGGCTCAGTTCACATAGCAGAATGAATGAGACCACTGTCTGGTGAGACGCTGAGGTTTTCTGGCGTGCAGATATTCCTAGACTTGCTTCTATCATGGTTTAATAATGTTGACAATAATGATCAAGCTAGTAATGATGATAACAGCTTATGTTGACTCAATGATTCTGCTCAGCCAAGCATCTAAATACAGTATCTGAAAAAGTAGTGCTATTGCAAAACCTACTTCACGATGAAGAAGTGTGCTGTCAGAGCTCAGGTAACTTCAATTTCTACCTTACGCAAAGGTAGACCTTGTCTGATTCCAAAGCCTGGGCATTTAGTCAGGTGCCAGACCCATGGTCCCACATGGCACTAACTACAGAAAATTCCCTAGCACCTTGGTTTAGGCACAGCTTCCTTGCTTGATCAGAGAGAAAGAGGTTTGATTCCGAAGCAGACATGGAGCAGCATTTTTCTGTGGGACAGTACCCAGGGAAAGATCAGTAGCCAGCACCATCACTCAACTGTTCAGGAGAAGAAAGGGGAAATCCTCATGGACACTGATGCTTCCCCGGCCAGTGTCCAGCTCGCAGGTGTCTGGGACGTACATGATGACTTGGGAGTATCTCCCCGCAGTACGGTCAGTCTTCAGGGAGCATGGGTGGAGGCTGGAGACATAACTGTCACAGATGGAAACACTGGAGCAGAAATGTCTCCTTCCTCCTCCTTCTGTTCTTCTGCCCTCTCCCTCTTCTTCTGCTACATTCTCCTTCTCCTCTCTCCCCAGCAACGTTTTCTTCATCATGACCTTCTTCAACATCATCATCTCCTTCATCATCACCATCAGAGCAAATCACCTACCAGGTGCCAAGCACTGTACTAGGACCTTTACACATTACACACATTCTAACTCAGTTAGTTCTCTAACAAAGCCTACCATTTTGCCGATGAGAAAACTGGGGCTCAAAGCCTGGCTTTCTACAAAACTCTCTAACTTCTGCTTAAGAGAAAATTACATTTTTCTTCTTTTTTAAATGAGAGTCAAGTCCACATTCTGGGGTTTCGCTGAGGTTTTCTTTTTGGAGCCCCGGTGGCGCAGTGGTTAAGAGCTATGGCTGCTAATCAAAAGGTCAGCAGTTCAAATCCACCAGGTACTCCTTGGAAACCCTATGGGGCAGTTCTACTCTGTCCTATAGGGTCGCTTTGAATCAGACTTGACTGGACAGCAACGGGTTTGTTTTTTTTAAAACTACAGAATGAATCCAGTGACCAGCCATAGGAGTTTTTTGGGACTCCCGTAACAAAATGCCACCAAGTGGTGGCTCATAAGAACAGGCATTTATTGGCTCTCAGTTCTAGAGGCTAGAAGTCCAAATTCAGGGTGTCAGCAGGGCCATGTTGTCTCCAAAGGCTCTAGAGGAATACCCTTCCTTGTCTTTTCCAGCTTCCGGTAGCCCCAGGCGTTCCTTGACTTCAAGGTACATCTTCACACAGCCGTCCTTCCTCAGTGTGTTTCCGTCTCTCTTCAATAAGGACACCACCACTCAGGTGGGACTAGGACCTGCCCTACTCTGAACGACCCTGTTGACCTATCACATCTTCCAACACCCTATTTATGAACAAGGTCATCTTCACAGGTACTAGGGGTTGGACTTCAGCATATCTGGGGGACACGGACTCAATCCATCACACCTGAACATCCTTTGGAAGGCATCAGTAAAACCGAGATTTCCCAGTGAAAGCATCATCGGGAAGCCTGGCTGGCTTAGACGCTGGTGTATTAAAGTGCATACAATCCACCCACTGAGCTGACTGTCCCACAGACACGGAGTCCTATAAGAAGCTTTGAAGTCATCCAAGAATTCCCTTCCTTCTGTAAGACACAAGGGCTCAAACTACCATCTATGTGCAAAAAGGCTCTATGGGGATTACTTCTCGTATTCATGGTTGTAAGGCCTGGAACAAGCTAGCCCTGGAGGCACTTAATGCAATGCTGTGGAGAGTAACTCGCTGGGTAGCTTTTCCAAAAGCAAGGGCTCCACAAGAGACACTTGTGTGCCTGTTGTTGTTGCTAGGTGCTGCCAAGTGGATCTTGACTCACAGTGACCCCATGTGACAGAGTAGGACAGCCCCACAGGGTTCTCTAGGCTATAATCTTAACAGGAGCAGAGAGTCAGGTCTTTTCTCCTGCAGAGCTGCTGGTGGGTTCCAACACCAAGCTTTCAGTTAGCAGCAGAGTGCTTAACCGTTGAGCCACCAGGGCTGCTTCTTATGTGCCCGGAGAGCACTAACTAGCCGCTCAAAATTTTCCTTTGTATTAAAGTCTGAGCCTTTGCCTCAAAGCCCTCCTAGGAGAAGCCCCTAGCCCCTTGCTTCAAACAGGGCTTCGGAGAGACCAAACTTTAGAAGAAGGTAATCAATACTAGTGTCAAATTTTCCTTCGTTGTTTAAAAACATTTTTTAAAAATCCCAATGGTCATTATAGAAAAAAGCAGAGACCACAGATAGAAAATGAAAACATACTTTCTCCTGTCTAGAGGCAGGATGAGAAGGCAGGAAGGGACAGGAATTGGTTGAAAGGACATGGGAAACCCAGGGTGGAAAGGGGGAGTGTGCTGTCACATTACAGGGATTGCAACTAGGGTCACATAACAATATGTGTATAAATTTTCGTCTGAGAAATTAACTTGAGCTGTAAACTTTCACCTAAACCAAAAACCAAACCCAGTGCCATCGAGTCGATTCCAACTCATAGCGACCCTCTAGGACAGAGCAGAATTGCCCCATAGAGTTTCCAAGGAGTGCCTGGCAGATTCGAACTGCCGACCCTTTGGTTAGCAGCCGTAGCACTTAGCCACTATGCCACCAGGGTTTCCTAAACTTTCACCTAAAGCACAAAAAAGAAAACATAATTTACCCACCACCTCAACACTAAGAAACAACGACTAAATATATCAGTGTGGAAACTTCTAGATCTATGTTGAACAGTCTCATCTTTACATAAACTGTTCATTTCCTCCTACCCCCAAGATTTTATTATGAAAAATTCCCAACACGCCCAAAATGTTGAAAGAACAGGGCAACAAACATCAATATGCCACCGCCCTAGATTACACACTTGTCTGTGTGTTGCCGTATTTGCTCAGTGTGTGTGCATATGCGTGTGTACACGTATGTGTGTGCGTGTGCATACATGCCCATATTTGCTTTTTGCTAAACCATTGTGCCTCGTCGCCCCTAAATATGTCAGCATCTGTGGGTAACAAAGACATTCTGTTATACACAATGATACCGTCACCCCTGAGAAGGTGACCGATCACGGCCAAGCATCATCTAAGACCCACTCCAGGCTCCCAGTTGGCCTACTGCCCTCTCGCCCAATATTTTATTGTTGCAGGTTAGGTAAAGGTATGCTCAAAGGAATGCACACACCTTAGTTATAAATTCCGTGAGCTCTGATAAACACGTACACCCACGTAACCACCACCCCAATCCAGACAGGAGGCATTTCCACCACTGCAGAAGTTCCCCCATGCTCCTTGCAGCCAAGCGCCCCACCACGGGGGACACAGGACCTGGTATCTCTCACCATAGATTAACTGCACCTCTTTTCTGAACGCCATATGCATGAAGTCATATGTTACACACTTTTTTGCATCTGGCTTCTTTTGGTCAACACAGAGTTTCCAAGATTCACCCACGCTGTTGCAGGTAACAGAAGTTTCTGTGTTTTTATTGCTGAGCGGTACTGCCCTGTATGAACACATACAACGGCTTCATCCGTACACCTGGACAGCTGAGCCGTTTCCCGTTCTCAGACACCATGAATAAAGCTGCTTATTCCAAGTACAGGCACTTATGTTTTTGTTCTCTTGGGTAACTCCCCAGGAGTGGAACGGCTGGGTAAGAGAGTGGTATATATTTAACCCTATAAGATGCAACATTCCTTCCAGGAGGCACTGGTGGTTCAGTGGTGGAGCTCTCCGCTTCTGTGCAGGAGACCTGGGTTCAATTCCTGACCAGTGCAATTCGTATGAAGCCACCACTGGTCTATCAGTGGAGGTTTGCGTGTTGCTATGATGCTGAATGGCTTTCAGGGGAGTGTCCTAAGACAGACTAGAAAGAAAGGCCTGGCAATCTGCTTTTGAAAATCAGCCAATGAAAACCCTATGGATTAAAACGGCCTGATCACATGGGGTCGCCATGAGTCAGGGGCTGACTTGAAGACAGCTAACAACAAACATCTTCCAAAGTTGAGGTACCATGTTCTACTCTGTAGAATGTAGAACAATATAGAAAATTCAAATTACTCCACTTTCTTACCGATATTAGGTATTGTGGATCTTTTTGATTCTAGCCATTCTGGTTGGTGTGAAATGTGTGGTTTTAAGTTTCCTTTTTCTCATTTTATTCACCTTCTCATGGAAATAAAGTCAAGTTCTAACCTCTCAATTTTCCCAGAAATTTCAAAAAGCAATGACTCCAAGGCCAAGGCCAAGAACCAAAAATACCAAACTCGCCTGATGCTGCTGCCAAGAACCCGGTCATCGCGCCTGCACCTTCTGCAGGATCCAGCATTACACAAACAAGAGCAGCCGCTGCTTTTTGTCAGAAAGGCCATTTCTTAACCCAAAATGGCAAGAGTGAGAAGGGCTGTGGTACTTCTCAGTTTACAGAAGTGGCAGCAATACCTATCTGTCTACATTACTTATCGACAAAGTATTTTTACTGCATTCAGCCACATGAAAAAAATTCAACACATTAAATTATATAAATGAAAATCACTCACATGAAGTAACATAAAACTACGTGGTTCCACAGTAGGCTCTTCACCTTCCATGCCGGACCCCCAGGGTTCAATCCCCAACCAAGGCACC
The DNA here is from genome assembly GCF_030014295.1 of Loxodonta africana. NCBI lineage: Eukaryota > Metazoa > Chordata > Mammalia > Proboscidea > Elephantidae > Loxodonta > Loxodonta africana. Next base: position 4,210,077 of record NC_087348.1, on the reverse strand, counting down.
TGAAGCCACCACCCATCTGCTGGGGGGCTTGTGCGTTGCTGAGATGCTGAACAGGTTTCAGTGGCGCTCCCAGGCTGAGACAGACTAGGAACAAAGGCCTGGAAGTCTCCTTCCGAAAATTAACCAACGAAAACCCTATGGTCCGATCCGCAACTGATCATGGGGATGGTGCAAGACCAGGCAGCGTTTTGGTCCGCTGGGCAGGGGGTCGCTCTGAGGCAAAGGCTGAACTGACGGCAGCTGACAACAACAAGTAAAAAAAACTTGAGCTAGCTTTTTACCAGGGATTTTATTGGATCTGGGTTCCACAAGAAAACCAAATGAACAATTTTGTTAAAACTTCTGTCACGTGTCAAGCTGGAGAATAATTTCTGAGATATGATCCAAAGGTTGTCTGATCTCACAAAGATCGGACAAAAATCACCTGCTGAAAACGTCCCAGTTTTTTCAATTCTGCGCTTCAACTGTAGGCCCTGTCCAAACCAAACCCGTTGCCATCGAGTTGATTCTGACTCATAGCAACCCTATAGGTCAGAGTAGAGCTGCCCCACAGGGCTTCCAAGGCTGTCATCTTTTGGAAGGAGCCCTGGAGTCCAGCGCAGTGGTTAAGAGCTCAGCTGCTAACTAAAAGGTTGGCAGTTCAAATCCACCAGCCGCTCCTTGGAAATCCTATGGGCCAGTTCTACTCTGTCCTATAGGGTCACTAAGAGTCAAAATCAACTTGATGGCAACGGGTTTTAATTTTTATGAAAGCAGACTGCCACATCTTTCTCCCACGGCTTCAAACTGCCAGCTTTCTGGTTACCAGCCAAGTACACCACCAGGGCTCCTTCTAACTGCTCTGTTGGGTTGGCTCCAAGCTCAGGGAACTAAGCCACAGATGTCCAAGCTCAACCCCACGATGCGCCCACTTCCTCCCCTACTTCTCCAGTGAAGAGAAGGAAAAGGGAGTGAACTCTCTCCTCTTCTCCACCAGGCTCTCACCAATCCCTAGTATGTTTACAGATAACCTCAGCCAGGTCCTGTCCTTTCCAAGAAACGACATCGAGCTTATGATAAATCCCGGCGCCCTAGAGAAACGAACACATAAAGAGATTTTTCTTTCCTTTTTCCCTTCATTCATCCTAAATTGCTGATATTATTATTATACCTTCCATCCACTCAGGGACTGTTCTGAACGTCCAGCGGATTTTATTCGTAAAATGTACGGGCTGAGTGTGAATTAAATTCAACAGGATTAAATAGCATCAAATTGCATTTCAATCCCTTTGGGAATAACAAAGGAGTCCCTGGATGGTGCAAATTGTGAAGACTTGCTGCTAACTGAAAGCCTGGAGGTTCGCATCTACCCAGAGTCTCCGCAGAAGGCCTCGTGATCTACTTCCGAAAAATCAGCCACTGAAAACCTGTGGAGCACAGTTCTACACTGTCACACACGGGGTCACCGTGAGTCAGAACTGACTCAAAGGCAACTGTTTTTTTTTTTTAGGAGTGAAAAAGGGAAATCAAAAGTCAGTGACCTTATTAGGAAAAATCTGCGGATGTTGACTTAACGAACATCTTTGTAACCAGCTGATGAAAGTTTGCAGAAAGGAGGAAACAGAAGGAGAAAGGGACAGAAGAAAGGATAAAACAAAGAAGAGGGACAGCTTTTATGGATGGATTCTTAAGTTTCTGGTAAATAATTGAAAACCAATACAGATATAAGTCTGGGGCTCCAAGGTCCCATAGTGGTATCCGGGGGTTGGAAGCTCTTTGTTCTTTCAGAAGTTGGCTCTAGAGCTGTCCCAGGCTTCAGAGTGAAGCACACACTAAAAAGGCCTGTGTGAACCACTTCACACCCACTACCAGTTACCAGCTGCTGTCGAGTCGACTTTGACTCCTGGTGCCCCATGTGTGTCAGGCCGGAGCTGCGCTCCATAGGGTTTCCACGGCCAATTCTTCTGAAGTAGAAGGCCAAGTCTCCCTTCGGAGCCACCTCTGGGTGGACTGGAACCTTCAAACTTTCAGTTAGCAGCCAAGTGCACCAACTGTTTGTACCACTCACACTCACTAGGATGGCTATTATCAAAAAAATGAAAAATAACAAGTGTTGGCGAGGAGGTGGAGAAAACGGAGCCCTTACACACTGCTGTTGGGAATGTAAAATGGTGCAGCTGCTGATGGAAGTTTGGCGGGTCCTCAAAAAATTGAACATAGAACTACCATGTTGTTGCTAGGTGCCATCCAGTCTGTTCCAAGTCTTTGCAACACTGTGCACAACAGAACGACACACTGCCCAGTCCTACACCATACTCATAATCATTGCTATATCTGAGCCCATTGTTGCAGCCACCATGTCAGTCCATCTTGTTGAGGGTCTTCCTCTTTTTCACTGACCCTCTACCAGGCACGATGCCCTTCTCCAGGGACTGATCCCTCCTGCTAACATGCCCAAAGTATGTGAGACACAGTTTTGCCCTCCTTGCTTCTAAGGAACATACTGGTCGTACCTCTTCCAAGACAGATTTGTTCATTCTTCTGGCAGTCCATGCTACATTCAATATTCTTCATCAACACCACGATTCAAAGGCGCCAATTCTTCCTTGGTCTTCCTTATTCATTGCCTAGCTTTTGCAGGCATATGAGGTAACTGGAAACACCATGGCTTGGGTCAGGCGCACTTTAGTCTTCAACGTGACTGCTTTTCAACACTTTAAAGAGGTCCTTTGCAGCAGATTTTCCCGGTGCGCATCTTACCACAATAAAAAGGAGAAAGGCATCACGTTGGAAGGGGAATTCGATAAATTCTGGACAGGGATGTCTCTGCAGGCTTGCCCAGCTGTGCTGTAAGTGGCTCAGACCACGCCTTTCTATTCTCATTCTGAAACCATAGCTCAGCATTAACCACAAGGCCCCCTATTTGTGCAGGTAATACCTGCCAAACTTCATTAGGGAACACAGCTGGCATGGGGACATTATCATTAGAGAGTCGATGAGAACATTTATGGCTTTTAAACTAATTCACTCTCTGATTACCATCTTCACACTGCTGCATCAAACAGAGAAAACCATGGCAGCTGAGCCTCGAGGGTTTAGGTTCTCAGGCTCTCTGAGCAAGTGACAGAGCCCTGCCCCACTAGGCTTGGGCTGCGGCATCCTCAGCGAAGTGACCTCCAGGACCCTGGAAGGCGCAGGCCACAGCTGAGGCCAGCTGCCCATTCCCTGAGGTGGGGCGCCAGGAGGCTCACACACAGTGACAAGATGCTCCTTGACTGACTCCCTGTGAGGCACAAGCCATCTGTCACCAGGAGAACGAGCACCTCCCAGGCTATGGAGACTCGGGGCTCGCCAAACCAAGAGTCTAGACGGTGACCCTACACCCACACACTGCCCACTCCTGGGGCCTTCCTGTCACAGAAAAGCTTTTCAAACAGCAGGAAAGCTTGGAAGCAGATAGGAGAAGCTGAGTATATCCAAAGGGCGAAAATTCAGCTGTTAAAAGCACTTAACTCCAAACCTTAGGAAGCTTCTGGGTAACAGCTCCTGTCACTTCTGAAATGCCCTTAATTCTCTGTAAGCAGCATCTGGGCTTGTTTCCTTCATCTGACCCACACTTTTGGTGGCTTAAATCGGCAGCTCTCTGCTGCTGGCTCACAATTATCATGGGGATGGTTTCTGCCCACGGCTTGCTTACGTGATGAGCTGGCCCTCGGGTGCCAATAATCCCAATCAAAATAGTGATGTCCTCTTTAAAACCCAGAACTGGGCGGGTCCCTTTGAGACACTTTGCTGCCACTGGGAATCTCGGCGTGCGTGGCTGCAGCGGCTCCAGAATTTGCCGGCACACGTTAGCAGACTGTACGCACACTCCCCCAAATCCCTCAGCAACTACATGCTGGGCCTAACACTTTAATTCTTTGAGTTGTGCTTCATGGTGCCTTCTATGGACAGATGATGGAGACAGGAAGCCGAGAATAGCTGTCAGGCATTCGCTCAGCTGGTTTTCAGCATGGGGACACCCAAGTTATGGGAAGGGGCTTGGGCCACGCCAGGAGCCGTGCGATGGTTAAGACTGTGCATCGACTTGGCAGTCGTATAATGTGGTGATCATTTCTTTGTTGAGATTTGATATGTGATCACCCTCATAATGGGATCTGCTCTGAGTAGCCAATCAGTTGAAAAGGAGTTTCCCTGGGCATGTGGCCTGCATCTGAACATAAGTGGACAATCTGGCTTTTGCTTTCTCTGGGTCCTGCAGCTGCCTCCTGTTCGTCTGACCTCCGGTTCCTGGGACTTGAGTTAGCAGCTTATCCTCAGTCTTGCCTGCCAAATTTGGGATTTGTCGATCTTCACAGCCTGTGAGCAAGAGCCCTGCTCTCCGACCTGCCATTCTTGGGTTCACCAGCCCCTGCGGCTACATGAACCAGGAGAAGCCTCTATCCTAATCCACGCACTTGGGACTTTACAGCCTCTACAACCTCGTGAGTTATTTCCTTGGTATAAATCTCTCTCTCTACATATATATTTATACACTTTACTGGTTTGGCTTTTCTTGAGGACCTAACCTAAGACAAGGCACCTCACCCCTCCCATGGCTCAGAGAGGACCCAGCTCTGTGCTGACTGTTCTGTCCTTTCTGTGATCAGTGACTGGATCTGAGGGTCCCTGCCGCTGCTGAACACACCTGGGCGATGTCGCGGTAACCATCCCTCCTCAGGTCCCTGAGGACACCAGGAGTGTGACGGGGCATCCAGGGAAGAGTTAAGGACAAGATAAGAAGAGAATGGAGGTTTCTGAAAAAGTTAAACATAGGTGCCCGACATGACCCTGCAATCCCAGTCTTTGGTCTATACCCAAAAGACTCAAACAGAAACCTGTGCACTGACATTCGTTGCAGCCCTGTTCACAGTAGCCAGAAGGTGGAAACACCCCAAGTGCCCACCTATGGATGAATGGATACACAAGGTGTGGTCCATCCATACAATGGAGTATTGTTGTTATTGTTGTTACTAAGCCACAAAGAGAAATGAAGTCCTGATGCATGCTACGACAGGGATGAACCTTGAGAACACCATGCTGAGCAAAATAAGTCAGTCACAGAAGGACAAGTGTTGTCTGGTCCCCATTACGTGAAATATCTAGAATAGCAAATACACAGAGACCGAAGTTTATCAACGGTTCCCGGGGAGGAGGGGAGGGGAAAGGGGGAGTTAGCTCAATAGGCACAGAGCTTCTGTTTGGAGTGATGACAAAGTTTTGGGAACAAACAGAGCTGGCGACCCCACAACACTGTGAGAACCACTGAGGCCACTGGGTGGTACCCTCGAGAACAGTTAAAATGGCGAGTTTCATGTCACATACATTTTCCCACAATTGAGGAGAAGGAGAGGAAGAAGCCAATACGTACAAGGCACCCACCCCTCAGAATCCCCTGGGCTGGGATGAAGGAAGAGGAGGTGGGCTATGAGAGAGAGGACCTCTCTGAGACTTTCTTGAGCCTGACACATAAAAAGATTTCGTCTTTCTGGGATAAAATCAAGAGGTCGTGCCTTAAAGACTTCTGGGCTTTTGATTAACCACATGCAAGCGCAACACTGCGATTTCCTGTCGTGAACTCCATATTGTTTTCTTGTGGTTCCTCCTATTTCAGAACAGACGCCTGACCTGCGGACATACCTGTGTGTGTGCTATGACCGCCTCACCCCACGCTCCCGCCAATCGGCATGACTTTCTTGGGAGCCAGGACTGTGCAGGGGGGAGTTACACACTGTCCACAAAGAAGGCTGAGAAGAAGGACTGCTGACCAACACCCTCCGTCCGTGGTTTGCCCAAAGCTGCTGGAAGCCAGCTCCCGATCTGCAGGATAAAGGGGTCCTTCCATTTCCCATGGCGGCAGACCAGGATTCTGATGACCCCTGCTGGGGTTTAATACTCACGGTGCTGTCCTGGGAAAGGTAAGAGGGCGTGGGAACAGCCCTTCAGGACAGAGGTTGTCACCAGAATAGAGCCGTCCCTCAACTCAGCACAGGTCAGATGGAGCAGGGAAACCCCTTTGTGATTGCAGAATGCAAAGCCGGCAGAGACCAGGGGCTGGATCCTGGCAACAGCCACACACACACACACACAAAACACACACAAACTCACACATGCACAAACTCACCCCCACACAAACCCACTCACATACACACTCACACAAACTCACTCACACACTCACGCACACTCATTCATACCTCCTGCCATGTCCCGCAGCACACACACACACACACACACACCCTTCTGCCCACACCCCCCAGGGCACACACACACATACACACACTCTCCTGCCCACGTCCCCCAGGACACACACACACACCCTCCTGCCCACATCCCCCAGCACACACACACACACACACCCTCCTGCCCACACCCCCCAGTGCACACACACATACACACACACACACGCCCCCTCCTGCCCACGTTCCTCAGCACACACACACACCCCTCCTCCTCCTCCCCCACCGTGCTCTCATGGGGGGCACAGCAAGCCTCAGAAGTTATCCCCAGAACCCTAAATGGAGCCTGATTCAAGGGGAGGAGGCCGGTGATGTAATGCCCACCTGTGTCCGTCAAAGGCAAGTAGTCCCCCACCCCGCCCCCGCCCCAGTCCTCCCATCAGCTGGGGCACCAGGAGGCACCTCCCTGCTGTCTGAAGCCCTTCCAACTGGTTCATTCCAGGTCAAACCCCTGCTGAGAATGTGTGTTTCTAACAAGTCCCCAGGTGAGGCTAATGCTGCTGGTTGGGGACCACTTCTGAGAATGGCTAGCAGAGCAGTGGTCCTCGGAATTTATTATACCTAAGAATCACCTGGGGACCTTGTCAGACTGCAGATTCTGATTCACTTTGGAACCCTAGACTAAAGGGAGATTTTTAAAATGCTAATACAATCACAGTGCTTGTCCCTAAAAGCCTGCAGGGAGGTATCCGAGGGCCCGCAGCCTCGGAGGAGGCAGCCAGGACCAGAGGGGGCCCACAAGGAAACGGAGCCCTGCAGGCTCCAGGCTGGGGTGCAGGCGTCCTCTCCCGCCGGGCTCCGGGCTGGGGTGCAGGCGCCCTCTCCCGCCGGGCTCCGGGCTGGGGTGCAGGCGCCCTCTCCCGCCGGGCTCCGGGCTGGGTTGCAGGCGTCCTCTCCCGCCGGGCTCCGGGCTGGGTTGCAGGCGCCCTCTCCCGCCGGGCTCCGGGCTGGGGTGCAGGCGTCCTCTCCCGGGCAGCCTGGGCCCCAGCAGTCCAATGCTTTATGGACGTGGGGACACAGATGACCTGTTTGCCACATACAGGAGGGATCCTTGGGCCCTTCACTGGCTCGCCATTCAGCTCCACGACGTCCAATACTGGCCCTGGCCTTTGCTTTGGCTGGTGTCCCATTGAACGTGTGCTCCGGAGCGATGTTTCTCCACCCATCACTATCATTCTGCCACCAGGGGATATGTGAGTGTGAGAGTCACCATTTGTCACTGGCAGCAGTGTCACAAGTCACTAGACTTCCAGGTACCCACTGACCTAGGCTGCCTTCTGCCCTAGGCAAGGTCCCGAATCCTGCATCCCAGATGCTGACACCTGGGCACTGGCGGACATTCATTTTGATCAACACAGAGGTCTGAGCGAGGGTCAGAGGGCCAGGTAGGTGAAGTCAAGGCCGGGTGGGCGGGGCTACGGCTTCTTTGCCATCACCATGGAGACAGTCCCCCCACCGGAAGAGAACGCCTTGCTAAAACTCTGTGACCTCTGAGGTCCAAATGCAGGGAGTGTGCGTGCGAGGGGGCGGGGGCATGGCAGTGCGGACTCCTGGTGCTGGGTCACAAATCTAGGTCGCTTCACTAATTTTTTCTTTTTTTTTAAATTTTATTGTGGCGAAAATATCCATAAGAAAACATATGCCAGCTCAGCGATTTCTACACGCACCATTCAGTGACATTGATCGCATTCTTCAAATCTTACATCCACCCTCGATATTCTTACCCAGCTCATTCAGTCACCTTTAGTGTAATGTCAGTTCCCCCTTGGCTACTGTTAGGTGCCTTCGGGATCATTCCAACTCAGAGCAACTCGACTTGACAGAGTAGAACTGCCCCGTAGGCTATTCTAGGCTGTCGTCTTTATGGGAGCAGATTGCTGGGTCTTTCTCTCGAAGAGCCGCTGGGTAGGTTTGAAGTGCCAACCTTTCCGTTAGCAGCCGAGAGCTTAACCATGGCACCACTAGGCTCCCTCCAATGTCCCCTAACTTTGCTTAATTTTTGTTGCTGTTGTTGTTAGGGGCCATAAAGTCGGCTCTGGCTCATAGCGAGCCTATGTACAACCAAACGAGACGCTGCCTGGTCCTGCTCTGTCCTCACAATCCTTGCTGTGCCTGAGCCCATTGTTGCAGCCATTTTTATTAGGAAACAGAATACAGAAAAGCCCGGTGATGAGAGAGAAGCCAACCAGCAAACACAGCCAAGCGTGGGAGCAGCAAGTCCCTCCAAGGGGAGCGGGGCGGGTCGCCTCTCATGGCCCCACAGAGTCAATAAGCCAGCTGGTCTCCAGTGAGACCCATGGTTAAAATAACGTCTGGGTGTCAAACGGCCACCAGGTGACCGTGTCAAGCCAACCCACATTTGAAATGTCTTTGCTGAGAGAGCCCTGACCCGGGAAACCGGGCAATCGCTACAAACCACAGACGTCCACTAATCTGCTCAGACTAGACTCAGCTCCGCGTGGAGAAACTCACCTGCACACCCAGCTGCTCCCTGGGGGAAGGAGCGCTGGGCAGGAAGGTCCCTGAGGTCACATGACAGGGGTTCCTGCCTCAGTTTAAGGACACAAGCCACCCAGCGCTGCTAACAAAGTCACAGTTTCTCTAGTCCACGTGGAGGAGCCGAGCAGTCCAATGCTGCTGATGTCACCATGCCCAGAACCCCAAGGCAACTGACCACTCCTGTCTTCCTCATCCCTGCTGGGGACAACCCAGGGGCTCTGCCTTCTGGACTGAAATGGGGGCAGGGGGTGGCCAAAACCAATGTGGACATTTTCTAAATTATTAATCAAAAGCAAGCAACCAAAACTTGGTAACTAGCGGTTTCCAAAGGCTACAGAGAATACAGTGGGACCGTCAACAAAATATGTGGAGCAAGAAACAGACTCAAGTGCAAGGTTCAAATTTACCAGCTGTGTGGCTTTGGCCATGTTACTTAACACCTCTGAGCCTGAGTTTCCTCATCTGTAGCTGAAGGTAATGAGAACCCACCTCCGCGTATCTTACCAATTAAGGCGAGGTCGTTTTTGACGAGTGATTAGCAGCACCACTGATACACAAACCCTCAACAAACAGTCGTTCTCAGCTGCTGTCGATGCCAACGCACCAACCCCAGGCGTGCAGGGAGGAGCTGCTCCACGGGGCTTTCAAGCTACTCTCATAACGCCTGGAGCAATGGTGGTTCGGTGGCGGAATTCACACCCTCCACGCAGGAGACCCGGGCTTATCTGCTGGTCAGTACGGCTCATGCATAGGCACCACCTCTCTACAAGTTGCTGTGAGTGTGGAACGGGTGTCAGCGGAGCTTCCAGACTGAGATGGACTAGGAAGACAGGTCTGGCGATCTGCTGCCAAAAATCAGCCCATGAAACCTCATGGATCACAGAGGTCCAGTCTCAATCAATCATGGGGTGACGCAGGGCCAGGCAGTGTCTCCTTCCATTGTGCCTGGGGTCGACATGCATGGTGGGCCGACTCAACAGCAGCCAACAACAATTCTTATAACAATTACTATTTTGTAAAAGCATTGTCAATAAACAATGAAAGGATACTTCTATGGACTGAATTGTGTCTCCCAAAAATATGTGTTGTGAATCCTAAACCCCTGTACCTGTGGATGTAATCCTTTTGGGGAGTAGATCTTTGTTATGTTAAGGTGACCATATCAGCGTAGGGGGTCTGTTTTAAGCCAATCACCTTTAAGATGTGAAAAGAACAGCTGAGGCACAGAGAAGGAAGCACAAACGAAGGGGAAGATACACGCCAGCCACGTGAAGATCGCCGAGGAGCAGAGGGACAGAAGCTGAAAAGAGACAAGGACCTTCCCCCATAGCCCACAGAGAGAAATCCTTCCTCCCTAGAGCCAGTGCCCTGATTTTGGACTCCTAGCCTCCTAAACTATGAGAGAATAAATTTCTGTTCATGAAAGCCGCCCATTTGGGGTATTTCTATCTTAGCAGCACTAAGAATCTAAGAGGCAGCCGTGGTGGTGCGGTGGTTAAGTGCTTGGCTGCTAACCAGAAGGCTGGCAGTTCAAACCCACTAGCAGCTCCCCAGGAGAAAGATGTGGCCGGCTCTTTCCATAAAGATTACAGCCTCGGAAACCCCATGGGGGAATTTTACTCTGTCCTACAGGGTTGCTATGAGTCGGAACCGACTTGATGGCAACAGGTTTTTAGGAGCCCTAGTGGCACAAATGGTTGAGTGCTTGTCTGCTAACCTAAAGGTTGGCAGTTTGAACCCACCCAGCGGCTCCATGGGAGAGAGACCTGGCGATCTGCTTCTGTAAAGAGTACAGCCAAGAAAACTCTCCAGAAGCAGTTCTGTCCCATGGATTGCTATGAGGAAATGACTCGAGGGTACCTAATAACAGGAACAGAACCCACCCTACACTGCTATGGCCTCATTAACATAACAAAAGAAAACCCCTGTTTCCAAGCCAAAAACAACTATTGCCATCAAATTGATTCCGACTCATAGGGACCCTATAGGGCAGAGCAGAACTGTCCCATAGGGTTTCCAAGACTGTAGTCTTTACAGGGAACCCTGGTGGCACAATGGTTAAGGACTTGGCGGCTAACCAAAAGGTCAGCAGTTTGAATCCACCAGTCAGTCCTTGGAAATCCTATGGTGCAGTTCTACTCTGTCCCATAGGGTTGCTATGAGTCAGAATTGAATTGACAATAGGTTTTTAATCTTTACAGAAGCTAACTGTCACATCTTCCTCCCTTGGAGTGGCTGGTGGGTTTGAACTGCTGATCCTTCAGTTAGCAGCTGAGCACTTCAACCTCTGCTCCACCATGGCTTCTTCTATTCCAAACTGTGTCATATTTACAGGTTTGGGGGTTAGGACTTCAACTTAACTTTTGGCAGGACTCATTCAATCGATTAACAGAGTCGAGTGAACACCCTCACCTTATGCTCGACTCAGGCTTTTTACTTTCTTTAAGTACTGTGAAATCTCGGGATGTGAACAGAACTACATTAGCGCCCTTCTTCAGAGATGAGGAAATGCTGAGCAGCCAGCCCAGGTCCACCACTCCTACCCTGCTGGCTTCATGTCTGAAGTGTTTTCTAGTCTACCAAGCAGTTGAAGAGGTGGCCACACCCAGAAGTGCCATCCATGTGATGCCAACACAGACAGCGAGGTTCTAGAATACTACCACGTGACGATAACACAGACAGCGAGGTTCTAGAAGACCACCACGTGATGCCAACATTGACAGCAAGGTTCTAGAAGACCACCACGTGATGCCAACATTGACAGCGAGGTTCTAGAAGACCACCATGTGACGCCGACACAGACAGCGAGGTTCTAGAAGACCACTACACGATGCCAATACAGACAGCGAGGTTCTAGAAGACTACCATGCGATGCCGACACAGACAGCAAGGTTCTAGAAGACCACCACATGATGCCAACACAGACAGCGAGGTTCTAGAATACTACCACGTGACGATAACACAGACAGCGAGGTTCTAGAAGACCACCACGTGATGCCAACATTGACAGCAAGGTTCTAGAAGACCACCATGTGATGCCGACACAGACAGCGAGGTTCTAGAAGACCACTACATGATGCCGACACAGACACCGAGGTTCTAGAAGACCACCACATGATGCCAAAACAGACAGCAAGGTTCTAGAAGACCACCACGTGACACCAACACAGACAGCGAGGTTCTAGAAGACCACCACATGACGCCAAAACAGACAGTGAGGTTCTAGAAGACCACCACATGATGCCAACACAGACAGCGAGGTTCTAGAAGAGCACCATGGATGCCGACACAGACTGCGAGGTTCTAGAAGACCACCATGGATACTGACACAGACAGCGAGGTTCTAGAAGACCACCACGGATGCCAAAAGAGACAGCTAGGTTCTAGAAGACCACCACGCAATGCCAAAACAGACAGTAAGGTTCCAGGAGCCCACCTTTCCCACCTGCGATTGAGAGGGTTTTGCACACAGCCTCTCTCTTTCATGTACCTTTCCCACTTCTCGTCAACGTCTTTGTGGAGGCAGCACTGCCCCTCTGGAAGACTGCCACCCCCTCCCCCAAACAGTACCTCTCAGGGCAACTCTAGAGTCCAGCTTCCATCTCCCCCAAAGCCAATGCTTTGAGGGCAAAGACTGTCTCATATAGCTTCTGTCCTCTGCCCATAGCTCCTTGCAATCCTACAAGTTTAACCGGATCCTCTCTCTCCAACTCCATTCCAGCTCACTGGAGGGCGATTCCAGATGAATGGAATTTAACAGCTCCACCCACTGCAGGCTGTTCCTCAAGGAGCCCTGATGGTGTGACGGTTAAGTGCTTAGTGGTTACGCAAAAGGCTAGTTCGAACCCACCCAGAGTCTGGAGAAAAGACCTGGCAATCTGCTCCCGTAAAGTTTGCTGTTGTTGTTGTTAGGTGCCGTCGAGTCGGTTCCGACTCATAGCCACCCTATGCTCAACAGAATGAAACACTGCCCGGCCCTGCGCGATCCTTACAATCGTTGTTATGCTTGAGCTCATTGTTGCAGCCACTGTGTCAATCCACCTCGTTGAGGGTCTTCCTCTTTTCCGCTGACCCTGTACTCTGCCAAGCATGATGTCCTCCAGGGACTGATGCCTCCTAAAAACATGTCCAAAGTATGTAAGACGCAGTCTCGCCATCCTTGCCTCTAAGGAGCATTCTGGCCACACTTCTTCCAAGACAGATTTGTTCGTTCTTTTGGCAGTCCATAGTATATTCAATATTCTTCGCCAACACCACAATTCAAAGCCGTCAACTCTTCTTCGGTCTTCCTTATTCATTGTCCAGCTTTCACATGCATACGATGCAATTGAAAATACCATGGCTTGGGTCAGGCGCACCTTAGTCTTCAGGGTGACATCTTTGCTCTTCAACACTTTAAAGAGGTCCTTTGCAGCAGTTTTGCCCAATGCAATGCGTCTTTTGATTTCTTGACTGCTGCTTCCATGGCTGTTGATTGTGGATCCAAGTAAAATGAAATCCTTGACAACTTCAATCTTTTCTCCGTTTATCATGATGTTGCTCATTGGTCCAGTTGGGAGGATTTTTGTTTTCTTTATGTTGAGGTGTAATCCATACTGAAGGCTGTGGTCTTTGATCTTCATTAGTAAGTGCTTCAGGTCTTCTTCACTTTCAGCAAGCAAGGTTGTGTCATCTGCATAACGCAGGTTGTTAATGAGTCTTCCTCCAGTCCTGATGCCCCATTCTTCTTCATATAGTCCAGCTCCTCGGATTATTTGCTCAGCATACAGATTAAATAGGTCTGGTGAAAGAATACAACCCTGACGCACACCTTTCCTGACTTTAAACCAATCGGTATCCCCTTGTTCTGTCCAAACAACTGCCTCTTGATCTATGTAAAGGTTCCTCATGAGCACAATTAAGTGTTCTGGAATTCCCATTCTTCACAGTGTTAGCCACAGTTTGTTATGATCCACACAGTCCAATGCCTTTGCATAGTCAATAAAACACAGGTAAACATCCTTCTGGTATTCTCTGCTTTCAGCCAGGATCCATCTGACATCAGCAATGATATCCCTGGTTCCATGTCCTCTTCTGAAACCAGCCTGAATTTCTGCCAGTTCCCTGTTGATATACTGCTGCAGTTTTTTTTGAATGATCTTCCACAAAATTTTGCTTGCATATGATATTAATGATATTGTTCTATAATTTCCACGTTCAGTTGGATCACCTTTCTTGGGAATAGGCATAAATATGGATCTCTTCCAGTCAGTTGGCCAGGAAGCTGTCTTCCATATTTCTTGGCATAGACGAGTGAGCACCTCCAGCGCTGCATCTGTTTGTTGAAACATCTCAATTGATATTCCATCAATTCCTGGACCCTTGTTTTTCGCCAATGCCTTCAGAGCAGCTTGGACTTCTTCCTTCAGTACCATCGGTTCCTGATCGTATGCCACCTCTTGAAATGGTTGAATATCGACTAATTCTTTTTGGTATAATGACTCTGTGTATTCCTTCCATCTTCTTTTGATGCTTCCTGCGTCGTTTAATATTTTCCCCATGGAATCCTTCACTATTGCAACCCGAGGCTTGAGTTTTTTCTTCAGTTCTTTCAGCTTGAGAAACACTGAGCGTGTTCTTCCCTTTTGGTTTTCCATCTCCAGCTCTTTGCACATGTCATTATAATACTTTACTTGGTCTTCTCGAGAGGCCCTTAAAAATCTTCCGTTCAGTTCTTTTACTTCAATAATTCTTCCTTTTGCTTTAGTTGCTCGACGCTCAAGAGCAAGTTTCAAAGCCTCCTCTGACATCCGTCTTGGTCTTTTCTTTCTTTCCTGTCTTTTCAATGACCTCTTGCTTTCTTCATGGATGATGTCCTTGATGTCATTCCACAACTCATCTGGTCTTCGGTCACTACTTTTCAATGCGTCAAATCTATTCTTGAGATGGTCTCTAAATTCAGGTGGGATATACTCAAGGCCTTATTTTGGCTCTCGTGGACTTGCTCTGATTTTCTTCAGTTTCAGCTTGAACTTGCATATGAGCAATTGGTGGTCTGTTCCACAGCCGGCCCCTGGCCTTGTTCTGACTGATGATATTGAGCTTTTCCATCGTCTCTTTCCACAGATGTAGTCAGTTTGATTTCTGTGTGTTCCATTTGGCGAGATCCATGTGTATAGTCGCCGTTTATGTTGGTGAAAGAAGGTATTTGCAATGAAGAAGTCGCTGGTCTTGCAAAATTCTATCATTCGATCTCTGGCATTGTTTCTATCACCAAGGCCATATTTTCCAACTACTGGTCCTTCTTCTTTGTTTCCAACTTTCACATTCCAATCACCAGTAATTATCAATGCATCTTGATTGCATGTTCAGTCAATTTCAGACTGCAGCAGCTGATAAAAATCTTCTATTTCTTCATCTCTGGCCCTAGTGGTTGGTGCGTAAATTTGAATAATAGTCGTATTAACTGGTCTTCCTTGTAGGCGTATGGATATTATCCTATCACTGACAGCGTTGTACTTCAGGATAGATCTTGAAACGTTCTTTTTGACGATGAATGCAACACCATTCCTCTTCGAGTTGTCATTCTCAGCACAGTAGACTATATGATTGTCCAATTCAAAATGGCCAATACCAGTCCATTTCAGCTCACTAATGGCTAGGATATTGATGTTTATGCGTTCCATTTCATTTTTGACAATTTCCAATTTTCCTAGATTCATACTTCGTACTTTCCAGGTTCCGATTATTAATGGATGTTTGCAGCTGTTTCTTCTCATTTTGAGTCGTGCCACATCAGCAAATGAAGGTCCCAAAAGCTTTACTCCATCCACATCATTAATGTCGTCTCTACTTTGAGGAGGCAGCTCTTCCCCAGTCATCTTTTGAGTGCCTTCCAACCTGGGGGGCTCATCTTCCAGCACTATATCAGGCAATGTTCCGCTGCTATTCATAAGGTTTTCACTGGCTAATGCTTTTCAGAAGTAGACTGCCGGGTCCTTCTTCCTAGTCTGTCTTAGTCTGGAAGCTCAGCTGAAACCTATCCTCCATGGGTGACCCTGCTGGTATCTGAATACCGGTGGCATAGCTTCCAGCATCACAGCAACACGCAAGCCCCCACAGTACAACAAACTGACAGACACGTGGGGGCCATAAAGTTTACAGCCTAGGAAAACCTATGAGGCAGTTCTGCTCTGTTGCATGGGGTTGCTATTTGTCGTAATGAACCTGACAGCATGCAACAACCAGAGACTGTTACTCTACAGGTCCTTCCACTGATGGATGAGGAAACACACATGCACAGCCAGCTGCAACTCTGCAGGACAGTCTGCAAAGCAGAGGGCAGGCATGGGGGTCTCACAGTGGGCCGCTATTTAGATCTGTGTGAATCAGCAGCCGGAAGCTGTTTCTGGATGTTTAAGAAAGCAATGCTTAAATATATGATCCATTTCACTGGTGTCTTCTTGGAATAAATATTTCAAGGGCACCCTGCTACATTGACTCTGAGCTAAGAAACACCAGGCATTTTATTAAAGATGTCCTCCCACCCAAAGTGAAGAAAACCCTTTTAATGCCTGAGGATGAGGCACGGGTAGGTGCAGGTACCACCTGGAAGCTTTCTCCAAGCTGCTTAACATGGAAATTGCATGTTCTCAGTGTGTTCTTCTAGTCGCTCCTAGTCCCCGGCACCCCAGTCCAGGGTGATGTACAACTGCCACAAAGCAGAAAGCTTACCGGGTATCGGTGGAAAGCCAGACACTTAAAACACGGTACAGAAAACACGGGGGGGGGGGGGGGGGAACAGGTCCTTCCTACCTATGCTGTGGTTTTAATAGAAAAGCAACCCCACCAGAAAAATGACCAGCAGTTCTGCCCTAATGTGGTGAGAACCTGGATGCTCAAAGGGGACTCTTCCTGGATGCTATGTGAATGTGAACTTGGGGGGCACTTGGATTCCTTGGCTTGCCTTGCAATGTGTACACAGCACCTGCTTCTTATCATCCAGGCACGCTGTTAGGGATTGAATTGTGTCCCCAAAACTACACATGGAGGTGCTAACCTCTGAACCTGTGAATGTGACCCCGGTTGGAAACAGGGGTTTACTTTTGTTATGTTAATGAGGTCACACTGACATATATCACTACCAGTCCAGTTGCTGTGGAATCCACCCTGACTCATGGTGACCCCATGTGTGTCACAGTAGAACTGTGCCCCATGTGGTTTTCAATGTCTGATTTTTTGGGAGTAGATTGCCTGGCCTTTCTTCCGAGGCACCTCTGGCCGGACTCCAACCACCAACATTCTGGTTAGCAGCTGAGCGCATTAACTGTTTGCATTGCCTGGGGGTTCCTAAAATCAGCTGCTGTCAAGTCGATTCCAACCCATGTGTACGGTGGGTCCTAAGCCTAATCGCTTCTAACTGGTGTCTTCTCAAAAGAGCAACACAAACATGCGGACACACGTGCGGGAGACGCTATGTGAAGACGGAAGCAGAAGACAAGCCCAGGACACCAAGGATTACTGGCAGCTACTAGAATTGGAAAGAGACAAAGAGACCTTCTCCTAGAGTTGACACCCTGAATTCGGATTTCCAGCCTCCCAAACTGTGAGACAAGGAATTTCTGTCCCTTAAAGCCACCCACTCTGGGGTATTTTTCTACAGCAGCCCTAGGAAATTTGGGCACTTGCCCAGGAAAAGGTTTTCAGTGTCCCCTGGTCTGACCCATTGCAGAAAAAGGACGCATTCGATCCTTGCTCTCCACCATTTCTCACTACCGTCTCCTCTCCTGGTCAGTTTCTCCCGCCTGCTTAAGACAGGAAGGCAGAAACCAGTCTCCACATCAGAGTCTCTGCTACGTTATGTGGTAGGGATGGAGAACTTCAGGCATGCAGATATCATATGCTCCTTACTGCATCTCAATATGTTAGCTTCTTTGTTTAAAAAAAAATAAGGGCCCACAGTGAGAATAGGCTCCAAAGAAACACATTGAGACAAAAGATACATTGTATCTATTCTATAATCAACAATACTTCCTGTGGAGTTAAGACAAATAAAAGTCCCTGAGCACTGACTCTGAATTACATTTAAACATTCACAAGGATTCTGAGCTGCGTGAGTTGCGTCTCCAGAAAAGATTTCACGATTACCGTATTTTTACTCAAATAATGCGCACTTTCTAAGTTTGTCTGCCAATCATGCCCTCCCCCCGAGATATTTCCACAGGCACAGCTACGCCAATTTTTAAAAACATGTTGATGTTAAAAAAAAAAAAATAGCATAGTGTGCTTACAAAAATACCTTGTGGCGGGAGGGCGCAGTTGGCAAACAAATGTAGAAAGTACATGTTATCTACATAAAAATACAGTGAATATTCCAAGTACACTGTCCCTCTTGCTTTGTGCCGTGGATCACTTCAAGACCTGGTGTGGCTGGCTCAAGAGCTGTCAGAGGCGTGGGGTTGTGGACTTGTGGGGGAGGGAGCGAAGTCAATGCAAGGAAGAGAATCCAAGAGAGGTAATGAGTTCCCCATCTCTGAAGGGGTTCAAGCAAAGGAAAGGTAAGTTCTTGAGGATGTGGTACTGCCATTAAGATACACAGGGCTCAGATGATCTTTGAGGCCTTTCAAGACCATGAATCACATGCCCAGAGACACAGATGAACGGGTGTTTGTGGTGCCCCAGGCCTGAAATTAAGATTCAGTATTAAGCACTGTCTTGGCAGCTGGGGAAAACCAGAAGGGCCATGGCCAGTCTGACCGCAAGCTCTCCTCCCGCTCTGCTCCTGTGGATAAGGTCCCCTCACAAAACAACCCTCCTTATCATGGGGACCAGGCACAGTGCCTGCTTATCCCTGAGTAGCAGCATCAGTTCCCTTCCAGCCCATGGAATTACTCAAACAAGCCCATTGAACACTCCCATGGGAACCAGGGGCACCCCACCTTCTTGTTACTACAAAGCCTGCCTCCCACAGCCCCTGCTGGTTTGCTCTGTTCCCAGAAGCAATCAATCCTGGTGTGGCCCTATGAGGTGTGGGGTCTTCCTTCCCCAGGCTGTCGGTATATGTGACTAATAAGCTACTGTCACTCTCACCTGTCCACCTGGATCACAACAGAACATCATCCTATATGGTGCTGGAAGATGAGCACCCTAGGTTAGAAGACACTCAAAACACACAGTGGCTGCTATAATGGGCTTGAGCTTGCCAACGATCAACGTTTTGTTCTGTTGTACGTTGGGCTGCCATGAATTGGAGGCAACGCGATGGTAATGAACAACAAAGGGGATAAAACACAGTGGGTTAAGCACAAAATGTGCAGTGTGGAAGCTCTGTGACAGCAGTGCCGAGTGTCCGTGCCCAGGACTCCCCGACATACAGCTTGGTTTCTAACTAAAAGGGTGTTGGTTCAAACCCACCCAGATGCTCTGCGGGAGGAAGGCCTGGGGATCTGCTCCTGTAAAGATTTACAGCCTAGAAAACCCTATGGGGCAGCTCTATTCTCTCACATGGGGGTGCTAGAAGTCGGAATCAACTCTATGGGAAACGACGACGACACCTGTTTAACGTGCCCGCCTCTTTTGCACAGACAGATGCTGTTGGCTATCCTGATTATTTTTCCAAAATGAAAATCATCCTCATAACATTTTTAAAAAAGGAATGAAAAAATCATCCATTTTCAAGCCTGAAGAAACCCTGGCAATTTGAAGATTAGTATAATGAACAATTTCTTAAAACCATGAGCCTCTGTCTTGCAATATTTGTTACCAATTTCCGCAAGCCCACTCTGAACCCCTGAGCATTACTGTAATGTCTCTGGCACGCAGATCCCACTGGCAAGGGGCAGGGGTGGGGGGTGGGGGGTGGGGGGTTGGGGATGGCTTTTCAAGCCAGAGCTGTGGTGTCCTTGAAGAAAAGGAAACATTTTGCAAACATCTGACTCTTGACAAAAGCAGTGCTCCTGCCCCAGCCATGGGAACCCACCATTTGGAAATCTCAACAACGGAAACCAAGTTTCTTTGAGGAAAGAAGAATGTTGCCTCTAATGAGAGCCACACAAAATATTAATTTCCAGATGCAGCCATTTCTGTGTTAAAGCCTAAGCCTCAGAAAAAGGAGCCCTCGTGGCACAACGGCTAAGCACTCGCCTGCTAACCAGAAGGTCAGGGGTTCAAATCCATCCAGTTGCTCCATGGGAGAAAGACCTGATGATCTGCTCCAGAAAAGGTCACAGCTTAGAAAACCCTGTGGGACCCCGAAACTATGCCCTGAGATCATCTTTAAACCTTAAATCTTAAACCGAAAATATTCCCTGAAGTCTTCTTCAAACCAGAGAGTAAAAAAAACCAAACCTATCACCGTCATCTCAGTTCCGACCCATAGCGGTCCTGTAGGGCAGAGCAGAACTGCCCCGTAGGGTTTCCAAGGCTGTTTTTTTTTTTAATCTCTATGGGAGCAGAATACCACGTCTTTCTCCCATGAAGTGGCTGGTGGGTGGATTCAAACTGCCGACCTTTTGGTTGGCAGCCGAGCACTTAGCCACCGTGCCACCAGGGCTGCTTTTCCTTAGCCTGCGGTTTTAATGCAAAAACAACTGCACCTGGAAACTAATATTTCATGTGACTGTTATTAGGGGCAATGTGCTTGTTTCCTCAAAGAAACTTCAACCAAACAGCAGTTTAGCCCAACTGGGAACGTCTGTCTGCCTTGAGCTTGTGCTGTTTTGAAGAACTTTCTCTACGCCATCGAGCTGACAACGGCAACTCAGACCATTAGGCAGGAAGCTTGGGGGCAGCGAGTCCACGTTAATGGGGGAGGAACAACTTGGAAAAGGAGGGTGAGAACGGTTGCACAACTCGAAGAATGTCATCAGTGTCACTGAGTTGTACACGTACAAACTGTTGAACTGGTATATATTCTGCTGTGCATATTTTCAATAATGGCAATAACCGAAAAAAAAAAAAATCCTATGGGGCAGTTGTACTCTGTCACGTGGGGTTGCTGTGAGTTGAAGTCGGTCAGTGGCACCCCACAACGACATATAAAGAAAGGCATCATCTTGGACCCGCCGGGAGCCAGAGGGACAAGGGATCCTCACCCCACACAGAGGCAGGACCAGCAGAACTCTGCTGGGTCTGATACCTGTACTGTCCCAGCCGGGGCAAGAAGATTCAGAGGGTCCTTCCAGATAACAGGCCCCCTGGGTGGCACCAACAGCTAAGCACCAGGCTGCTAATTGAAACTTTGGTGGTTCAAGCTTACCCAGAGGCACCTCAGAAGACAGGCCTGGCTATCTGCTCTTCCAAGGTCAGAGCCGTGAAATCCCCTGGAGCGCCGTTCTATCTGACACACACAGGGTCGCCGCGAGTCTGCGTTAACTCAGTGGCAACTGGTCACTGGTGGTCATTAAGACTCTGGGCCAATTCCAAGGGAACCATCTCTTTTCCAAAGATGAGAGCCACTTTTCCAAGTCAGGGGGTCTGGCCACACCTTCCACACTGTACGTGGGGCTCACACACTGGTGTTCAGTCCCCTAGAAATACTGAGCAGAGAAAGGCCAGAGGCAGCTGAGAAGTAGCCAGGCCTCAAAGACCCCACGTGGGGTCCCCCTGTGAAAGGGTGGCTTCCTAACTGCGCCCTCCCCTGCTCAGGCTGGGGCCGTCTTTAAAAGAGTGTCAGACTGGTTGCCACAGAAACAGAAACTATTTAAAAACACGTATCACGTTGACACCAGGCGGTCACTTCTAACTGCAAATCCAGAACACTTCCGTGGCTTTCCATGGCCCTCCACGCCCTGTATGACCTGGGCCCGCAGAGCCGGCTGGTCTCCGCTTCTCATTCTGCCCCGGCAGTCCCAGCACCTCCTTAGCACAGGGACTTCCCAGCCTGAGGACAATCCTTCCAGGGGAAGCGCAAGTAATCCCGTGCTTACCTTGCTTACTGGATAATCCGTCCCTGTCAGGGCCTGTAAATTTGAAATGGGGCTTTGATGCTGTAGGAAGGTGCTGTGGGGTTGGGAGAGAGACAGATGGCAGCTATACCTAGAAGCAGAATCTTTGATGTGGTGAAAAAAGGTGACTTTGTTCACTACAGATGATCTGGTAAGCGAGGTAAGCACCGGGCTTACCTTGCCTTTTGGAAAATCCACCCCTGAATCCTTCCTACCCACTGTCTTGCTGCCGAGCTGAGTTAGGCAGCTTTCAGATCTCCGAGGAAATGCTGCTTTTTGGGGAGGCCTGCTGGGCCCCAGGGTGTTCTCGCAAACATGACGTTCAGGTGTTCATCACCATTGTGAGCACTGCACTTCATCGACCCTAAGACACCGTTGGCTGGAGCCTGTTCCGTTTTTAATGTGCCCAGTGATACAAAAAATGCAGACGATACCTCTTTCAAATGCCATTGATGATAACATTAAAATGTGAAGAAGGGAGCCCTTGGAGTAGATGGCCACCCCGCCTGTTGGTCTGTGACTTGCGTGCAGCTGTGATGCTGGAAGCTCTGCCACCAATATTTCAAATACCAGTAGGGTCACCTGGGGTGGAGAGACTTCAGCAGAGCTTCCAGACTAATACGGTCTAGGAAGAAAGGCCTGGTTATTTCCTTCCAAAAATCAGCCAAGGAAAACCCTACCGATCACAACAGAACGCTGTCCGATAGAGAGTTGGAAGATGAGCCCTTAGGGTGGAAGGCATCAGAATGCGCAGTGGCCGAGACAATGGACTCCGGGATACCAGTGATCGCAGCGATGCCCCAGGACTGGGCGATGTTTTGTTTTATCGTGCATGGGGTTGTCATGAGCCGGAGACAACCCGATGGCAACCAGCAACAGAGAAGACGAGACACAGCGTATACCGACATAACGAGCAGTGTGGAAGCTCAGTGATGGCAGGGGCACTGTCCCTGCACAGCGTCCCTCCCTACGACTCCCTGATGTACAGGATTCCAATAAATAACTGTTGAACGAAGGATGAGTCTGCAGCATTAGGTGACAGTCAGGAGGCCAGCAGATCAGAGGATGGGGACCTTAGTGGGGGTGCTAGTCTAGATCACGGCTGGGTGCCCAGCAGCCAGACCCTCAGACTCAGTCCTCCTGGTGGGTCAACAGGGCAAAGCCATGGGGGGCACACCAAACCTGCCAGGGTCTGGTTGGCAGAGCTGGGGTGCCCAGAGGTCACCTGGGCTTTCAGAGCACCGGTGGGGGTCTTGTAAGAGCCACTGACTACTGAGAAGTGGGGAGAACTGTGGGAGCCAAAATGTCTTCCAGCCTCCCAGACGCTGATGGGTAATGACCCACAGTTATCACAGGGTTCCCCAATGGGCAGAATGGTTCTCACGTCACAGGCGAGGCCGCTGAGGCCCAGAGTAGAGAAGTCACTGAGGAGACAGTGGGTCTGACGTAGCAGGGTCACTCATTTCAGCAACTGGGGTCTACTGCCCAAGTTCTACTCCTTTCCTGAGCTGCCGCCATGTTGCTAGGGATGGAGATGCAAACCAGTGATGGAGCTACAGGGTGGAAAGTTAAGAATGAGGAAGGTGGGGTGGAGAGGTGGGGTCAGCATGGGGAGCCCTCTGAGCAGAGCCTGCATTGTGCTAACTGCCCGGCTTACGTTTGTCCCTGGGGCTCCCCACAATCCAGCGGCTCTAGCTATTACTGCCTTTGTGTAGAGAGAAGGATAGAATCTTCAATTAGTACCTCGCTCTGATCACATGATTAGTTGGGCATGAAATCAGAAGTCACAGCCAAGTCTGCAGGCTCAAGGTCACCACTGCCCTGTTCTGAGTCCACCCAGGAGGATACCATGGGTCATGCCCATTTTTCCAACACCGCCAAACCACAGCAGATTCTATTCGGTCTGGGCATTCCTCTCGACGGAATTTGGATGCTAACCTATTGTTTTATTCACTTATTTGATCAACAAGCACACCTACTATGTGCCAAACCCCAGGCTCCAGAGATGAGGAAAACACGGGCTTTATCTGAAAAGACGCTTTTCCAAGACCCGAAAGGCCACCACGAGAAGGCGGCGGAAAACATTCATAAATCAGAACAAATCTTTGTACGGAGTTCTTTCTTCATAATGTTAATGGGCACGTCAAGCAGGACCGTGTATTGTGAATTATTCCGGATAAAGTAGGTATTTGGAGGAGTCCATCTCACAGGGAGCTTGAGGTTCATTTCCAGTCAGGACCACCTCTGCCTCCCCCATCCCAGTGGCTCTAGACAGAGTACTGTGGGCGCTGCTCCGAGATTCGCTGGACTATAGCCTCACACCGGTTGAGATCAATGTGACCCTTCTTAATGCCAAAAGCATCAAGAGGGGCCACGGTGGTCTCAGCTAGTGCAAACGATCCGAGAAGCTGGACTATATGAAGAAGAATGGGGCATCAGGACTGGAGGAAGACTCATTAACAACCTGCGTTATGCAGATGACACAACCTTGCTTGCTGAAAGTGAAGAAGACCTGAAGCACTTACTAATGAAGATCAAAGACCACAGCCTTCAGTATGGATTACACCTCAACACAAAGAAAACAAAAATCCTCCCAACTGGACCAATGAGCAACATCATGATAAACGGAGAAAAGATTGAAGTTGTCAAGGATTTCATTTTACTTGGATCCACAATCAACACCCATGGAAGCAGCAGTCAAGAAATCAAAAGATGCATTACACTGGGCAACTCTGTGGCAAAGGACCTCTTTAAAGTGTTGAAGAGCAAAGACGTCACCTGGAAGACTAAGGTGCGCCTGACCCAAGCCATGGTATTTTCAATTGCATTATATGCATGTGAAAGCTGGACAGTGAATAAGGAAGACCAAAGAAGAGTTGATGCCTTTGAATTGTGGTGTTGGCGAAGAATATGGAATATACCACGGACTGCCAAAAGAATGAAGAAATCTGTCTTGGAAGAAATACAACCAGAATGTTCCTTACAAGCAAAGATGTCGAGACTGCATCTTACATACTTTGGACATGTTGTCAGGAGGGATCAGTCCCTGGAGAAGGACATCATGCTTGGTAAAGTACAGGGTCAGCGGAAAAGAGGAAGACCCTCAACAAGGTGGATTGACACAGTGGCTGCAACAATGGGCTCAAGCATGACACCGATTGTAAGGAGGGCGCAGGACCGAATAGTGTTTCATTCTGTGGTACACAGGGTCACTGTGAGTCAGAACTGACTCTATGGCACCTAACAACAACAACTTCTTAATGCCACTGCTGGCTGACATTTCTCAGTTGAATAAATATCCATCCATAAATGCCAGCTCTCTGGAGCCTATTCTCAAAACTTTAAAAAAAAAAAAAATTTTTTTTTTAAATTTAGGAAACTAATCTTCCCAAAACCCACACAAGAGCTTGCAAATGGCTTTGAAACCAGAGGCAGAAGAAGCAAGACCATGTGTGTTGTGGATTGAATTGTGTTCCCCCAAAATGTGTGTCAACTTGCCTAGGCCATGACTCCTAGGGTTGTGTGGTCGCCTCTGACTTGCCTTGTGGTCTAATGTTTTGTAACCGCTAACTTCTGCGATGTTAATGAGACAAAGGCAGATATGTTAACTAGACAGCATGCAATCTACAGAATTAGGCTGAATCTTGAGTCGATCTCTTTCGTGATATAAAAGAGAGAAGCAAGCAGAAAGGAGAGGGATCTCCTACCACTAAGAAAGAAGAGCCAGGAGCGGAGCTAGTCCTTTGGACCTGGGGTCCTTGAGCTGAGAAGCTCCTAGACCAGGAGAAGATTGATGACAAGGGCCTTCCCTCAGAACTGACAGGGAGAGGAAGCCTTCCCCTGGATCCCACGCTCTGAATTCGGACTTCTAGCCTCTAGACTGTGAGAGAACAAATTTCTGTTTGTAAAAGCCATCCACTTGCGGCATTTCTGTTATAGCAGCACTAGATGACTAAGACAAGGTACCTACCTTTGCTATTTATTTCTGCTTTATCTGTGATGACCACACCAGCAAAGAAAAGCCGCAGTGCAAACCGTTCTGCAAGAAGGGAACTGGTTCACAGAAGACTTGGTGCTGAGCAGGTGTCTTAGCTCCACAGAGTTGCTGTAACACAAACATCACACGTGGGCGGCTTTAAGGACAGAAATGTATTTTCTTGACGTCCACGATGCTAGAAGTCCAGACCAGCGTCTTGGTAGCCCTGGGCATTCCTTGGTGCCTAGGCTTGTGGACGATCCTCCCATGGCGTCTGTCTGTCTCCCACCTTCTCTTTACCATCTTCATCTGAATGTAGCTGCAGCCTCTTGCCCCAAGCCCAATTTCCTGGGGCAGAAAATCTGATTGGCCCAGAAGTGGCCAGTCCATGTGGCCGGGGGTTGGGGGGGCCTGCAGCACGTGGCCAGAGGAAGACTTCAGGGGGGAGGGGTGGGCCCAGGCACCATTGGCCCTCCTCTCAGTCTCCTTGTGTGGCTGCATCACAAATACCACAGGGTGGTGGTGGGGGGTGGTTAATTGACAGAAGTCTATCTTCTCACAGTTTAGGAGACTAGAAGTCCCAATTCAGTGCTCCAGCTTTCTCTCTCTGTGGGCTCTGGGTAAGGTCCTTGTCTCTCTTTAGCTTCTGTTCCTTGGTTCCTTGACGGTCTTCATGTGGTATGGAATCTATCACCCTCCATCTTGTCTCGCTTGCTTTATCTGCTTTTACGTCCCAACAGAGACTGATTTATGACACACCCTACACTAATACTGCCTCATTAACGTCACAAAGGAAACCCAATCACCAATGGGATTCTAACCACAGGTGTAAAACCAAACCAGGGACTTATCTTCAGGCACTGTGTCAGACAGTGTTCACCGCTATTCATAAGGCTTTCACTGGCTGATTCTTTTCAGAAATAGACCACTAGGTCCTTCTTCCTAGTCTTAGTCTGGAAGCTCAGCTGAAACCTGTCCTCCATGGGTGACCCTGCTGGTATCTGAATACCGGTGGCATCGCAGTAACACGCAAGCCCCCACAGTACGACAAACTGACAGAGACATGGGGGCCTCTAAGCCTAGAGAAGTAAACCACCCGGAAAGGGAGAATGCACCAGGCAGGCTCTAGAAACGCTATCACTTTAGTTAGTGCTCCCAGATATTGTGGGAATGCGGGATTCCGTGTTTCTAAAAACTTACGCTCTGGAAAACTCAAGGGGCCACTGGGACAGCTATACGGACAGTACAAAGAGACGGACAGTACATCCCTGGTACTAAATTTCCACAGGAGGGGGCAATTATGATAAAAAGGCCAAGAAACACCGCCTTACCAGGGACTCACCCATCAAGTGTGCTGAGCACCAACTTGTGCCACGCACTGGGACACAGTGACAACAGAGGGACTTGGTCTCTGTTGTCACAGAACCGACATTCATTCTGGTGGGAAGCACAATAAATAGGGTCTAATTAGGTTGAGTCCCAGGGGCCAGAGGGGCTGATTATAGATGGGGTGGCTCAGTGGAAAGAAAACAGGTTTGGAGTCAAACTGCCCCAAATTTCAGTTCTGCTTTCCTAGCTCACCTGTAAAACTGACTTGTGATATTTAAATCTGCATAGCATTCAAGGACCACGCTATACCAATAAGGCATTTAGCCACCTGTATGGTGCCTACAGAGCCCTGGTGGTTCTGTAGTTAAGAGCTATGGCTGCTAACCCAAAGACTGGCAGTTCACATCCACCAGCCGCTCCTTGGAAACCCTGCGGGAAGTTTCTACTCTGTCCTATAGAGTCCCTGTGAGTTGGAATCGACTCAACGGCAATGGGTTTGTTCTTTGTTTGTTGTTTTTTTTTTATGGTACATATGGGAGACCCCAGGTGCACAGTTAAGCACTTGACTGCTGGCTGGAAGGTTGGTGGTTTGAATACAGCCTGAGGTGCCTTGGGAGACAGGCCTGGCGATCTGCTCCCGAAAGGTCACGGTCTTGAAAACTCTCTGAAGCTCTACTCTGTACACATGGGGTCACCATGAGTCACAGTCGACTCAACAACAGCTAACAACAATATGGTATATACAGTTGGGGAATGAAAAAAGAAGACAGAGGAAGAATCACGTTTGAACTGTGGTGTTGGCGAAGAATACTGCATATGCCACAGATTGCCAGAAGAATGCACAAACCTGTCTTCGAAGAATACAGCCAGAAAGCACCTTATAAGCAAGGATGGTGAGACTTTACCTTGTTTACTTTGGATGTGTCATCCAGAAGGACCAGTCACTAGAAAAGAACATCCTCTTTGGTAGAGGACCAATGAAAACTAGAGAAACCCTTACTGAGAAGGACCGACGCACTATCCACAACAATGGACTCAAACACAACGACAATCATGGAGATGGCCCAGGGTGGGGCGCTGTTCTGTTCTGTTCTGTTCTACATAAGGTCGCCACGAGTCAGAGCCGGCCTGACGACAACTAACAAGAACAACATGGCACATAGTGTAAACTCAATGACTGTGAGGCTCTGCCCCCAGGTACTAGGAAACTGTGCGTTCCTGATAAACTAGATAAATACCTAACCACGCGTAGTGCAGAAACGCAGAGTGAGATCCACACGTGGCTCGTCCCAGGGTTATGGTTGAAGAATGAAGCAGGTTAGGTATTAAAAGTGAAATACTGTGGAACCACAGCTACCAGGAGCATGACAGAATACCGAGAAAATTCCTTCACATTCTTGAGCCAAAACATACCTCCTCAGTTTGCTGTTCGGGTCATTGCTCCTTCAAATCTACCTGATGGACAAGTTGAAGATTTAAATTCAGGGACACGTATTTCACAGGGCGAAAACAGCTCATCTGGAAATTTCCTAATAATCGGTTACACATTGGCCTCCTAAACTTTGCCATTTTATAAATCTCCCTCCTCTACACACACACACGTGCACACACACACGCACACGCACAACCAAGCTGCTTCCGGTTAACACTGCCACCTAGTGGCGAGCATGATAAATTACAAGGAACTGTGTGGCCAATGGTTCCTGTCCAGCCACTGTCTATTTAAAGTCCTTTTATTGAGTATTCCTGACCCTGTGCCCAACCCAGGCAGTAGAAATATAAAGATAGAAGAGACAGTTTATCCTGGGGGACTGATGCATAAACCATTCATTGTAATGCGATATACAGACAGTGTGATATTGGTGAAGAGTACTGAATATACCATGGACTGCCAGAAGAACGAACAAATCTGCCTTAAAAGAAATGCAATCAGAATGCTCCTTAGAAGCAGGGATGGTGATACTTTGTCTCACTTACTTTGGACATGTCATCAGGAGGGACCAATCCCTGGAGAAGGACATTGCACTCGGTAAAATACAAAGTCAGTGAAAAAGAGGAAGACCCTCAACAAGAAGGATTAACACAGCGATCGCAACAATGGGCTCAAACATACCTACTATTGTGAGGATGGTACGGGACCAGACAACGTTTCGTTGTGTTATACCTAGGGTTGCTATGAGTCTGAGCCGACTCACAGCACCTAACAACAATGATGACAAGGACAAGGTACTGGGTTGGGCTTGGGAACAAGGCTTCCCTGGGGTGACTTAGCTGGGGGAATGAACCACAGAACGTTAGAAGGAAGTCTTCTATTCACAGGGGTGACAGCATATGCAAAGGCCCTGGGGCAAGACTGGTGTGCTTGATAAGGAGCAGGGAGGCCAGGTGGGTGGAGCAGAGTGGTCAAGGGAGGTCATTTAGATCAGTAAGGTATCCACAAGCCTGGTACACAGGCCTAGTAGTTCACTGTATGTTCAAGGTGCAGATCAAGCGATACGGGACCGGAAGGAAACCACTAAATGGCCTTTCCAAAGGGTAGCCAGGAGGGCCTCCCCAGAGGGAAGGCTTTGGCTTTGAAGGGTAAGTAGGAGTTTACCAAGCCAAGGTGGTGGGGGAGGGACAAGTTGTCCATTGCAGCTGGAGAGAAGACATGTCCACCTAGAGTGTTCAAAGGGACTTGTGTTTAAGGCGGAATACAGCTGACGTTAGCGTGGAGGGTGACAATGGATGCGAACACATCAATGATCGTGAAGATGGCGCAGGACCAGGCAACATTTTGATCTGTTAAACATAAGGTTGCCATGAGTCAGAGGTAACTCGGTGGCACCTAATGACAACAATGTCCTATTTCTAAATGTTGTTGTCAATTGCCATTGAGTTGGCTCCGATTCATGGTGACCTCAGGTATAACAGAATGAAAAGCCGCCCAGTCCTGTGTCATCTTCGTGACCACTGGTGTAATAGGAAGACAGTCCTCGCGACCTACTTCTGAGAAACCTGCCAATGAAAACCTTGTGAATCACAAGAGATCAATGTCCAGTTTCTAAATAGCACATTTCTAATGCTCTTTCTTGATCACTTCCTGTTTAAATATTACTTATTGACTTCCTGCTAGAGAAAATGAGGGCTTAGCTCACTCACACGCAGCCTGATACAGGAGCGTCCCAGGTTCTGGTTAAATGATCATTCTGTTTACAGTATTAACACGACCTAAATCCTACCCACTGCTGAGACAGGCAGCAAATTACGATGATATTTCCCTGGAGTGAACAACAGCCACGTTTTTTATTTGCATTTCTACTTAACTCTAATTAATGGATCGCTACGTTCTGAGGGAGGTGTAAATTGTGGCAGGTCTCTTCTCATTTTGTAGAAACACATCAGGCAATCTGTGTCCCTTATTCCCAGGTGACATGCCTCCTGGCACTGCCCATCCTCTTTGTACCCACCCTGGCTGGTGGCACAGGAGCATTGGTTGTTCGGTGGTAAAATTCTCAGCTTCCACGCAGGAGACCTCAGTTCAATTCCCGGCCAGCGCACTTCATGTGCAACCCGCACCCGCCTGTCCGTGGAGGCTTGCACGCTGCTATGATGCTGAACAGGTTTCATTGGAGCTTCCAGACTAAGACAGACGAGGAAGAAAGGCCTGGCGATCTGCTTCTGAAAATGAGTCAGTGAAAACCCTCTGGATCACACAACAGTCTCATCTGCAATCAATTCACGAGGATGGTGCTGGAACGGGCAGTGTGTCCTTCCGTTGTGTGTGGGGTCACCACGAGTCAGGGGAGACTACACAGCGACCAACGATAACATCACGGACAGGAGCGCAGGGCACATCTCTGTTTGTGCAGTTGGTCAGCTTCGTGGACCACGGGTAACTCTGCATCTCCCGCACTGGGGCCTCGTGCCTCCGTAAACTGCCCCTAGATGAGCTGCCTTCTTGCATGATTGAGGACCAGCAAGAAAATTCCAGAAACTTTCCTCTCAGAGAAACCTGAAGCTAGAGATGGTGTTGGCGACAGCAGAGAGGTCTTGCAGGGATGAATTCTGGAAACCGCCGCCTCTGGCTAATCCCTGGTGTTAGCCTGATATTGCTGCATTTTTCTCTTTTAACACCGATAAATGAGAGTACTCCAGCTCCCCAGCTGTATAGCTCAAGTCAGTAGTTTTTCTCAAACTACCAGGTAAGAGCGAAACACCGTCTGTCTGTGGTTTTGTAGCTTTGTGCCTCCGTAAGTACCAGAAACAGTTTCTCGCGCCTGCCCTTACACCGCGGCTTGTTGAGGTAGCTTTCACTGGCTGCAAAGCACGCAAACTAGCTCCAGGATTCAAACTAGCTCCGGGGAAAGCCACAGGAGCCGAAAAGCAAGAATGGGAATAGGCCCTGGAGACTCTGATCCCCAGGCACCCTGCTAACTCAGAACCGAAGCCGCTCCTGAAGTCCACCCTTCAGCCAAAGACTAGACAGGCCTATGAAACAAACAACAACACACGTGAGGAACGTACTTCTGAGTTCAGTCAAGTCTACGAGACCAAATGGGCAACACCTGCCAAAAGCAAAGAGGAGAAGGCAGGAAGGGACAGGAAAACTGGATGAGTGGCCACAGGGAACCCCCCTCCGGGTGGAAAGGGAAAGGGGGAGGAGAGCGCTGACATGGCGGGGATCGCAACCAATGTCACAGAGCAATTTGTGTGTAAGTTTTCGAATGAGAAACTAATTTGCACTGTAAACTGTCACCTAGAACACAATAAAATTTTAAAAAGAAAATAATAATAATAATAATGGGAACAGGGCTGACTTCCCGAGGAGGGGAAGGAGGGCGGCCCTCAGCCTGGGCGGCTCTGGGGGTCTGAGCAGCAGGAGCTCAGGAGCTCAGTGTCAGCACCCACCAGAGATCCTCTGTAAGGATGTCCCGGGGCCGCCTTAACAAGGTGCCGCACTCTTGGGGGCTTAAAAAGACGGAACTTCCTTCTCTTTCAGTTCTGGAGGTCAGAAGTCCAAAATCAAGGCGTCAGCAGGGCGCTCCCCCCGCACCCCCGCAGCTCTAGGGAAGGCTCCTCCCTTGTCTCTTCCAGCTTCTGGTGGCCGAGACGTTCCTGGACTTGTGGTGACATCATTCCCATCTCTGCCTCTGTCGTCACATGGCATCTCCTCCTCTCTGTCTCTGTGACTGCACCTCTCTCCCCTGCTCTGATGAGGACCCCAGTCATGGATCGGGGCCACCCTACTCAGTCTGACCTCGTCTTAACCAAGTACTTCTACAAAGACTCTATTTCCAGATAAGGCCATATTCTGAGGCTCCATGTGGGCATGAATTTTGGGGAACACTTATTCAATCCAGTTCACCGTCCTTGCGTCTTCCAGCTCCTAGTGGCCCCAGGCACTCCTTGGCTTGTGGCTGCATCACTCTAGCCTCTGCCTCCACCTTCGCCTGTGTGTGGCCTCCTCCTCCTAATGACAATTGTGATTGGGTTCCAGGCCCACCCAGACAATCCTCTCAGGATCCTTAGTGCAGCCACACCTGCAAAGTCTTTGATACATAAGGGCACATTCACAGGGGCCAGGGATCAGGATCTGGCATCTTTGGGGGCCCTTATTTAGCCACCCACACCTGTTACACTCCTCACCCCAGTCTGCACAGCGGGCCGCTGCATCTCTCACCCCACAGCAGCCACACAGGTGTCTTCCTTCCCCGACCATGCCGCATTCTTCCTGACTCGGGGCGTGGCCTTGGCCTCTCCCTCCTCCTGGAGGCCCAGTGTCCAGGCCTCCACCTGGAGGCTCCCTTCTCCAGTCAGGACCAGCTGACCCGACATCTCCTCCATATCTACGTCCTTGGGCATTTTCTCTTCTGACACTGTCCTGTGGATGGGTCTACTGGCGCTGCCGTAACAAAGAACCACAAGATGGGGGAGGGGGGCGCTTAAGCAGCAGAAACTTATTCTTTGTCAGTTCTGGAAGCCAGAAGTCTGAAAGCAAAGTGTGGACAGGGCTGTCCTCTCTCTGAAGGCGCTAGGGGCAGGTCCTTCCTTGTCTCTTCCGGCTCCTGGTGGCCCTAGGTTTTCCTTGGCTTGTGGTGGCATCGCTCCAATCTCTGCCTCCATCTTCCCATGGCTGTCTTCCCACAAGTGTCCCTTCTCCTCTTGCGTGAGGACACCACTCATATTGGATCAGGACCCACCTTACTCCACTCCAGTACGACCTCATGCCAACCTAACTGACCACACCTGCAAAGGCCCTATTTCTAAACAAGGTCACGTTCACAGGTACCAGGGTTGGACTTCAGCACAGCTTTTGGGGCCACAATTCAACCCACAACGCCTGCTTTACCTTTCTGTCCCTCACCACCGTTGGACCTTCTTACTCTTATTGGCGTGTCTGTTGTCAGCTCTCCTCTTCTCCCACTGCTGGATCTGTCCCTGGGCTGGCGGCCTGGCCACGCGTAGAGCAGCTGTTGAACGGCCACCTTCTGAAGGGCTGGGTCTTTGCTCTTGTCTCCCACCCTTGCGTGATGGCACCTCTCACCCTGGGTTGGATCTTTCCTTCCCTCCACCACCCTCACCCCTGTTCACTCTCAGCAACTGCTTCCCTCTCCTTGGCTGACCTACCACAGAGACACAGAATGTCTGCTTGGCTCTGGTTGGTAATCAAGATACCTAGGTACAGGGAGCTCATGGTCAGACCAGGATCAGTCTTTATGTCAAGGGCCCATTCTCCACTCAGACGCTCCTGGGTAGGGGTACAGGGAACATGCAGTACGAACATGCCTGCTGGGCATGGGCATGGTCTCCCTGCACATGAGGGGCAGAAAGGGAGGACCCCATGATGTGCACCTATCTGAGGGAGAGGGCCACACACATGGGGGGCAATGACACTGCACAAACTCCTCTTCAGCTTGTCTTGCAGGCACCGCCAGCGTCTCCAAGCCCCTAAGAAAGGTCTGCTTCTCTAGAAGAGCGGTGTGTGCTTGTTTACTGCATAGTCTTACACTCACTTTGGAATTGGCAACACAACAGGGGAGATACCTTGAGTATGCTCCCAACAGCCACAACGGAAGTGTGAGGGCAGGGGGAAGTAACGCCACCTCTCACCTCGCTCTCAGCCCCTGTGGATGTCAATGCCAAGAGGCATGACTGAATAGCTCCGCTTCGGAATCACTCAACAAGGAAAGAATTTCAGAAAGGGGTCTGGAGGACACAGGGAACAGAGGGCTTATTGAATGGATCCCACTGCTCGCCCAGAAAAAAGTTCAACACCCAGAACCATGAGCCCCCCAAATGACAGACCACCTTCAGCACGGGTCCATCCAGCAACCAGGCAGCTTCTTCAACAACAGCATAATTTAAAGGATTATGGAGCCCTTGGTCATTTTCAAAGTGCTCTCGTATCAGTTATCACGTGTGACGTGAGAAAAATTGGTCACTCCTCTGGCTGAACTTGGGGCTCACTGTAAGGTCAATGAGAGCCCCTGGTGTCTGAACAACAAACCCAGGAGGGATGGAAGGTCATTTTCACGGGCAGAGGTCTCCCGGGTGAATGCTGCTGCTTTGCCTCCAGAGCTGTTCAGGGAAATGAGATGAACCACATGTTCCCACCACAAAAGGAGCCTCCCAAGGACAGAGTGATATGAAACATACAAGCTCTGAGCAGAGGAGAAAGCCAGACGGAAGATCTGGACTGGGGCGGGGGGGGGACCAACCCTCCCAGGACATAGAACTCTCCAAAAATCATTGGGCATGTGCAAAAATGAGCTTCCAAGAAGGTGCGTGGGGACTCCAGGGGACTCGGTCAGATTATGAATGACAATTGGCCCAGTGGAGTAGAACGCAGTGATCCTTGGGTCTATTTTCTATCACCTAATTCCTGAAGAATTTACAATTCTATTCCTTGTTTCTGAATTTGGACTTCCTTTTCCTCCTCTTATCTACAACTTTCAACTACAACGTAATGGTTAAGAAAGGAGTCTCTGGGTGGCGCAAGCAGGTAAGAACTCTACTAGCTGAAAGGTTGGCGGTTCAAACCCACTCAGAGTCCCCTTGGAAGACAGGCCTGGTGATCTGCTTCTGAAAGGCCACAGCCTTGAAAACCCTATGGAGCACAGCTCTACTCTGCACACACAGGGCCGCCATGAGGGGGAATCAACGTGGTGGCAACAAGAACAGTGGCTAAGAAAGAGCACAGGTTTGGGGTTGGCAGCTTGCGTGTAAACCTCACTGCCTCCTTATCAGCCGTGTGCCCTGGGTCACTTACCCGACCCCTTCAGCAGTGGAGGCGCCAGGCTTCCCAGATCACACATGGAGAGCGTCCAGTGCAGCACCGAGAAGGAGCCACCACTCACTCGCAGAAGGTAGCCGTAACCACCGAACACAACATCTTGTTGCCAAAGGGACTTCCACCTCATGACCTTCTTTACTTTCCCCTCTGACCACACGCTCATACTTGCCAACCTTTACAATCAGACTTCAGAACACTCTCACTGCCATTTCTTTTCTCCACCCTTTCTCTGCTTCTGGACATTGAATAGCAACTGCTGAATACAGCCTGGAGACTGTCTCACAGAGAAACATGTAGGGACACAGGCTTCCTTCTCCAAACCCGCGATGCCTGGTGGTGAAAATATCACCTCCAAAAAACAATGGAAGCCCTGTTGGGATGGGGCAACTGGAAGGCAGAAAGGACTCCATCAGCAAAGTCTT
The DNA here is from genome assembly GCF_030014295.1 of Loxodonta africana. Classification (NCBI taxonomy): domain Eukaryota; kingdom Metazoa; phylum Chordata; class Mammalia; order Proboscidea; family Elephantidae; genus Loxodonta; species Loxodonta africana. The sequence continues at coordinate 4,174,399 of NC_087348.1, read as the reverse complement.
ACCCGATTGGTTCTGCCAATGCCCTTGCTGCTCTCCCTCCTTCCCTGGTCCCTCTGCTTCTTTAGAATTTTCTCTGTCCGTTTTTTCTTTGTCTTCAGATTCACGATACGTTTGCTGCCTTGGACTCAGCGATCCAAGAAACAAAGAATCATTGGTGCTGCTCACCCATGCGAAGAGGCAAGATGAGTTGTGAGCCAAAAGAAAGAATTTTCAGCTCCCCATAACTCTGTCCTAGAGTGGAAGTTAGGAGGCCTGGGGACCACTGGCTTGGCCACGAGCTGATTTTAGGATCCTGGGGATCGATCTCTTCTTCTCCATTTCTTCCATAAATAGAAATAAGGACGCCTACCTTGCAGGTTTGTAGAGCATTAAAGGGGAACATACAGAAGTGCATCCTGTGGGCTTTAAAATTCTGTGCCAGTGGGAAAATCCATCATCATCATCATCATCATCATCATCATCATCAATGCCCTAGGTTTCATCATCACTGCCATCACCGCCATCACCACTGTCACCATCACCACCACCACCACCACCATCACCAACGTCACCACCACCATCACCACCATCACCATCAGCACCATCACCACCACCATCACCACCATCACCATCACCATCAATACCATCATCGCCACCATCATGATTGTCATCATCACCATCATCACCACCATCACCACCATCACCACCACCGTCATCATTACCATCATCATCATCACTATCACCACCATCAATACCTTCACACCACCATCGTTTCATCATCGCCATCACCACCATCAGCACCGCCATCAACATCATGAGCATCACCATCACCGTCACCATCGTCAACATCACCACGTTCATTATTGCCATCATTATCACCACCCTCATGACCATCATCATCACCATCATCACCAAGATCACTGCCGGTACTACCATCGCTGCCATCACCATCATCACCATCATCATGATTGTTTAAGATACACCCAAATGATGTGCTTCTCCTCCTATTCGTCCTCTTCTTCACAAATAGTCATTTCTGTCTCCCTGCTGAGTCTCAGATACGAGGGGGCATCAGAATCCCTGGAGGACCAGTTAGAACACAGATCGGCAGACCCTATCCCGAGTTTCTGAGTCAGCAGCTCTGGGGCGAAGCCTGAGAATTTGCATTTCTCTCACGTTCCTAGATCTGGCCGATGCTGCTGGTCCGGGGACCACACATTGAGAACCAGCGGATTAACTCGTTAGCCCAAGGCTTGCACAGATGGACTCTGTCAAATATTCCAGGATATCTTAGAAATGGCCCGGGTTCACAACAGCAGCTGAACAGCATCAACATTTTCCAAGTGAACATATTTCATCCCTTTTAAACGATGCAGCAAGCCATCGCCTCCGCACGAATTCAAAATTAAATGATTCATTTTTTGTAAACGGGAGGGGAAGAACTGTGAATGAAAAGTGAAAGCCAGAGACATTTTGCAGGCAAACATCCACGGAGTGAACTGAGTCTTTTCGTATTATTAAAACAGAAGGCAGGCCCCAACACGTGCGGTTGGAGCTTACTGCAGGCATGCAAAGAGACGAAGGCTCCGGTTCCACTGACCGGATGAACAATGTCCGCGGGGTACAATGCCCTATCAGTTCAAGGGCACTTGGCACACCTTTCTCCCAGAGCCGTTCGTGGCACCTGATTGAGTGCTGCCAGCAAAATAGAAACAGATGGCGCCGGGTTTTGTGCCGGTGCGGTTTTGCGGCCGTGAGGGTATATTAAGCTCCCTGCCAGTTCTCACATGAGAAGAGGTGTGCCCATCCCAGCTGGTCGCCGCCTGTGAGACGAGGGAGGGGGCAGACCACCCACGTGTGTTTTTGTTCCTGCCCTCCATGGAAGACTCACCTCCCTGGCCTTCACGTGACAGCTACAAGCCACCTCCCAGGAAAGTCGGAAACGGCGTTAGTGTTATCCAGGTGCTTACCATGGGCCAAAGGGGATTAGCTGCTGCTTTCTAAGCGGCCTGAAGTAGGTTTTCTTACATTATTTTTAAAGGACCAGAAAAACCAACAAACCAGTGCTGTCAAGTCCACTCCAACTCGCAGAGACCCCAAGTGTGTCAGAGTAGAACTGTGCTCTGTGGGGTTTCCAACGTCAGAGTGGAACTGTGCTCTGTGGGGTTTCCGACTTCAGAGTGGAACTGTGCTCTGTGGGGTTTCCGACTTCAGAGTGGAACTGTGCTCTGTGGGGTTTCCGACGTCAGAGTGGAACTGTGCTCTGTGGGGTTTCCGACGTCAGAGTGGAACTGTGCTCTGTGGGGTTTCCAATGGCTGACTTTTCAGAAGTAGATCATCAGGGCTTTCTTCCCAGGTGCCTCTGGGTGAACGTCAACCTCCGACTTTTTGGTGAGGAACCGAGCATATTAACCATTTGCATCACCCAGTGACTCCAAAGGAAAACTAGTCAAGATAAATGCAGTGAACATAGACTCAAGGACCAGAGAAACATACTATTGAGAGACAAAGAAAAAAAATCTTTACACCAAGCCATCAACCCACAGCTAACCCCAAAGGGGAAGATGCAGTCATACCACGAAGTATAAGGAGGCCACAAGTCCTTCACAATCACCACTCGAAAGAGGTCATTTTCTCGGATAGCAGCTATAATCTTAATAAAGCCATTAGCAAAGCAGGAAGTCATTTCTACAATCCATTTTATATTAAACATTTGCAAACCATAAGAACCAAGGCTAAAACCCAAGCCTGCCACTACTGAAGAACTAAGCGAACTCTTTAATGGAGATTACTAAATGTCTGGGGCCCAGTTTTTGGATTGAATTCATTCATTTTCAAGACATAAAGCCCTTACATATTAGTAATGCCTAAGAGAAATGTTAGTGAAACCATCAGCGGAAGCCGATTCTAAAGTAAAGACCCCTCTCGACATGCTCGGATGCTGACCAAAAGGCTGGCGGCTTGAGTCCACCCAGAGGCACCTTGGAAGAAAGGCCTGGCAACCTGCTTCTGAAAAATCAGCCATTGCAAACCCTACGGAGCACAGTTCTACTCTGACACACACGGAGTTACCATGTGTGGAAGCTGAGTCAGCCACAACTGTTTTTTTCCAGGGTGATAAGATGTACAAATCAATTCCAATTAAGAAAGATTGTGGTCACTTCAATTTTCAAATCAAGTGGATATATCTGACTGTGCTTAGCATCAAAAACCATTTCTATAACTTAGAGCATTTAGCAAAAAAAAAAAAAAGAACAAGAAAAAACACCCAAAACCATCTGGTCCACAGCATTAAAACTGGATGAGCCAACCAAGGACCCTGGCTTATGGGCTCCACGTAGAATACCACAGCCCATGTGGGGTTTACACCGTTCTTTCTCCACTCCAGGACAGGAGACCCAGTGGGGTTCCAGAGAGACGACAAGCCTCCTCCCCATGAGATTCTCATAAAGCATCCCCATTCAAAGGACAGACAATGAAGCCAGCATTTTCCCACAGCTGCACAATGAAAAGCTTCTGTCTTTACCGCTTTTCCAAAGCTGTTTTCTTGACTACGTCACGTAGATGAATCTCTGCGTTATTCATGATGCCCGACCTAACAGGAAGGAAGCTGAAATACAGCCACGGCTCCAATGCTTGAAGACAGAGGTACATGGGGACAGCCCCTGAACACGCAATAAACAAATAAAACCTGCACAGCAGAAGGAGCGACCTCGAGTTATACATTCAGATACCACGTGCAGAGACTCCAAGCTGTCTCCCGCAGGAATTCACAGACAGCTGTGACCTGTCTCTGAGAACACTCTTTACCTGGAAGGGAGTCTGGCTATTGTAGTTTTTCAGTTCCTTGTTTCCACCTCGGAAGAGAAGCACTCTTGCACAGCTGTCCTGCAAGTTGAAAAGAAGCAATCTGCTGTTAGAACTATGGCAGAGATGTTCTCCACAGGCGACGGTTCAGAGGCTACAGCCCACAACCAACCCATTGCTGTCGAGTCGATTCTGACACATAATGATCCTACAGGACAGAGTAGAACTGCCCCATAGTCTGAGGAGTGGCCGTTGGACCCGGACCCCTTTAGGCTAGCAACCAAGCTCTCAACCACTGTACCACCGGGGCTCCCGCAAGAAATTAGGGAGATGGAAATGCAATGTTAAAAGTGGTAGCATTTTTTTTCTCGGATGATCAGTTGATATTTAACTGATACAGAGTCTTTGGACGGCAACTTGGCAGCATCCATAAAACTTCAGAACATACACACTCCATGACCAAACCATTCTACTTTTAAGGCTGTATTCTACAGAAACACAAGCGTATAAAGGCACATAATAAAATGAAATACCATAAGGTAAACTCAAAAAGAAAGAAAGAAAATAAAGTAAACCCTGGAGATAGCATAAATGTTCTAAAATAGGGGAAAGTGGGAGTGTATTCTAGAACATTCTTCATCTAGGCAGTTGTAGGAAAGGACAAGGCAGATTGACACAAAGGGACAAGGAACACGTCCCAGAACTACTAAGTGGAAAAGGCAAGCTTAATTTCATTTATGTTTAGAAAGTTTAGAGTCTGTATTATAGAAACACAAAAATACGTTTGGGAGGGAAGACTCCCGTTAACAATATTTACTTTCCCCAGGTTGGAAATGGGATTGGAGAGAGAACAAGAGGGATCTTTTCTTTTATTGTTGTTTGTTTTTTTAATATGTAAACTTATGTTTTCAAATGTTTCAAAGGCAGGCAATTATTAATTTCTTATGTATTGTTTTCCATTTAACAGATATTGATTGAGCATTTAATAGACATAGGTACAACTCTAGGTACATCTCAACATAAAGAAAACAGAAATCCTCACAACTGGACCAATAAGCCACACATGATAAACAGAGAAAAGATTGAAGTTGTCAAGGATTTCATCCTACTTGGGTCCACAATCAACAGCCATGGAAGCAGGAGTTAAGAAACCAAATGGTGTATTGCATTGGGCAAATCTGCTGCAAAGGACCTCCTTAAAGTGTCCAAAAGTAGAGATGTCACTTTGAGGACTAATGTGTGCCTGACCCAACGCATGGTATTTTCCATTTTTCATATGCGTGTGAAACCTGGACAATGAATAAGGAAGACCGAAGAGAATTGACACCTTTGAATTGTGGGGCAGGAGAAGACCATTGAATATACCACGGAGTGTCAAAATGAACAGATGTGTCTTGAAAGAAGTACAACCAGAATGCTCCTTAGAAGCAAGGATGGCGAGACTTCCTCTCACACACTTTGGACATGTTGACAGGAGGGATCAGTCCCTGGAGGACGTCATGCTTGGTAAAGTAGAGGGTCAGCAAAAGAGAGGAAGACCCTCAACGAGATAGATTGACACAGTGGCTGCAACAATGAGCTCAACCGTAACAACGATTGTGAGGATGGCACAGCACCAGGCAGTGTTTTGTTCCGTTGTACACAGGGTCACTATGAGTCGGCACCGACTTGACAGCATCTAACAACAACAAACAAGTCCAGGTGCTGAGCAAGCAGTAGTGAACAAAACAGAAAAAACCCTGCCCTCGTGAAGCTTGCATTCCATTAGGAGAGTTAAGCATCAGTTGTGTGTTTCAACAACGATGGATCATCATTGTTGCTGTTGTTGTTGTCGTTAGCTGCCTCAGTCAGTCCTTGATTCACGCCAAGCCCACGCACAACGGGACAAAATGCTTCCCAGTCCTGCGCCATATTCAGGATTGGTTGTGGGTCAGACCATCTGTGCTCCATAGGGTTTTCACGAGCTGATTTTAGGGAGCAGGTCACCAGGCCTTCCCTCCTAGTCTGTCTTAGTCCAGAATTTCTGCTGAAACTAGTTAAGCGTCACAGCAACACACAAGCCTCCGCTGACAGGCAGGTGGTGACTGAACATGAACAAAGGTAAATGATTATTGCGTCAAGTGTCAAAACATGCTTTATTGTGCTAAGGAACGACTTTCTAGAGCTTTAATAGCTCTAACAATTCTGTACTGTGTATAAAGCTAGTTTGTTTGGTGAAAAGAAGACCTCAATCTTAAAAAGATTTTAAATCTTTCAGAACTAGAAACGTTCCCAGAATATTGCCACTCCGGAAGGTATCTCTCCCTCACTGCTTTGTGAAATGGCCTTTCTAGTCCATCCACGGGACAATGTAGTGGTCTTCTTAGGTGTTTTTTTTTTAACAATGAAATACATCTACTCTTTGTCCATTTATTGAGCATCTACTATTTGCCCATGGGGCTGCTACGGGTTGAATTGTGTCCCCCCAAAAGTGTGTTGGCATCCTAACCCCTATACCTGTGGATGCAACCCTGCTTGGGAACAGGGTTTTCTTTTTATGTTAATGAGACCACATCCCAAATCTAATGACTGCTGAGTTATAAGGAGCAATTTAGACGGAGAAACAAGAAGCGCAAACCGGGGAAAGACAGATGCCACACGAACATGACCGAGTAATGCTGTGGCTACAGAACGTGAGATGAGGATCTTCCGCCAGAGCCGACAGACAGAGAGCCTTCCCCTAGAGCCAGCGCCCTGAATTCAGACTTCCAGCCTCCTGAATTGTGAGAAAGTAAACGTCTGTTCTTTAAAGCCACCACTTGTGGTACTTCTGTGACAACAGCACCAGGAGAAAGAGACAGAGGCTGAGAGAGACCTTCTTGCCAGCCCTCTGGAAGCTCCCAATGATGAGGTCGAGGACAGACACCCAGGAATTAAAACAAAGGCAGATAGGTGGTATATGCATGTACAAAAGCAGATAGGTCGTATATCCATATACAAAGGCAGACAGGTATATCCATACACAAGCCCTGACTGGAGGAATAATTTCTCCTCATAAATGCAGTTGACTTTTCAGAATGAGGGAATAATCACATGTTTTTCCAAGAACATTTAAATGATAAGCATAGGCCGGTGTTTATGTCCTGCATGGCAGGGCGCCTGCTCCTGTGCCGGGCTCACGTCTCCCACAGGAATCATTGTGCTAATGGCCTCTAGATGCAAGTTACAGCCAGACTCCTACACTGGGCAGGTCCAGGCTATTTCACCATCTAGAGCAGAGGAGAGCTAGAGCAGAGACAATCTAGAGCAGCTATGATCTAGAGAAGAGGAGATCTAGAGCAGAGGTGATCTAGATAGGAGGCAGTCTACAGCAGCAGTGATCTAGAGCAGAGATGATCTAGAGCAGAAGTGATCACCCAGACCTGACACTTGATACATATTTGTTGAACGAAGGACTACATTAAGTAACCAACAAGGGACTTCTATTTGGGGAAATGCTGGAAACAACAGGTCAGTGACCCCACTCCAGACCTGAAGGGTAATTACTAATTTGGTGAAAAGCAGGGGATCAAGGCTCGTGAACAGTGTACAGATTGACAGGACCAGGTAGAAAAGTAGATTTATAAAGAAAACTGAAATCTGCAGTGACGGGAAGTAGGTTAGCGGCTGCCTAAGACTTGGGAAGGGGTGGTTAGGAGGACATGGGGAGTAACTCCTAACGGGCAGACGTTCTTTTTGGGGTGATGAAAATGTCCAGATACTGATTGTGGTGATAATTGCATAGCCTTGTGAATATACTAAAAACCACTGAATTGTATGCTTTAGATCGCTGAATTGTATGAGAATTATATCTCCATAAAGGTGTTTTTTTTTTTTTTTAAAAAAAAAAAAAAGGAGGGGATCCCTGGTTGGTGCAAACAGTTAAGCACTTGGCTATTAACTGAAAGGTTGGCAGTTCAAGTCCACCCAGAAGGAAGGCCTGGTGATCTACTTCTGAAAAATTGTCGTTAGGTGCCGTTGAGTGGGTACCAACTCATAGCAACACTATGTACAACAGAACGAAACACTGCCTGGTCCTGTGCCACCTTCACAGTTGTTGTTATGCTTGAGCTTATTGTCGCAGCCACTGCGTGAGGCCATCTCATTGAGGGTCTTCCTCTTTTTCGCTGACCCTCTACTTTATCAAGCATGATGTCTTTCTCCAGGGACTGTGCCCTCCTGATAATACGTCCAAAGTATGTGAGACGTAGTCTTGCCATCCCTGCTTCTAAGAAGTGCTCTGGTTGTGCTTCTCCCAGGACAGATCTGTCCACTCTCTTGGCAGTCCATGGTATACTCAATATTTTTCGCCAACACCACAATTCAAAGGCGTCAATCCCTCTTCGGTCTTCCTTATTCATTGTCCCCCTTTCTCACGCAGATGAGGAGATTGAAAACAGCATGACTTGGGTCAGGGGCACCTTAGTCTTCAAGGTGACATCTTTGCTTTTCAACACTTTGAAGAGTTCTCTTTCAGCAGATTTGCCCAGTGAAATGTGTCTTTTGGGTGACCCTGCAGGTGTCTGAATACTGGTGGCATAGCTTCCAGCATCACAGCAACACGCAAGCCCCCACAGTACGACGAACTGACAGGTAGGGGTCTGCAAAATTAGCCACTGAAAACCCTTATAAAGCACAGTCTCTTCTGACACACATGGGACCACAATGAGTCAGAATTGATTCGATGGCAACTGGCTTCTTATTTTATGCTTAAAAAAAAAGAAAAAACACCAAGCCTGCAGGAACTTTGCATCCATCCGACTAAGAGGCCAAGGCCAGCCAAACGCACAGCTGGAGTCTGGCAAGGTTGAAGTGAGTCAGCTGGGCCTGCCCAATCCCGTGACCTTGGCAGTGGGGCCCTGTGTGGCCTCCACTTTAGGTAATGATGCTAATGTGGAAACCATCTGTGCCCTTCCGCAGCTTGTGGGCCAACCCAGTGCTCATTAGGGAACGGGAATGGCGAGTTCTGGGGGAAATGAGCATGCAATAGGTGCATGTAGGTGGTAAACTACAGGGAGGAGGAGGGGAGGGCAGAGGGTGCGCCTGCCGGCCGGTGTTTCCCAAGTCCTATTCCAACCCCTCCACTCTCTGCCCCGGGTTCAGGACTCACCTGCGTCCTGCTTGTGAATCCTGGCTCCTGCCTTATTAAATAACCCTTGTTCCGCTTCTTACAAAGGAGGGTTAATCAATGCATCCTATTAGCTTGCAGTACTGAGCTAAAAGCTTGTTGTGAGAAGGAAAAAAAGGACAGGAGAGAGAGTTTGAGAGAGCTCAGGTAAAGAGCGTAAGGGAAAGATGGGGACTAAGAGGAGTCCTGGAGGGCCCAGCCCACCCAGAGGTGACTTGGAAGAAAGGCCTGACGATCTCCTTCTGAAAACTCAGCCACTGAAAACCCCATGGGGCCCAGTTCTACTCTGACACACACGGGGTCACCATGAGTCGGAGTCGACTGCGTGGCAACCGGTTGGTCGGTTGGTTAGGAGACTAGGAAGAATTTCAACAGGTTATCACTGTGGACACGTGGGGGGCAAGAGGTAACGAAGGAGAAAGTGGGGGATCCCCCTGGGTTAGAACGGGACAGGGACCCCACTAAGGGCCATCCTGCCAGGAAGGCTGGCCCCTGGGGCCCTCAGCCAGAGCCACGTCTGCAGTGGGCTCCACCTGTGCCCTGACCCAGCCGCAGGGTGTCGGCCAGTGGGGCTTAGAAGACCCACCCACCTATGGCTAAGCACCCCAGCCAATCGGAATTCAGAATACAGGAGCCTGGTCAGGACGGGGCCAGAAGACAGCCTGTCCCACTTCCGTGATCCCTTCTGAATGCTCTTGGTTTCTTCACAAAGACTTTCTCTGAAAAACCCTATCATCTAAAGAAAACCCAAACCCATTGCCCTCATAGAGACCCTGTACGACAGAGGAGAACTGCCCGCACAGGGTTTCCAAGGCTGTCATCTTTTAGGACATGTATTTCCTATAAACAGTTAAGAACAAATCACCAGGCGCTGCCGGTGAACCCACCCCAGGCAGAATCCTGAAAAACCCTGCCCTCACCCACAGAGCGAGCGACTTCTTTGCGTGAGTCAGTATCAGCCAAGTCTCTAGACACGCCATCAGTCACACTAACATCACCAGGCTTCAAAGTGAGATCAGACTCCAGAGGGCTATTTCAAAATTCAGGGGCAAAGGGCTTGTGTGGCTTCATAATAATTAGACCCTACGTGTATGAGTGTGTGTGAACCTGGATGTGTGCATATGTGTGACTGTGTGAGTATATGCGTGTAGATGAGGGTGTGTACGTGTGCACGGTGTGTTGTGTGTGCATGTGTGTGAATGTAAGGTGTGTGGACTTCATACATGTGAATGGGTGTATGCTGTGTGTGCATATGTGTGTATGTGGCTGTGTGTGTGCTGTGTGTGTGTGTGTGGTGTGTATGAATATATAGGTGTAAGCGTATGTATGTGTGAACATTACTGATTGTGTATAGGTGAACGTGACCCACGTGTGTGCGAATGTGTGGGTGTGCATGCAGTATGTGTGTGCATGTGTGACTGTACGTGTACGTGTTAGTGAGTGTGTATACGTGGCATGCTAGAAGTGAAAATCAAGGAGTCCACAGGGCCGAGGCCCCTCCGAAGGCCCTAGGGAAAGGTCCTTTCTTCTCTCAGCTTCTGGTGGCCCCAGGCATTCCTTGGCTGGTAGATGCAACTTCACATGGTCATCTTCTGTGTCACTCTGTGCCTCGTCTTTTATCAGGACACCAACAGGCAGGACTACGAACCACCCTTCTCTGCTACAACCTCATGTCAACCTAACTCATCAAATCTGCAAAGACCCAATTTCCAAACAAGGTCACATTCAGATACAGGGGTGCAGTCTCCAACACATCTTTTAGGGGACACAGATCGACCCCTAACAGATGGGGACAGAGGCCTGGCCACAGCAATGCCGTGTGGGGGTCACAGGTGGCCAGCCAACTGTGAGGAGGGCTGCAAGTCTGACTGGAGCGTGCCGCGGAGGTGACAGGAGCGAGTTGTGCCGTGGAGGCAGTCCCGGCAATGAAGTGGCAGCGGTGCTCGGCCGAGGGGGCGTTCTGAGGGAGGAGGCAGTGGGGTGCCTTAAGGAGCAAATGGGCACGATGACAGAGCAGGAGACAGAGGTGGAAAGCAGGGATGCAGGTGATTGCTTTGCCCAGAACGACGGTGTGAATGCGGAGCCAGGATTTTAACTCGGGGGTTCCAACTCCAACAAAGTGCTTTCGCTTCCACCGCACCAGCACGGTCTCCACTTAAAGGTCACGGACATGAATTACTAAACACTTCCAATTATGCAGTCAGGGGTTTGCTTCCAGTTTAAATCATCCTTGAAAATGAGCCTATCTAGGTAGATAAAAATCCAAGAAGAACTAAGATGATAAAGCATAGTGAGGCGGGGCATTGGCGTCACCACAGTGGGACTGGAAATGGCTCCGTGGACCAATCCCCCATCCGCAAAGCCACACCCCAAAATGCAGGCCGTGTTAAGAGAGACCACACTCTGACATACCATAGCACACAGCATGGCAGTTATGGGGCGAACTGTGTGCCCCCCCAAAAATGTCCACGCCCTCGCTCTTGTTGTTAGGTGCTGTTGAGTCGGCTCCGACTCACAGCAACCCTATACACGACAGAAGGAACCACTGCCCGGTCCTGCGCCAGCCTCACAATGGGTGCTATGTTTGAGCCCATTGTTGCAGCCACTGTGTCAATCCATCTCGTTGAAGGTCTTTCTCTTTTTCAGCGACCCTCTACTTTACTAAGCACGATGTCCTTCTCCAGGGACTGGTCCCTCCTGATAATATGTCCAAAGTACGTGAGACAAAGTCTCGCCATCCTTGCTTCTAAGGAGCACTCTGGCTGTACTTCTTCCACGACAGACTCGGTCGTCCTTCCGGCAGTCCGTGGGACATTCAGTACTCTCTGCCAGCACCACACTTCAAAGGCACTGATACTTCTTCAGTCTTCCTTATTCACTGCCCAGCTTTAGAATTCATACGAGGCGATTGAAGACACCATGGCTTGGGTCAGACGAACCTTAGTCCTCAAGGTGACATCTTTGCTTTTGAACACTTTCAAGAGGTCTTTTCAGCAGATTTGCCCAATGCAATGCACCGTTTGATTTCTTGACTGCTTTGTCCTCACTCCAGTACCTGTGAACGCGACCTTCTTTGGAAACAGGGTCTTTGCAGATGCGATCAAGTCGAGCTGAGGTCATACTGGAGTAGGGTGGTCCCCTTATAAAAAGAGAAGAGACACAGCTGACCACAGAGGCAGAGATTGGAGTGATGCTGCCACAAGCCAAAGGTTGCTGGCAACCACCAGGCGCAGTGGAAGAGGCAAGGAGGAATTCTTCTCTAGAGCCTTCAAAGGGAGAATGGTCCTGCCAACGTCTTGATTTTGGACTTCCAGCTTCCAAAACTGTGAGAGAATGAATTTCTTTGGTTTTAAGCCACCTGGTTTGTGGCACTTCATTACGGCAGCTCAGGACACTAACACAGAGCCTCTGCCCCACCTAAGCATGGCCTGCACGAGGCTGCCAGCACCATGAAGCCCCACCCTCACTCACTCAAGGGCTACGGCAAAGTGTCCCCAACAGTCAGGACAAGAAAGCATTGAGGTGTGATGTAGGAAGGCATGAGTTGGAAGCCTGACTGTGCCATTTACTAACTGAGCAATGTTGAACCAAGCCTCAGTCTCTCAGCCTGTACAATGGGAGTGAAGACAACGGTATCCACCACGAGCTTGCTGGGGGGCCTCAGGAAAAGACTGTGTGGACCCTGTTTGGTGAGAAACACAACTGCAATAATAATAATGAGAACTGGTCCCCCTGCAATGGCCCTGTGGAGGCAGCCGCCAAGCCAACGAGCACTCTGTGGTCATCATGAAGGGCACAGAAACACGCACAGAATTCACTCTGCCTCTTCTTACCTTGGCTTTCATTAGAATTGAAAGACCTGCTTCCAGGGAGACAGGGCTTCTGTGATTTTGTTTTTGATGTTGTTGTTGTTTTCCATCTTCCAGGCAAAGTGACCCAGCCTAGCATCCTTTAATATTTGAAACTCCTTCACTTTTTTCAGTACCCAGGGCAGCAACACAAACACAGGCTGCTTTCCTCCCTCTGGGGCTCTCAGAAAGTCAGCTCGAGGGTCAGGGAGTCAGCAGATTAGACACAATTTGTTGCTTACAATCAAAGCCCTAAATTAGTTGATTTCAAAGAGAGAAAATACTCCCATCACAGTACGACAGAGGAAGAAGAAGAGTCAGGAACAGGAGGAGGAAGTGAAATGTGTGGCTAATTGCCTCCGTGAACGAGTGCCTCTCTTGTCATGAGACCAGAAGAACTAGGTGGTGCCCAGCTACCATTACCAAACATTTTGATCAAAGATTCCATAAAAGAACCCTAATCAAAAAGGGGGAAATGCAGAATAGAATTTCACATTCTCCTGGACTCCACACTTCCTGGAGCATGAATGTTGAATGAACCCCTGAAACTACTGCCCAGAGATAATCTTTGAACCTTAAACTAAAAATGTCCCCTAAAGTCTTCTTAAAACGAAACAATCGTTTACCTTAACTAGTAAAAAATGTCTGCTTGAGCATTATGCTCTTTTAAGAACTATCTACATGGGATCAAATTGGAAACAGCAACTCGAAAGATTAGACAGGAACGTTAGAGGGAAGTAAATTTATATTAATAGACGGGAACAACTCAGAAAAGGAGGGTGAGAATGGTTACACAACTCGAAGGATGTAATAAAAGTCATTAAATGTTCAATTGTGTGTTTTGCTGTGTGTATCCTCAACAAAATAAATACACATTTAAAAAATTGATTATATATACTGCTGTGTATATTCTCAACAAAATAAAAAAACATTTAAAAAATTGATTATATATGTACACATATTCTGGCTGTACTACTCCCACGTGTCTGTCAGTTTGTCAGACCGTGGGGGCTTGTGTGTTGCTGTGATGCTGGAAGCTATGCCGCCGGTATTCAGATACCAGCAGGGTCACCCATGGAGGACAGGTTCCAGCTCAGCTTCCAGACTAAGACAGACTAGGAAGGAGGACCCAGCAGTCTACTTCTGAAAAGTGAAACTGGGCAGTGTTTTGTGTTTTGTTCTGTTGTACATAGGGTCGCTATGAGCTGGAATCAGCTCAATGGCACCTAGAACAACTATATATATATATACACATAAGCCTAGATGCTTTTAGCTCTAAGAAGGAGAACCTTGCTAAGGCAAATCAGCTGAAGCAGAAGCATTAACAGCATCCTCACCATCGGCAGCAGCAGCATCACCATCATCCTCATCATCACCATCATCATCATCCCCATCCTCATCCACACCATTGCCATCAAAACCATCATCACCATCACCAACATCAGAAGCTGCACTGTTCCTATTAGCCTCATCATCACTACCATCATCGTTGCCATTAGCTTTATCACCACCATCAACGTGACCATCATCACCATCACCATCATCATCAGGATCCTGTGGTCTAATTCTACAGGTTGAAAGTGGAGAGAGGATTGTGTGAAGATGGATTTGATGGCACAGTGACTGGGGAACACTCCCAGAGGTGAGTGCCCAGGGGCTGGGAACACCAAAAACAAAAACAAACCAAAACAGTTGCCTTTGAGTTGATTCTAACTCATAGCAACCCTATAGGACACAGTAGAATTGTCCCACAGGGTTTCCAAGGAGTGGTTAGTGGATTTGAACTGCTGGACTTTTGGTTAGCAGAGAGCTCTTAACCACTGCACCACCAGGGCTCCTCAAGATCAGCATCCTCATGATATGATCAACATCACCACCATCATCGTCATCACCACCACCATCATCTCCATCATCACCACCATCATCATCATCACCACCACCATCATCCCTGTCATTATCACCACCACCATCATCACCACCATCACCACTACCATCATCACCATCATCATCACCACCATCATCATCACCACCACCATCATCAACACCACCATCACCACCATCATCCCCATCACCACCACCATCATCCCCATCATCACCACCACCATCATCGCCACCACCATCATCCCCATCATCATCACCACTACCATCATCCCCATCATCATCACCACTACCATCATTGCCACCATCATCTCCATCACCATTATCACCACTACCATCACCACCATCATCACCACCACCATCACCACCATCATCTCCATCATCACCACCATCATCATCATCACCACCACCATCATCCCTGTCATTATCACCACCACCATCATCACCACCATCATCACCACCATCACCACTACCATCATCACCATCATCATCACCACCATCATCATCACCACCACCATCATCACCACCACCATCACCACCATCATCCCCATCACCACCACCATCATCCCCATCATCATCACCACCATCATCGCCACCACCATCATCCCCATCATCATCACCACTACCATCATCCCCATCATCATCACCACTACCATCATTGCCACCATCATCTCCATCACCATTATCACCACTACCATCACCACCATCATCACCACCACCATCACCACCATCATCTCCATCATCACCACCATCATCATCATCACCACCACCATCATCCCTGTCATTATCACCACCACCATCATCACCACCATCATCACCACCATCACCACTACCATCATCACCATCATCATCACCACCATCATCATCACCACCATCATCACCACCATCATCATCACCACCACCATCATCACCACTACCATCATCCCCATCATCATCACCACTACCATCATTGCCACCATCATCTCCATCACCATTATCACCACTACCATCACCACCATCATCACCACCACCATCACCACCATCATCCCCATCACCACCACCATCATTCCCATCACCACCACCATTCCCATCACCACCACCATCATCCCCATCATCACCACCACCATCATTCCCATCACCACCACCATCATCCCCATCATCACCACCACCATCACCACCATCATCCCCATCACCACCACCATCATTCCCATCACCACCACCATCATCCCCATCATCACCATCGCCATCATCATCGCCACCATCATTGCCACCATCATCACCACCATCATCCCCACCATCACCACCATCATCACCACCACCATCAACCCCATCACCACCACCATCCTCCCCATTGTCATCATCGCCATCATCATCGCCACCACCATCACCACCATCATCATCACCACCATCATGATCAACATCAGCATTATCACAATGGCCCCTCTTAAGTGAGCATTTACTATGTGCCAGACACACCACATGTTAGTTTTCTACTTTAAGTCTCTTAACAACTCTGTGAGTTAAATATAATCACTCCCACATTACAAAAGAGTAAACTCAGGGCCAATAGAGACAGTAGGATGTCCAGGACAGCACAGTGAGGTAATGGCTTAGAATAAATGGAACCCAAACTGCCCACGTCTCCCAGCACCACTGCTCCCACTTCTCCAGGCTGCTTCTGACATCCTTCCCACTGCCTCCATACACCCACACAATCTATTTCTCAACATTACTCCCCAGAGTGAGACAGTCTGTGGTGACCCAGTATCTGTTTTAGCCCCGTTTCGTGTCCCTTCAGTGCCCTGCATCACAGCCTTTCTGTTCAACATGGCCGGAGTGGTTTCCGTTTCTTCACCGGAAACTGGCCAAATGCAGGCAAGGCATCACACGTGTAGAAAGGGGCACTAGACAGAGCAAAGTGATCAGCAGGCTGGGGACACAGCGAGGACAGAGCTTAGGGTTAAGTACATATGCAGCGTGTGCCAGATGAGGACTGGGAAACCTCCATGCTCCTAGGTGATTCTTACAAGTGCAGGGAGGATGTGAGCAGGGAGCTGTACCTTTTTGTGAGTCATCACATGGAGGTGCTGTCTTGATTGGCTTCATGTGCTACGTCAGTTAGGCTCACAGCCAGCTAGGGGACAGCCTGCGGGAGGGGATGAAAGATCATACTGGCATCCCAGGGAGGGGCGTGAGGGACTCCTAAGGCTAGGTGCTAGAATGTTCTCTGTGAACAATATAACAGGACATTATGTCCAGGAGCCATGGGGTAACAAACTGAGAACCATGACCCAATACCATGTCCCTTGGAGGCAGTGAAAGGTTGCTACTGTTGTTAGGTGTTGTCAAGTTGGTTCCGACTCATAGAGACTCAATATACAACAGAGCAAAATGTTGCCCGTTTGGGTGCCATTCTCACAATTGTTGCTATGTTTGAGTCCAGAGTTGCAGCCACTGTGTCAATCCACCTTGTAGAGGGTCTTCCTCTTTTTTTTAAGACCTTCTACTTTACCAAATATAATGTCCTTCTCCAGGAACTGGTCCCTTCAGATAACATGTCCAAAGTAAATGAGACGAAGTCTTACCACCCTTGCTTCTAAGGAGCATTCTGGCTGCATTTCTTCCAAGACAGATTTGTCATCTTCTGACAGTCCATGGCATATTCAATATTCTTTGCCAACATCATAATTCAAAGGCATCAATTCTCCTTTGATCTTGTTCATTGTCCAGCTTTCGCATGCATATGAGGTGATTGAAAATATTATGGCTTGGGTCAGGCAAGCCTTAGTCCTCAAAGTGACATCTTTGCTTTTCAGCGGGTTTGCCCAATGCAATGCGTAGTTTGGTTTCTTGACTGCTGCTTCCATGGGTGTTGATTGTGGATCCAATTAAAATGAAATCCTTGACAACTTCAATATTTTCTCTGTTTATCATGATGTTGCTTACTGGTCCAGCTGTGAGGATTTTTTGTTTTATGTTGAGGTGTAATCCATACTGAAGGTTGTAGTCTTTGATCTTCATCAGTAAGTGCTTCAAGTCCTCTTTGCTTTCAGCAAGCAAGG
Organism: Loxodonta africana; assembly: GCF_030014295.1. Lineage (NCBI taxonomy): Eukaryota > Metazoa > Chordata > Mammalia > Proboscidea > Elephantidae > Loxodonta > Loxodonta africana. The sequence goes on along the minus strand of NC_087348.1, from coordinate 4,156,700 downwards.
TTGTGTCATCTGCATATTGCAGGTAGTTCATAAGTCTTCCTCCAACCCTGATGCCCCATTCTTTGTCATATAGGTCATTTTCTAAGATCATTTGCTCAGCATACGTATTGAATAAGTACAATGATAGGATACAACCCTGATGCACACTTTTCCTGATTTTAAACTATGCAGTATTCCCTTGTTCTTTTCAAATGACTGCCTCTTTGTCTACGTACAGGTTCCGTATGAGCACAATTTAGTGTTCTGGAATTCCCATTCTTCACAATATTATCCATAATTTGTCATGATCCATATAGTTGAATGCCTTTGCATAGTCAATAAAACACAGGTAAACATCCTTCTGATATTCTCTGCTTTCACCCAAGATCTATCTGACTTCAGCAATGATATCCCTGGTTCCACGTCCTCTTCTGAATCCGGCTTTAATTTCTGACAATTCCCCATCGATGTACTCCTACAACCACTTTTGAATCATCTTCAGTGAAATTTTACTTGCGTGTGATAATCGTTTGATAATATTCCACATTCAGTTAGATCACCTTTCTTTGGAATGGGGACAAATATGGATCTCCTCCAAACAGTTGGCCAGGTAGCTGTCTTTCAAATTTCTTGGCATAGACAAGTGAACACTTCCAGCGTTGCATCCGTTTGTTGAAACATCTCAGTTGACACTCCGTTAATTCCTGGATCCTTGTTTTACAGCAATGTCTTCAGTGCAGCTTGGACTTCTTCCTTCAATACCATCGGTTCTTGATCATATGCTGCCTCCTAAAATGGTTGAATGTTGGCCAATTCTTTTTGGTATAGTGACTCTGTATTTCTTCCATCTTATTTTTATGCTTCCTGTATCGTTCAATATTTTGCCCAGAGAATCCTTTCATTTTGCAACTCGAAGCTTGAATTTTTTCTTCAGTTCTTTTAGCTTGAGAAACTCTGAGTGTGTTCTTCCCTTTTGGGTGTCGAACTCCAGGTCTAGCACATTTCATTATAACACTTTACTTAGTCTTCTCCAGCTGCCCTTTGAAAGCTTCTGTTGAGCTCTTCTACTTCTTCATTTCTTCATTTTACTTTATCTACTCCACATTTAAGAGCAAGTTTCAGAGTCTCTTCTGACATCCATTTTGTTCTTTTCTTTCTTTCCTGTCTTTTTAATGAACTTTTGCTTTCTTCATGTACGATGTCCTTGATGTCATTCCACAACTTTTCTGGTCTTTGGTTCTTAGTGTTCAATGTGTCAAATCTATTTTTGATATGGTCTTCAACTTGAACTTGCTTATGAGCAATTGATGGTCTGTTCCTTAGTCGGCCACTGGCCTTGTTCTGACTGATGACATTGAGCTTCTCCATCATCTCTTTCCACAGATGTAGTTGATTTGGTTCCTGTGTACTCCATCTGGTGAGGTCCATGTGTATAGCCACCATTTATGTTGTTGGAAAAAGATATCTCCAATAAATAGGTCGTTGGTCTTGCAAAATTCTATCATGCAATCTCCAGCATCATTTCTGTCACCAAGGCCCTATTTTCCAACTACCAGTCCTTCTTCATTGTTTACAACTTTCGCATTCCAATCACCAGTAATTATCAGTGCATCTTGACTGCGTGTTTGATGGATATCAGACCTCAGAAGTTGGTAAAAAAATCTTCAATTTCTTCATCTTTGGTCTTAGTGCAAGGTAGGGAGTCAAACGCAGGTGGAGCCACCTAGAGCACCTCCACATACGAGCTGAAGATGGAATGGCAGCAGGCTGCTCCTGATGACCCCACGACCCTTGACAGAGAAGTTCTCTGTGCCCCTAAGAGGCTTCCCAGCATGCTGGGAGAAAGCCATTCAACTCTTGGGTGGGGGTCTATCCCATAACTCAGGGGGAGAAGAGGTGAATGCAGCCTTCTATCCCAAGGGTTAGCAAAGCGCAAGGGCCAAACTGGCCCACCATCTGCTTTTGTAAATAAAGTTTTATTCGAACACAGCCACGTGCCTTTGTTCACATATTGCTACAGCTACTTTCGCAATCCAAAAAACACGTTGAGTAGTCGAAACAGAGTCCACGTGGCTTGCAAAGACTAAAATATTCACGAACTGGCCCTTTACAGACAGGAATGGCCTATGTTTATTCTAACCTAAGGCAGCTCTCGGGGAGACCATGGCCGGCTCTGGGCCGGTCCTGGAGGTGTCAGCTGAGGGGTGGGGACAGGCATGGAGAACCAGAAGTGAAACTGAGTGAAACCCAGACCCGTATATACAAATACAAACAAACAAACAAATGAAACACCCCAAAGTGGTTGCTATAGCGTCTACGCAGCTCCTGGAGACCCCACGTTTGTCAGAGTAGAGCCGTGTTCTACAGGGTTTTCAATAGCTGAGTTTTTGGAGGCAGAACACCAGGAATTTCTTCCAAAGTGCCTCTGGGTGGCCTTGAACCTCTAGTCTTTCAGTTAGCCGCCAAGCACGTTAACCGTCTGCGCCACTCAGAGACTCCCACATAGAGCTCAGAATACAGATTACCGAAATGTTTTAACCTTTTGTAATAAAACACCATCAACACTTTCAAAGACCATCTTGTCTGCAATTACTTCAAGAGACAGAAAACACACTTTTCCTATTTTATTTTATTTTTTGATGGTAAAATAAGCGTGAAATCTACTGGGGAAAATTAAGGGCTGTTTTTCCCCATCTAAGGCAGTAATTAAGAAGCAGATGCTGCTACAGATGTTTTCCCAGGCACAGCCAAGCCTCATGATGTGTGTTTTTGTAATGCAGCCGAGCAAGGTACTGCCACTCTCGAAGAGCGAGGTCAATATTCAAACACATCGATCTGCTCCTGCTAAGGGGGAAACCAGCAAACCCACAGAAGAGTCCCTGAAACCTGGCTGAAAGATCACCCCAGCCCCATCCAGGTGAGCTGCTTCCCTGTGCCAGGCAGAAGGGAAACAAGACAAGATGGCAGTTTATGTCTCTGAGAACCTGCGCCATAGGGGAGGGGATGCCAGCAGGGAAGGCGTAATAACGGCCTGGTCCTGGCAGTTTGCCCTGGCTAGTTCTGCAAAGGGCTGCCAGGGCAAGGAAAGAGCAGACTCTACTATCAGGAGGTCATCACAGAAAGGCGTGATAAAGGAGGGCCATCTGAGTTGGGTCTTGAACTGTGAATAGGAGTTTTCCAGGGCAAAGAATCCAGGAGAGTTTAATAGCTACAAGTAGAGAGGGAAATTCAGAGAGGTTGAAGGGGCCTGGTCTGGGGCAGGGCAGTGGAGGGGGTTGGGGAAGGCTCTGGGCAGAGGGTTGTTGTTAGGTGCCATCAGGTTGGTTCTGACTCATAGCGACCCTGTGTACAATAGAACGAAATACTGCCCGATCCTGTGCCATGCTCACAATCGTTGTTATGCTTCAGCCCATTGTTGCAGCCACTGTGTCAATCTATCTCATTGAAGGTCTTCCTCTTTTTCCCTGACCCTGTGCTTTGCCAAGCATGATGCCCTTCTCCAGGGACTGATCCTAGAGGGTAGGGCTCAGGACTTCACCCTGGAGGCCACAGTGAGCCAAGAGGATGGAATTACTATTTTGAATTGGGAAGACAGTGGTAACGGCAGATGGAGGACAGGGCAGACTGCACTGACCCTGGGAGCTCCAGCAAAATCCCTCCTCCTTGACCTCCCCTCTGTTCCCCCAGGTGAGGGGTCCCCATCACCCCATTCTGCTTGGTATCATGTCCATACCCCACCAGCCTCTGTACATAAAGATCCTTGAAGTTAGAGGAAGAAAAGAATAAAAGAAAGGGAAGAAGATACTCAGTAGTCATGTCTGCAGTCACTTTCTAATGTCCAGGGATTTTCTTGACCTCACTCACCAGGGAACTGGGTGATACCCCCCCTACCCTGAAGCAGTGCCCACACCTGGGCCCATTTCCCCTGAGCCAGGCTCCTGTCCCTCCTCTCCTGTGGAACCAGCAGCCTTCCTGGTCACCTGCCTGCAGCCCAGGAGCTCGGAGCACAGGAGGTACATGGCAGCGCTCCATCTTCCATTTAGGGTCCATGCACCCAGAGCGAGGGGATCCCAAACACCTGCTTTCCAAACACATGCACCCCCAAACTCCCTAGAATGTCACACTCTGCATACACAGCAGAGGAGGTGCTTCCTGGACTTGTGTACACGTGTTGATAGTGCTCCACCCCCGCAGGTGCACTAAAGCACCCTGGGGTCACATCTGTGGCATGTAGGAGTGGTAGGTGCCCTGGGTGGTGTGAATGGTAATGCTCACAACTACTAGCCAAAAGGCTTGTGTTCGAACCCACCCAGAGGTGCCTCGGAATACAGGCCTGGTAGTCTGCTCCTAAAGGTCACGGCCTTGCAAGCCCTATGGAGGAACCAGCAACTGTGCAAAACATTCCCTGAAGCCCGGCTGAAAGGCTACCCCAACCCCACCGACCCCAGTGGAATGGACTCCATGGCAACAGACAACAACAAGGAGCGGTCAGGCCTGCTCGGCGCTGCGGAAGACGGCGGGGGAGGGACTCTCCTAAGCATCAGCCCTGACTGCCCGCTCCGTGGCCCCAGTCCGTACCTCTCCACATTCCAGGTAGAGGACCAACGTCAGGGAGGGTGCGAGGTGCCATAACTGGGCGGTGTTTGCACCCTCGGATACAGAGAGGGGACACACGTTGGGAACCCACGGTCTATCCCACCCTCAGGTGTTCTCTGGAGAGCGAGCATGGTGCGGCAGTGAAATGGAGGTCATCGGACCCATATTCTGATCCCAGCTCAGGTGTGTCTCAGCTGTGCCACCCCGGGCCCCCCTCTGCTCCCCGGTGGCCCAGCTTCCTCTTTCCGAAAAGAGGTAAGAGTTCTTACCAGAGAAACCAGGTGTGAGTCACCTGACAGGACACCTGTGAGGCACTCGGCACAGCCCCAGGTGCAAGGTGGCGAGCCGTATGGACAGAACTAAGGCATGACATGGCAGAGGGACCGAGGGTCCCGTCACACACCACTCACCTGGTTGTAGAGGGCGCAGATGTGCAGTGCTGTGTTCCCCGAAGCGTTCTGGGCACCCATGTCCGCCCCGTAGAACAGCAGGTGCTCCAGGTGCTGCACGTGTCCGTACCGGCAGGCCTAGGACACAGAGGCCACACGGTGAGTCGGGAGCCCACCACACAGCAAGGACAAGCCCAGGGCCACACTCAACAGGCCACATGGCCATGTCCACCACATGCCCGCCACACTGGACCAGGAGCCCCAAAACATATCAGCACCTGTTATGGATAAAATTTTGTCCCCAAAGATACACTCAAGTCCTAAGCCCTGCACCTGTGACACAACCTTGTTTGGGGAACCAGGGTCTTTGAAGATGTTACCAGCTAACAAGGTCATTACCAGAGGAGGGTGGGTCGTTAAGCCTAACCCTATGTGAGTGGTGTCTTTAGGAAACAGGAGAAGAGACATGGAGATAGGGTCACCACGGGGGAAGACAGACACCACGTGACGCTGGAGGCAGCTGCCCCTACAAGCAGCAAAGGACACCAAGGACGGCCAGTCACCACCAGAAGCTGGAAGAGAGGCGTGGGCCAGCTTCTCTCACAAAGCTCCCAGGAGGGGTGGGCACTGCCAAAACCCTGACTTGGACTCCCAGCCTCCCTAGCTATAAAACAATAAATCTCTGTCTTTTAAGACCCCACCTTGTGGTGCTCTGTAATGGTGGCCCCAGGTGATGAGCCAACAACTCAAGTCTCATGGTGGCTGCCAGACCCCTGGCTGGGACTGGGAAGCAGCACCCTCCTGACAGGTTTGGGGACCTGTACTTGGCTGCTAGACAGGGGCTCTGGAGGGTCCCAAGTCCTTTCCGTTCAGATCAGGGGCCAAGAAGCCTGGAGAGGCCCCATGCTCCCCCCACCCCTACCCCCGCCACACTCAGCAACCAGCTCATGAAATGAATGCCAGGACCCTCACCACCCAAGCTCCACCTCCAGGGGAGGGGGGGAGTAGGGGGGAGAGTCACTGCACCTTCCATTTGGGTCCAGGGGTGGAGTCATCCATCTCTGCCGGGAAAGGCCCTGATTTTATTGCTTTAAAGTGGAACCTGCCACCAATGGGGGGGGGGGGCCATAACGTGAGCTTCCCTTTTCCGAGCCTCTCGGAAGTATGGTGTGGTTTACAACCCATGGGGCTCATGGGGCAGGCAGATCTGAATCCAAGTCACCTCCATGGACCAGGACTGTCACCTCCATGGACCAGGACTGTCACTTCCATGGACCAGGGCTGTCCCCTCCATGGACCAGGTCTGTCACCTCCAGGGACCACAACTGTCACCTCTGAGCCCATGTCCCCACCTGTGAGCAGGAACAACACCACCCTCTTGGGGTTCTTAGGAGGATGACGTGAGATAATGGCCTTGAAGGGTCTCCACTGTGCGTGACCCTCTCTGCCCCAGCTCATGAAGCAAGGAGGCATCTTGTGCAATTGGGTCAGGCACCCTCCCCAGCTCTGGGTGCCATGTCACCAAAGTCATCCACCATCCATGCCACGTGGGCAGCTCCATGTGACTCCTAACCCGAGCATGACGTCACATTCAGCCAGCCCCAGCCCCACCCACCAGCACTTCTCTGTACTTTGGGGAAAGTCAGCAAGGAGCCAGGACCAGTGGGGGCCCCCAAAGGCAAGGAGACCCACTGCCCTTCAGTGGGGCCACTCTGGCTGGGGTCCCCAGAAGGAAGGGAGACAGCCTCGGTGCATAGGCCACCACGGAGTGGGGGAGGAAGAGGACCCAGCCAGATGAGCCTTCATGAACCGAGCGTTCTGACCATCGAGACCGACTGATGTTCACCTTCCCACAATCTCACCAATGAATAGTGAGGAAAGGTGACAAGGAAGATATTTAAACTAGTAATTGGATGAGCTTGGAAAAAACCTGAGAAACACACATTTACAACTGCCGTGTCTTCCGTACGATAACCTCATTAGTGGGCAAAGCAGGTCCTAGTTGTGGGTAGCGCTGCTTCTATCTGCCCAGCTCTGTTCTACCTTCTTCTGAAAATAGACCAGGTGTCTTGCTTCAGAGACCTCACTGTGCAGGAGCGGAATGGGACAGACCCTTCCTAGGCCCCTGAGAGTGTGTTTCTCAGGTTTTTTCCAAGCTCATCCAATTACTAGTTTAAATATCTTCCTTGTCACCTTTCCTCACTATTCATTGGTGAGATTGTGGGAAGGTGAACATCAGTCGGTCTCGATGGTCAGAACGCTCGGTTCATGAAGGCTCATCTGGCTGGGTCCTCTTCCTCCCCCACTCCGTGGTGGCCTATGCACCGAGGCTGTCTCCCTTCCTTCTGGGGACCCCAGCCAGAGTGGCCCCACTGAAGGGCAGTGGGTCTCCTTGCCTTTGGGGGCCCCCACTGGTCCTGGCTCCTTGCTGACTTTCCCCAAAGTACAGAGAAGTGCTGGTGGGTGGGGCTGGGGCTGGCTGAATGTGACGTCATGCTCGGGTTAGGAGTCACATGGAGCTGCCCACGTGGCATGGATGGTGGATGACTTTGGTGACATGGCACCCAGAGCTGGGGAGGGTGCCTGACCCAATTGCACAAGATGCCTCCTTGCTTCATGAGCTGGGGCAGAGAGGGTCACGCACAGTGGAGACTCTTCAAGGCCATTATCTCACGTCATCCTCCTAAGAACCCCAAGAGGGTGGTGTTGTTCCTGCTCACAGGTGGGGACATGGGTTCAGAGGTGACAGTTCTGGTCCGTGGAGGTGACAGTCCTGGTCCATGGAGGTGACTTGGATTCAGATCTGCCTGCCCCATGAGCCCCATGGGTTGTAAACCACACCATACTTCCGAGAGGCTCGGAAAAGGGAAGCTCACGTTATGGGCCCCCCCCCCCATTGGTGGCAGGTTCCACTTTAAAGCAATAAAATCAGGGCCTTTCCCGGCAGAGATGGATGACTCCACCCCTGGACCCAAATGGAAGGTGCAGTGACTCTCCCCCCTACTCCCCCCCTCCCCTGGAGGTGGAGCTTGGGTGGTGAGGGTCCTGGCATTCATTTCATGAGCTGGTTGCTGAGTGTGGCGGGGGTGGGGGTGGGGAGCATGGGAAGCCATCCGGGGCCTCTCCAGGCTTCTTGGCCCCTGATCTGAATGGAAAGGACTTGGGGCCCTCCAGAGCCCCTCTCTGGCAGCCAAGCACAGGTCCCCAAACCTGTCAGGAGGGTGCTGCTTCCCAGTCCCAGCCAGGGGTCTGGCAGCCACCATGAGACTTGAGTTGTTGGCTCATCACCTGGGGCCACCATTACAGAGCACCACAAGGTGGGGTCTTAAAAGACAGAGATTTATTGTCTTATAGCGAGGGAGGCTGGGAGTCCAAGTCAGGGTTTTGGCAGTGCCCACCCCTCCTGGGGGATGCAGGCCTGAGGTATCAGCATAGTCCATCTTCCGTCACAGGCATGGTATGGGGAGGCCCACGTGACCATAGTGGACACATGAAGACCCAAGTCTCGAAGGTTTGTTGGAACACATTGGAGCTGCTGCCGAGGCACCAACATCAAAGAAGGGAAGCGTGGGAAGGAAGAGGAAAAAGGAGAGACAGAGACATGCAGAAAGAGAGAGATGGAAAAGACACCGAGATAGACAGAGACACATCGACAAAGAGACACAGAAAAAGAGAATGAGATAGACAAAAACACAGAGTAAGACAAAGAGACACATACAGAGACTGAGACAGAGAAAGACAAAGATGCAGAGAGAGACAGAGAGGTACACATTAAGGGAGACAGACAAAAGACACACAGAGACAGAGAGACACAGAAAGAGACAGACAAAGACACACACAGCCAAAATGACACTCTTTGAGCTCCTTGGTTCAGCTCGAAAAAATTGTCTAAACTCAAAAATTACGTCTAAGCTACAATACCCCTAGGCTTTTCAGAAACCTGAAGACTAGACATAATTTTTTTTCCCTTAAACCAGTTCAAGTTGGGCTTTTTGGCCCTTATAGTAAAAGGGGCATGGGCTAACAATCTCTCCCCCTCAAAATTCCAGGAGGTAAAAATTTGTTACAGCCTAATTTAATTACTCTGAAGTCAATAAAGAAGGGAACTATATTACCATAAAAGCATTTAAAAATTGATCTAGACTCATGACTCCCCTGCCCCCACTAAAGCTGAATTTATTAAGTTTTAAATCTCACCCACGGGATGACCTCACTCTCTTCACCAAGGATCAAAATATGACCAAGTTAAAAGATAAAATAGAGCTGCAACTCTGCAGATGGTTTGGGAAGAATATACTCAAGGGTCTTGTGCCCTTTTTTCTTCTTTCTCCATGTCTATTGTTTAAAACAGAAAAGGGCTAAAACAAAACAAAAATTACCCACAATCCCACCGTCTTCACTCTCCCATTGTTATGGATTGAATTGTGTCCCCACAAAATGTGTGGCAACTTGGCTAGGCAGGATTCCCAGTACTGTGTGGTTGCCCACCACTTTGTGATATGATGTGATTATCCTGTGTGTTGTAAATCCTAACCTCTATGATGTTAATGAGGCAGGGTTAGAGGCAGTTATGTTAATGAGGCAGGACTCAATGTACAGGATTAAGTTGTATCTTGAGTCAATTTCTTTTGACATAAAAAAGAAAGAATAGAAGAGAGGATAGGAACCTCATGCCATCAAGAAGAGCTGGAAGCCGAGTGTGTCCTTTGGACCTGGGGTCCCTGCACTGAGAAGCTCTTAGACCAAGGGAAGTTGATGGTGAGGACCTTCCCCCAGAGCCGACAGAGAGAAAAAGCCTTCCCCTGGAGCTGGTGCCCTAAATTCAACTTCTAGCCTCCTAGACTGTGAGAGAATAAATTTCTGTTTCTTAAAGCCATCCACTTGTGGTATTTCTGTTACAGCAGTGCTGCATAACTACAAAAGCCCAAACCTGTCGCTGCCAAGTCGATTTCAACTCATAGCAACCCTACAGGACAGAGTGGAACAGCCCCATAGGGTTTCCAGGGAGTGGCTGGTGGATTCGAACTGCCGAGCTTTTGGTAAGCAGCCAAGCTCTTACCCACTGTACCACCAGGGTCCCAAAAGGTAACTAAGACAACCATTGACATTTGTTTAAAAGGATCACCCTTGCTATTCTCTTCTTTTAAATGTTTGATTGTTAAATTACAGAAGTAGTATTTCTGAGAAAGAGGGCATCCTGGTAAGGACAGAAGGCAGCCTTGGGGGAGGAGGATGAAGCAGGGATGAGTGGAATCCAGAAAAGATGGTGGTCAGATGGGGACAGAGGGTTGGCTGCACAGGGGGATAGAACAGAACAGTGAACAAGTGAAGGGATGGGAGCCAGATTTCTCACCGACAGAGAAGGGAATTATAAATATGGCACAGGGGAAAATCAGAATACAGCCTGTGGCACTGGGTTGGAATTAGAGGTATCAGTATGAACTTACAGTTTTCAACATATACATAGAAAAATAAAAATGTGTAGCCATAGATGTATATACATATGAAAACCCTGGTGGCATAGTGGTTAAGAGCTACAGCTGAAACCAAAAGGTTGAGAGTTCGAATACACCAGGTGTTCCCTGGAAACTCTATGAGGCAGTTCTACTCTATCCTATAGGGTTGCTATGAGCCAGAATCGACTCGACAGCTGTGGGTATAATATGTATATACATCCCTAGCTCTGGCTCCTGAGAGGACCTGGGAGCAGCAACAGCCCAATAGTGATGAGCACACCTAGCACCCCTTTTGTGGTTTCTAAACACCATTCTGTACTACAAAGAACCAGGGCTCGTTCCTTGGAGAAATGGCTGATTTGAGGACTGAGGTGGGGAAAGAACGAGATTAGCTGGCAATATCTTGCTGTGGCATAAAGAAAGGAAATGCTCCCCCCAAAAATGGGGACACTGAAAGGTCGGTGGTTCAAATCCACCAACCGCTCTGCTGGAGAAAGATGTGGCAGTCTGCTCCATAAAGATTTTCGCCTTGGAAACCCTATGGGGCAGTTCAATTCTGTCCTACAGGGTCACTATAAGTCGGAATTGACTCAAAGGCACACAGCAACAACAAGAACAATGCAAAAGAGAAAGTACATATAAACAAAATTACCTTAGAGACAAAAATATGGAAATGCAGAAAAGATGGGGACATGTTCGGGGAGCCATCTTGAACGGGCTCCCATTGGCCGAAACTGGGGCAATAGTAACGGATTATTGCCTAGTGAGTAAAACAGAAACCCACGAGTCCACACTGCCATAAGCAAATGAATGACTAAAATAATAAATGAGAAGGAGAGCTCTTTCCTGGAACAGAAAGCTGACCAATTAATGTAAAAGCAACGACGGGGTTTAGCAACCGCACTAGTAAAAATTAATTCAGGCAGTGGATGCCGGAACTAGCTGGGGGTGAGGAAAAGGATTTTAGCTCGCCTCAAAGATCCAAACAAGATACTTGTAAATTACCAAGGGAAAAAAGGGTAAGCACAGTATAGACACCTGGCGGAGCCCAGCTTGTTCGAGTGGTCAGAGTGCATCGCCAGGAATGGGGCAAGTCATCATCAAGTGTCACCAGATGGAATACGATGAATGACAAGAAGACACCATCACTTCTACGACATTCCTGCCCCAAATGCATAACCTGGGGCTCCTCACGAGTGACCGCAAACCAACCCAGACTGCCAGACATTCTACAAACGACACCACAGCAGCCTTCAAAAGTTCAAAGTCACAAGGACCAAGAAGAGACTGAGGGACACTCCCAGAACCCAGACGGGATCCTCTCACTGTAAGAGACAGTACTGGGACAATTAAGGAGCCCTGGTGGCACGGTGGTTAAAGACCTTGGCTGCTAACTGAAAGATTGGCAGTTCAAATGCACCGGCTGCTCCGTAGGGGAAAGATACAGCAGTCTGCTTCCATAAAGATTTACAGCTGGGGCGGTCCTCCTCTGTCCTATAGGATCATGCTGAGTTGGAATCGACTTGATGGCAACGGGGTATTTGGGACAATCGGTGGAACTGGGATGCTGTCTCTGAGTTCTCTGTACTGTTCTTACAACTATTATAAGTTTGGAATTGAAATAAATAAAAAGTCACTTAGAATTTTAAAAAGAAAGCAGTACTTGCTTGATACAGGGGCCTCAGCAGCTTTGAAAAGGTTCAAGCCAGAAACGTGTTTTCCCCTAAGAGAAGCAATGCTAACCATCTTTAATGGTTTTCCAAAGGGTGCTGTGGTTTCCGGACACCTGGAGACAGTGTAGGAGGGTCAACAGGAGGTCAAAGAATAAATGAAATGCAAAACAAAATAAAACCAAAAACCCAAACCCACTGCCTTGGAGTCGTTCCCAACGACCACCCCTTAAACTCATGTAGGTCCCTGGGTGAAAGAGTTTGTGCTGTTACTAGCCAAAGGGTTGGTGGTTCAAGGCCACCCAGAGGCACCTTGGAAGAAAGTCCAGATGATCTACTTCCAAAAAGTCAGCTACTGAAAACCCAGTGGAGCACAGCTGTCCTCTGACATACGCAGGGTCACCACGGATCAGAAACAACTCAAAGGCGATTGGAAAACAAACAAAAAAACTTCATGTTTCTTAACCATTTTCCTGAGACGCTTCTTGGAAAGTACACAGGGACCCACCCCATAGGTACTCTCTCTGAATCTCCCCGGTAAGGCCTGGCCGTGTGTATTGGGAAAGGCTCCCCCGAGATTTTGGGTTCACCCCAGTTACACCTAGGAGGAGCCCTGCCACCCGCCAACCTGGTGTAGGTTAGAAAGAAGGGTTCTCCTTCCTTCAAGCACTTTACTGCCATCTGCTGGACACCCATGGTAAATCTCAAGCTTAACATTACAGTGAGGAGCCCGGGTGGCACAGTGGTTAAAGCACTCCACTGCACACCGAAAGGTTGGAGGTTTGAACCCACTGGGTTTCTCCTTGGGAGAAAGACCTGGCAGTTTTTCTTCTGTAAAGATGACAGCCTTGGAAACCCCACAGGGCAGTTCTACTCTGTCCTCTAGGGTCGCTATGAATCAGAATCAACTCGATGGCAGTGGTTTTTTTTTTTTCTGGGAACACTACAGCAAGGGGAATGGCGCCCCCTGGAGGTGTGCAATGCCCATCACACACAACTAGAGCAGATTTCCGCATTGGCAGCTGAGCAGCAGGTGTCTGCTGGGACAAATTCCCTACTGCTTTTTTTCTGGGTCTGGGCCTCAGACAGAACTATGAGGTCCAAAGCACCCCTAGACTTTTCTCCTCAAGCGTATGGCTCCCTAACCTGGGTGGGGCATATCACAGCCAGGCAGCTAGGAAACACTATTAACATGCAGATGACCCGCAGTTCTGGCTTGGCCGGGGTGGACAAACGCTGTTGCTCCTGGTTTGGTCTGAGCAACGGGCTGCCCTGTGGCCCTGGACTCCGTGGTCCTCAAAGGCGGCTGTGATCTGTGCTGTTGGCCCACGGAGAGGGGGAGGCCAAGGTGCACACGTGGGTCAGGCACCCCACGAGGGCACACAGTGAGGTGCAAACCAGAAGGTGGCCAGGTCTGTTTTGGTCAGCTTGGGTTAACTGATTGGTGATATTCAGTATGAAATAATGCAATATAAGACATCTTGCTTATATTCCAAAAGGAAGATACAGACAGACAGATATATTGCTGTCGTTGAGTCAACTCCAACTCGTGGTGACTGTATGTGCAACAGAATGAAACACTGCCCAGTCCTGCATCGTCCTCACAGCACGTTCAAGTCCATGGTTGCAGCTACTGTGTCTATCCATCTCACCAAGGGTCTCCTTCACCCTCGCTGGTCCTCCATTAACACGATGTCCTTCTCCAGCGATTGACCCCTCCTGCTGAGTGTCCAAAGCAAGCACGTTGCACAATGTTCTACTGTGATCTGTGGGGCTTTCACTGGCTATTTTTCAGAAGTAGATCACCAGCCTTTCTTCCTAGTCTGAGTCTGGAAGCTCCGCTGAAACCTGTCCACCATGGGTGACCCTGCTGGTATTTGAAATGCCAGTGGCATAGCTTCCAGCATCACAGCAACACGCAAGCCACCAAGGTACCACAAACTGATAGACACGTGGTGGCCCAGAAGGAAAGAGAACTGTATTTCAACATCTAAAATGGTGGTCCTTGCCCACTTTCTCTGTTGAGCCCTCCGTTCTGGAAAGCTGAGGTTCTTCAAGACATCACTCATATCGTTCCAGCACGACAGAAGGTTCTGGCCAAAGGGAGAAAGTTGGCGTCTCCGCCATCTTGGCCTCCATCCCCACTGCACGCCTCTCCCTTGGAACCTCCTCTTCCCCCCACAGCCCCAAGGAGTCAGGGCTCATGGGCGAGACAGGTGCAGGTGGCCCCCATTTCCTCTTGGGGTCCACAGTGAAAGGACAACTCGCTTATTTCTCTGAAGAGAAGCCTTGTTGATCTGGGTGGCCTGGGGCGCAGAATATCGAGAGACCTCCCAGGTGGATACAGAGTCAAAAACCAGTTGCTGCCAAGTCGACCCAAACTCTTGGCGCCCCCAAGTGTGGAATAGGACTGCACTCCATGAGGTTCTCAGCGGCTGACTTTTTGGAAGTAGGTTTGCAGACCTTTCTTCCGAGGCACCTCTGGGTTGACTCGAACCTCCATTCTTTCAACCAGCAGCTGGGGATGTTAACCACTTGCACCACCAAGGGACTTCCAACACACGGCAGGCCCCCTAAGAATAGGGCACGGTTCATTCCTGTAGCTCTGACAGTGGGGCCACGGACAGTCAGATGTTCCTGATGTGTGGTAGGTAGGAGGTCACAGTGCTGGACCTGGGGCAACGACCCAGAGGTGAAGGAACGACAGGGAGGCCCAAGATCTGGCCCTTCCACCTGATAGCCGGGGACCCCAGGCACGTGGGGTTTGGTGGCCTCGTCTGCAGACACATCGATAAACGCTGACTCCTGTGTCCTTGGTGAGGCCATGATTCTGAGCTACCACACTGCCGGCTGTAACCGTGACACCTCAGCCAATGCCAGGGCTGTGGAGCTCCACCTCCAGTTCTCGTTCACAACACCCCGCCCAGGAGGCCAGCGCACCCCGTGTGCGGGACCACCAGGTCTACCTCTCTGCGGCTTTCCCTTTTGCGGGTTCTGATTTTTAGTCTTCTGCTATGATGAGGCCGTAATCACAAATACAGCACCTTCCTGAGTTCTGTGCATTGTGGTAGCAAACTGCGGAGCCTGAGGGGGTGATGGGATCCCTGAGTTGGTAGCCAGTAGGTCAGACATGTGGGTGGCCAGAGCCCCCAGCTCCCGACTGGCGTCTGAGGTGAGGGCAGTCTTGTGGGCCAGTGCCCTTCACCTCCAAAGTCTCACTAACCCTGGGAAGTCGGTATCAGGGCTCCCTGCAGATGTGAGGGTACTTTGCAATGAAAAACCCACCATTTCCCCCAAACTGGCCGTCCTGGATTCAATCGTGTCCCCCAGAAACGTGTGTCAACTTGTGACACTCTGTGATCTGATGTGATTTTCTTTGGTGTTGTAAATCCTACCTCTATGATGTTAACGAGGCAGGACACAATCTACAGGGTTAGGCTGTATATTGAGTCAGCCTCTTCTGAGACATAAAAGAGAAAAATGAGTAGAGAGATGGGGGACCTCATACCATCAAGAATGAAGAATCAGGAAGAAAGCTGGCCCCAGAGCTGACAGAGAGAAAGCTCTTACCAGGAGCTGGCACCCTGAACTTGGACTTTTAACCAAATAAACTGTGAGAGAATAAATTTGTTTGTTGAAGTTATCCACTAGTGGTATTTCTGTTATAGAAGCACTAGGCGACTGAGACACCGTCCACTGTGGTATTTCTGTTACAGCAGCACTAGGTGACTGAGACACCATCCACTGTGGTGTTTCTGTTACAGCAGCACTAGGTGACTAAGACACCATCCACTGTGGTACTTCTGTTATAGCAGCACTAGGTGACTAAGACACCATCCACTGTGGTACTTCTGTTACAGCAGCACTAGGTGACTGAGACACCATCCACTGTGGTACTTCTGTTATAGCAGCACTAGGTGACTAAGACACCATCCACTGTGGTACTTCTGTTATAGCAGCACTAGGTGACTAAGACACCATCCACTGTGGTATTTCTGTTATAGCAGCACTAGGTGACTGAGACACCATCCACTGTGGTATTTCTGTTACAGCAGCACTAGGTGACTGAGACACCATCCACTGTGGTACTTCTGTTATAGCAGCACTAGGTGACTGAGACACCATCCACTGTGGTATTTCTGTTATAGCAGCACTAGGTGACTGAGACACCATCCACTGTGGTACTTCTGTTACAGCAGCACTAGGTGACTGAGACACCGTCCACTGTGGTATTTCTGTTACAGCAGCACTAGGTGACTGAGACACCGTCCACTGTGGTATTTCTGTTACAGCAGCACTAGGTGACTGAGACACCGTCCACTGTGGTACTTCTGTTACAGCAGCACTAGGTGACTGAGACACCGTCCACTCTGGTATTTCTGTTACAGCAGCACTAGGTGACTGAGACACCATCCACTGTGGTACTTCTGTTATAGCAGCACTAGGTGACTGAGACACCATCTACTGTGGTACTTCTGTTACAGCAGCACTAGGTGACTGAGACACCATCCACTGTGGTACTTCTGTTACAGCAGCACTAGGTGACTGAGACACCATCCACTGTGGTACTTCTGTTATAGCAGCACTAGGTGACTGAGACACCATCCACTGTGGTATTTCTGTTATAGCAGCACTAGGTGACTGAGACGCCATCCACTGTGGTATTTCTGTTACAGCAGCACTAGGTGACTAAGACACCATCCACTTGTGCTATTTCTGTTACAGCAGCACTAGGTGACTGAGACACCATCCACTGTGGTATTTCTGTTACAGCAGCACTAGGTGACTGAGACACCATCCACTGTGGTATTTCTGTTATAGCAGCACTAGGTGACTGAGACACCATCCACTGTGGTATTTCTGTTATAGCAGCACTAGGTGACTGAGACGCCATCCACTGTGGTATTTCTGTTACAGCAGCACTAGGTGACTAAGACACCATCCACTTGTGCTATTTCTGTTACAGCAGCACTAGGTGACTGAGACACCATCCACTGTGGTATTTCTGTTACAGCAGCACTAGGTGACTGAGACACCATCCACTGTGGTATTTCTGTTATAGCAGCACTAGGTGACTGAGACACCATCCACTGTGGTATTTCTGTTATAGCAGCACTAGGTGACTGAGACGCCATCCACTGTGGTATTTCTGTTACAGCAGCTCTAGGTGACTAAGACACCATCCACTGTGGTATTTCTGTTACAGCAGCACTAGGTGACTGAGACACCATCCACTGTGGTATTTCTGTTACAGCAGCACTAGGTGACTAAGACACCATCCACTGTGGTATTTCTGTTATAGCAGCACTAGGTGACTAAGACACCATCCACTGTGGTATTTCTGTTACTGCAGCACTAGGTGACTGAGACACCGTCCACTGTGGTACTTCTGTTACTGCAGCACCAGGTGACTAAGACACCAACCCATGATGCTCTTGGGTTGTGGGTGTTTTTTACTTTTTCTTTACGCTTCTCTATATTTTCCAAGGTATTCATGGTAAGCAGGTATATCTTTTGCAATTGGAAACAGCCAGGGTCCTTTGGGTGGCAGCACCTGAGGCAAACTGCAGACAGCGTGAGCTCTAAAGAGTTCTTTCCCAACGCCAGCTGTGTTGGCAGGGCAGCTCCCACCTGCCGCCCAACAGGCTGGGTGGGAATCCCTTGGCACCAGTCACCTCCGGGAAAGCGGCAGCTTGGAGAACACTCGGGAAGCAGACCTGGCTGCAGCTGTGGGGATCCCTGGAAAAATAGGGGGCCAAGCAGCTGGGGAGAGCTGTGGGCACAAGAGTCAGAGAGGAAGCGGTATTGCAGACAGATGGACAGACTTTTAGACGGAGAACCTACAAACGTGAGAACTACGAAGGGGGATCAGAGAAACGGCCCAGTGGGGCACACGCAAAACCCGGCTGGTCCTGCGTTTTCTTCTGCCACAAACGCATGACGAGATTTGAGGGCGCTTTCTGCTTGAAGCCTCGAGGCAGGATGAAGAGTGGGAGTGCACCCAGCCAATGCTCGCTCTGTGATCATCTCTGGGCCTTGCTAACTCATCCAAGCACTGGAGATGAGAATGGTTACCTGCCGCGGTGGCCTAAGGCAGGAAAGGTGGGTGCCAAGGTAGCCATTGGGGCAGCAGCTGCTGGTGAATGTGAGCTACAGGGAAGGTGAGGAATCAGGAGCAGCAATGTCTGCTCTTCTTGCAAGTCCCCCAACAAGCACCTTCCGCCGTCGCCTTATTTAGTGGTCACGGCCGCCCTGCAGAGAAAGCCAGGCCCCCGAAGGCAGAGCTACTGGGCTCAGGTCACTGGACTCGGGTCACCGGATTTTTAGCAGGGAAACAGCAGCTCTCCCAGACTTGCACTGGAGAGAAACCAACCACTAGGGGGCAGAGGACACAGGCACACGCGCTTCCACACTGCTTGGGCTGCCAGGGTCCCGGGAGTCAGGAGCCCTGGGGGCAATGCTGCGCCCAAACGTGGTGTCCTGGCTGGCTAGAGACAGACTGGAGTGGCTGGGCAGCTTCGGGGCTGCAAAGCTCCAAATTCGGCTGCGGGGTCTCACGGCCGGCACTCGGCGCGCATGGGGCCAGCAACCTTGTGCAGAGAGTCAGCTCCATGGCAAGTGACTACCAGGCCTACACACACACACACACACACACACACACACACACACACAGAACATACACACTCACACAGACACACAGAGGACATACACACACAACATACACACAAGGACAACATACACACTCAGACACACACACAGAGAACATACACACTCACACAGACACAGACACACACATACATACACACCTACACTCACACTCAGACACATACAGACACATGCATACAGAGACACACGGAACATACACAGAAACATACCACACACATGCACAGACACTAACACACAGACACACAGAGACACAACCACACACACAGAACATACATACTGACATGAACACATACACCCACACACACATAGACACATACACACAGACACAACCAAACACTCCACACATAGAGACACACATAAGTCACCCTCATAGACACACACATACAACCACACAGTCACTCATAAACACACACACACACCACACACACACACACACACACGCAGACACATACCACAGACGTGAACGCAGACACATGGAACACACATGCACACAGAGACACAAAGACACACACAGAATGCACACATGCACACGCAGACACACAGAGATACATGCACACAGAGGTACACACCATCAGGCTCACAGACACACATGGCCAGCCTTCATTCACGGTGGTTCTGAAGAGACAGCAAGGAGACTGTTCTCGCCCACCTGACAGTGTCAGCTTGGCGGGGTGCAGAGGACGCCCCACTGGAGGGAGAGGGCTGGGGGAGTGCAGAGCACACTGTGGGCGGGAGATGCCTGGGTGGACGTGAAAGTACTTCGCAGATAAAGCACACACAGACACATGAGTATCCCGTGGGGTCATGGTCATGTTCGCGCACCGCTGCCTCCGTAACTATGACAAGGAGCGCCACTGGTGGCCCTCGACACATGGCAGGTGGCCTTGGCGGGTGACGGAGCTCTGGCTAGCCGGTGCGGGCACCAAAGGTGCAGTGGCACACAGGACCTGGGTCAGGTGGCTCGTCTCCAAACCTGCCCCAAGGAACAAAAGCTTTGGTTACGGAAGCTGCCTTTTTTGGACTGTCGGCGGCTGGGTGTCAAGGCGCTCATCCTTGAACCGAAGTAAAGGAGGCAAACTCCAAGCAGGAGCACTCCTGGGGGGCCGCCACCTCTCTCCACGGCAAGGACCCCTCAGCCAACGTGATCTGAGTCTTTGAACTTGGCCTCCAGCATCTCCACCACATCTCAAAACCCCTGCTGCCCTCTGCTGTCCTGTGGGCATTCCCCACTGCCCCGTGCACCCCTCAGGCCTCTGCCCACAGTGGGTGGGGTGGGTGGCTTCTCCGAAGTGGGGTCAGGAATTGTCTCAGCCTCAAGGCACTGCTGTCCCACAGACACCACAAGTGGGCGGCTTGAAAGAACAGGGGTTTATTTTCTCACAGCTCTGGAGGCTAGAAGCCCAGAACAGGGACTCAGCCGTGTGGAGTCCTCCCCGTCTGCAGCTCTGGCGGTCTGTGGTTCCTCAGTTTGTAGACACCCGATCCTCACCCGTCACCCTGCGTCTGTCTTCCCCGTACGGGTGCCTCGGTGCCTAACCTGCTCCTTTTGTAGCCCAGAGGGGATGAGGTTTAGGGTGCACCCTATGCTGACTTGGGCCTCATTAACATACCAAAGAAAATCCTATTCCCAAATGGGATCACATCCACAGGTACAGGGGTTAGGGTTCCAGGACATATTTGGGGGACCACAATTCAATCTGTAACAGGTTTAAGGTGGCAATGGCTGAGGGAAGCTGACCGGCGACCTCAGAGGTGAGAAACACCGTTGCTGCTCAAACACAAGAAAAAGTGGTTCAGAGCCTCCTCCTCCCTCATGCCCTCTCCCCTTTGTCTCCACGTGGACGTCCCCCCTTCTGCTCCCCTGACCCCTGCTCCTCCTCCGCCCAGGAGCCAGGCCCTCGGGAGGCCCACATCATGGGGCTCCTCAGTGGCTGGCTCTCAGGGCTTGGCCAATGGCCAGGCGGGAGAAGAGAGCAGCTGGGTGTTTCCTCCTGCTCCGGGCCGCCTCTCTGAGGTCCGTCCCCCTCCGTGACACAGCTTCTGTGGCCCCTGAGCTCCGGTTTCCTCCCTGTGCCCTTCGGCCCTGGGGGTCGTAATGGCTTCCCTCAGCGGCTTGTCTCTGGGAGCCGCACCCCTTAACTGCTACCCCTGTTCCTAGTCCGTGAAAGGCTCTTCCTGGAGCCCGCTGGGTGGGTTCTGGCTTCTCCCAGGACTCTGGCCGCCCACCTCCTCACCCCGCTGTTGCAGCTGGGGTCAGGAAAACACACACCTGGCCCTCGGAACGCCGGCATCACACTGGCACACTTGGTACCTCCTCTGTTAGGGGCACTGGATGGTGGGGGCCTGGGGAGCTCCTGGCCCCTCCAGAGGGGGCGTTCACCCCTCAGCTCTGCTGACAGCAGCCATGCAGGAATGCATCAGGCTTGTCTATCCTTCTGCCTTAGTCGCCTAGCACGGCTGTAACAGAGACGCCACACGTGGGTGGCTTTAACCCACAGAATTTACTGTCTCACAGTTCAGGAGGACAGAAGTCGGAATGCAGGGCGCCGGCTCTAGGGGAAGGTTCTCCCTGTTGGCTCTGGGGGAAGGTCTTTGTCTCTCCGCTTCTGTAGTCCCAGAGTTCCTCGGTTCCTAGGTGTCTTAGCTGCCATAATAGAAATACCACAGGTGGATGGCCTTAACAGAGAGAAATTTATTCTCTCACAGTCTAGTAGGTTACAAGTCCAAATTCAGGGCGTCGGCTCCAGGGGAAGGATTTCTGTCAGCTCTGGAGAAAGGTCCTTGTCCTCAATCTTCCTCTGGCTGAGGAGCTTCTCAGGCACAGGGACCCCAGGTCCAAAGGACGCGCTCTGCTCCTGGTGCTGCTTTCTTGGTGGTATGAGGTCCTCAACTCTCTGCTTGCTTCCCTCTCCTTATGTCTCTGGTGGTGCAGGCCACACCCCAAGGAAACTCCTTTTACCTTGGATCAGGGAGGTGACCTGGGTAAGGGTGGTATTACAATCTTACCCTAATCCTCTCAACACAAAATTACAATCACAAAATGGAGGACAACCGCACAATACTGGGAATCATGGCCTAACCAAGTTGATAGACACATTTTTGGCAGGGACATAATTCAATCCACGACACTTGGGGATCTCCATGTGGTATCTGTCTTTCCCTGTTTGTGGTTGCCTGTCTGTGTGTCTAAGCTGCTCTTTGTATCACTCAGAAGTGACTAGGTTTAGCCCACACCCCGCATTGACATGGAGCCCCAAGGTGGTGTAAATGACTAAGCACTCGGATGCTAACCGAAAGGTTGGAGATTCGAGTCCACTCTGAGGTACCTCGAAAGAAAGACCTAGAGATCTACTTCTAAAAATTCAGCCACTGAGAACCCCATGCAGCACAGTTCTCCTCTGACACACGTGGGGTCGCCACGTCTCGGAGTCGGCTCACGGGCAGCTAGAAGCTAAAAAACACTGACGTGGCCCCACTGACAGAAGAAAGAAAACCCTATTCCCAAAGTGGATTACATCCACAGGTATGGGGGGAGGTTTCCAACATATATTTTGGGAGGAGACAATTCAATCCATAACAGCTTCCAATTTTGCCAGAGATGACAAAAATATATATCCTGTGGAAATATTCCTGTTTCTAAATGTCAGTCATTCGTTCTATCATTTAAGGAGCTCTGTGAAGGTCACACAATATACCTGGAGGTCGGATCCCACTTACAACCTGCCCAGGCCCCTCTGGGGGTAAAAGGATGAAGGGAACGCTGCTTACAGGTAAGACAAGGTGGAGAACCAGAACGGGGTACCTGGTGGATTTCGTGCCAGCCGTTCTCGTCCCTGCAGCACACGGTGGCGTGCTCGTGAAGCAGCAGCTCACAGCAGTAAGGGTCGCCCCCGACGATGGCGGTGTGGTACAGCGGGGTCAGGCCGCAGCTGTCCTTGTAATCTGGTGATGCCCCAAGTTCTAAAAGGGTCTAGAGAAAAAATAAAAGGCGTGGTCTGTAGTGGATTAGACTGTGTCCCCCCGAAATGCACGCTGAAAACCTAACCCCCGTAACTATGGCCCTGTTCGGGATTAGGGTTTTCTCTGTTATGTGAACGAGGTCATACCAGAGTAGGGTGAGTCCTAATCCTAATCACTTCTGAGTTATAAAAAGTGCAGAACAGACCCAGAGACACACACACGGGGGAAGACAACATGCAAAGACAGACACAGCAGACGCAGCTACAAGGCCAGGAGCTACAGCCATGTTTCCCGCAGCTACCAGAAGCTGAGATAGACAAAGAAGGAGGTCCCTCTACAGCCACACCCTGAGTTTAGACTTCTGGACTCCTAAACTGTGTAAGGTGATATACATTTCTGTTCTTTAAAGCCACTCACTTGTGGCATTTTGTTGTTACAGCAGCTCCAGCTATGTGAGACGTGGTCATTGGAGCCATGACACCTTTTCATAGAGCGAGACAGACCATTAGGAGAGAAGCATTGGGGTCCTGCTGCAGCAGGCCAAGGCTGACCCAAACCCTGGGTTTTTGTGGTTTTTCCTGGGTCTTCCAGAATTAAGGAGGTCCTAATTTTAGACAAGAGTTCCTGGGTGACGCCAATGGTTAACACACTCAGCTGATAAGCAAAAGACTGGAGGTACAAGTCTCCCCAAAGGCACTTCAGAAAAAAAACCTGGTGATCTACTTCCCAAAAAATCAGCCATTGATAACCCTACGGAGCAGAGTTCTACTCTGACACACATGGGGTCACCTTGAGTCAAAGCTGACTCCATGTCAATTAGCTTTTTTTTTTTTTTTTAATTTTAGACAAAGACGTTTCTTGCCCAAAAATAGCAAATGGTGCCCAAACATGCTGGACAGACTTGTCCAGGATGAGAGGCGCCCTGCAGACGTGCCACTGTGGAATTCTGACTTCTCTGCGGCCTGACAACCCACGGTGTACCAGTAGTGCAGACTTGGAGCCCAATAAAGTGAAGGTCAACATTCACAGGAAAGAAAGAAGCAGCGCTCTGTGACCTGCGTGCACTGTTGACAACGACCTTAGCATCCATTCTCACGGTGACAACCCCAGCAAGCGTTGCGAGAATACTTTTGTTTCACGAGGGGGAAAACTGACCAAGTGCAACCAACATGAGGCTGAGACACCTGTGACTTCAGAGAGAAGTCCTCATCTTTGGGGTCAACCTGCAGCCTCGCCAGGGTCCTGATAAAGCATGGGTTTGCACCATTTGCCATCCTACCTGGACGCTTCAAAAACACTGGGTATTTTGCTAAATTATGTCAGAAGGCACTGGGCACTTACACACCAATGTTCACTGCAGGATTAGTCACAATACCTAAAAGATGGACACAACTCAAGTGTCCGTCAACAGATGAATGAACACACAAAATGTGGGGTATCCATACAACGAGTACTACTCAGTCATAAAGAGAAACAAAGTTCTGATACATTCTATGACATGGATGGACCTTGAAAACATTATGTTCAGTGAAATAAGCCAGACAAAAAAGGACAACTGTTGTGTGGTCCCACATATATGAACTACCTGCTGCTGTTGTTGTTAGATTCTGTCGAGACAGCTCCAACTCATAGAGACCCTATGTACAATGGAACCAAACACTGCCTAGTCCTGTACCGTCCTCACAATTCTTAATACGTTTGAGCCCATTGTTGCAGCCACTGTGTCCATCCATCTCATTGAGGATCTTTGGATTTTTCACTGGCTTTACCAAGCATGATGTCTTTCTCCAGGGACTGGGTCCTACTGATAAAATCTCACCATCCTCGCTTCTAAGAACACTCTGGCTGTACTTCTTCCAAGACAGACTTGCTTGCTCTTCTGGCAGTCCATGGTGTATTCAACATTCTTTGCCAACACCATAATTCAAAGGCGCCAACTCTTCTCTGGTCTTCCTTATTCACCGTCCAGCTTTCGCACGCGTATGAGGCAATTGAAAATGCCATGGCTTTCGTCAGGGGCACTTTAGTCTTCAAGGTAACATCTTTGCTTTTTAACATTTTAAAGAGGTCCTTTACAGCAGATTTGCCCAATGCAATACATCATTTGATTTCCTGACTGCTGCTTCCATGGTCGTTGTCATGGATTGAATTGTGTCCCCCCAAAATATCTGTCAAGTTAGCTGGGCCATTGGTCCCAGTATTGTGTGACTGTCCACCATTTTATGTGATTTTACGTGTTGTAGATCCTATCACTATGATGAAATGAGATGGATTAGGGCAGCTATACTGATGCGACATACAAGATTTGATAGTGTCTTAAGCAAATCTCTTTGAGATATAAGAGAGAAGTGAGCAGAGAGACATGGGGACCTCATACCACCAAGAAAGCAGCACCAGGAGTGAGAGTGAATCCTTTGGACCTGAGGTTCTTGGGCTGAGATGCTCCCAGACCAACGGAAGTCTGACGAGGAGGACCTTCCTCCAGAGCCGACAGAGAGAGAAAGCCTTCCCCTTACCAGGGCCCTGAACCGGACTGTGAGAGAATAAGCTTCTCTTTGTTAAAGCCATCCAGCTGTGGTGTTTCTGTTATAGCAGCACCAGGTGACCAGACAGTCATTGATCGTGGATCCACATAAAATAAAATCCTTGACAACTTCAATATTTTCTCCACTTAGCACGATGTTGCTTACTGGTCCAGTTGTGAGGATTTTTGTTTTCTTTATATTAAGGTATAATCCACACTGAAGGCTGTGGTCTTTGATCTTCATCAGTAAACGCTTCAAGTCCTCTTTACTTTCAACAAGGTTGTGTCATCTGCATGTTGCAGGTTGTTAATGAGTCTTCCTCTAATCCTGATGCCCCCTTCTTCTTCATATAGTCCAGCTTCTCAGATTATTTGCTCAGCATACAGATTGAATAGGCATGGTGAAAGAACACAACCCTGATGCACACCTTTCTTCACTTTAAACCAATCGGTATCCCCTTGTTCTGTCCAAACTGCCTCTTGATCTATGTAAAGGTTCCTCATGAACACAATTAGGTGTTCTGGAATTCCTATTCTTTGCAGTGTTATCCATAATTTGTTATGACCTACACAGTCAAATGCCTTAGAATAGTCAATAAAACACAGGTAAAGATCTTTCTGGTATTCTCTGCTTTCAGCCAGGACCCATCTGACATCAGCAATGATATCCCTGGTTCCACGTCCTCTTCTGAAACCGGCCTGAATTTCTGGCAGTTCCCTGTCGATATACTGCTGCAGCCGTTTTTGAATGATCTTCAGCAAAATTTTGCTTGCGTGTGATATTAATGATATTGTCCGATAATTTCTGCATTCAGTTGGATCACCTTTCTTGGGAATAGGCATAAATATGGATCTCTTCCAGTCGGTTGGCCAGGTAGCTGCCTTCCAAATTTCTTGGCCTAGACGAGTGAACACTTGCAACGCTGCATCCGTTTGTTGAAACATCTTAAGTGGTATTCCGTCAATTCCTGGAGCCTTGTTTTTCGCCAATGCCTTCAGTGCACCCTGGACTTCTTCCTTCAGTACCATCGGTTCCTGATCATACGCTACCTCCTGAACCGTTGAACGCTGACCAATCCCTTTTGGTACAGTCATCTGTCAGTTTGTCACAGTGGCGGCTTCTGTGTTGCTGTGATGCTGGAAGCTATGCCACTGGTATTTCAAATACTAGCAGGGTTGTCCATGGTGGACAGGCTTCTTAGTGGACCTTCCAGACTAAGATAGACTAGGAAGAAGGACCTGGTGATCTACTTCTGAAAAAACTGACCAATGAAAACCTTATGAATAGCCGCGAACATCAAATACGGAGGCTAGGCAAACGCATAGAGACCATAGTTTATTAGTACTTAGCAGGGGTGGGTGGTGGGAGGAAATGGGGCGGTACTGCTTAAGGGGCACTGAGTTCCTCTTTGGGGTGATGAAAAAATTTGGAAATGGGTAATTGCACAACTTGGTGAATAGAATGAATGCCACTGAATCGTATACCAGCTCAGAATGGCACATTTTTTGTTGTCTATATCGTACCACAATAAAAACGTTAAAATAACAAAGAAACACAGTGTCGGGCAGACAGAGCCAGCACTGAGGACAGTGCCGGGGGAAGAGGAGGCTTGGAATCCACACCCCTGGGATTTGGTCCCCAACCCTCAGAGGCAGCCACAGCCAGGCTGGCCGGATGCCCACAGGCTGGATTTGTGGGGTCCTTCAACGATTGGGGTTAGGTTTCAGCACTGGCCTTACTGGTTGGGAGTACAAGCCCTTTGAAATAGAAGAGAAAGGCGACTTTTGTGAGCAGTAAATTCTAAAGGCAACACAACACAGAGACAGGGCAGGAAAGACGGGAGCGCAGCCCACCAGCTGCAGCGGGAACACGATTCACAAGCACCTCAATGGTGGCCGTGGGGATGGGGACGGGGTCCTTGCAAGGATCAGACGGAGAGGAGGGTAGACCCCAGGTAAGATGGGTGCTGGCATTTACCTTAAGGGCAGCCTGGTTCCTCGTGCGGGCGGCCTTGTGCAGGGCGGTCATCCCGTCTTTGGCACGGAAGTCCAGATGAGCACCACCATTTTTGAGCGCTTTGATCATCTCCATGGAGCCGTCCAACTGGGCGGCTAAGGTCAGGGGCGTCTCTAGAGGACACAAACACACACGCTTTAGAACCAATGCCTGGGACGAGCCACCACATACCATCACTTGCTAAGCACAGTCCAGACTTCTGAAGATGGGTGTGAAGAACTGGGAACCCAGTGTTGACGGCTCCCACCCACCATTCAGCTCCAATAGCCCACGCAGTCCATGTGTTTCAGACAACCCTGGGGATAATGCGAGTGACACGTGGGTCACTTGCAAATCAAAGTGGGGCAGAGGCAGGTTCCAACATTACAGCTCTGTTGACCATGAGACAGAGGCTTCACCCTGCTTCTTTCCTAGTCAGCATGCAAAATCTCACACTGCACCCCAGTCCTTTATCCCAGGAGTGATCAACTAGGGTCACGGTTAGAGAAGCGAAAAGCAGACAACGCCTTTCTCCATTTCAACCTCACAGCATTTAGGGGCATCTTGCTAGAGGCTGGGAATTAGGCTGCAGGGATAAAACATAAATGAGGCACGGAGTCCGTGTTGTCTTGGAGCTGTTACCCGGGAGAGCAGCGAGACTGAGCAACTCATTTATACGGGAAGGGATCAACGCAAAGATGGCCCAGTTTACCAGGTGGCACAGAAGCCCAGGAGGCAAGAGGACAACATCCACCTTCGTGGAGAAGGGGCTGAGAAGAACCCCCACACCCACTATGGAGATGACAGTGGGCCCGTCTGCAGTTGCCTGTGTCTGAGAATTTTAATTATTTCCTATAACATAGCATTCTTCCTACTCTTAATATTCCTCACGCCCAACATGGCCTCTGTCAAGCCAGGTGTGCTATTTTCTTGGGGCTTATTTGAGAGATGTTGACATTACAAGAAAGTACAAAGGCTAACATGACAACGTGCAACCTCCCATGACCTGGAAATACCAGTAATTAATAGTCATCCTGTCCTCCAACACATTTTGATGATTTAAAACAAAAACAAAACAACCTGTTGCCGTCAAGTCAATTCCTACTCACAGTGACCCTACAGGACAGAGTAGAGCTGCCCTATAGGGTTTCCAGGGCTGAAATCTTTACGGAAGCAGACTGCCACATCTTTCTCCTGCAGAGCAGCTGGTGAGTTCAAACCACCAACCTTTCAGTGAGCAGCCAAGCACTTAGCCACTGTGCCACCAGGGCTCCTGCTCTGATGATAAAAGAACTGGGAAATTCTGCGTAAGCTTGAATTCCCATCAAAGTCACACTATTGTCCATGCCCGGAAAAGGCAACTTCATTGTGAATTTAGACTGAACAACCAGCATGGTTTTTAATTCCTATGCTTATTTATCCAAAAATGAGCATTATTTTTAAGTGCTGTTTAAACTAAGACAATTATCACACCACCGAAATCACTCTGCAACTAGATATTTGGTATTGGGGCACACGGGACCCTCCGACCCCACAGCCGTGTGAACTATCCCCACGTGTGTCTGTGTAGGTCTGTGATCTGTCTCATCACACACTCGCTGATGGAGACCATCTGCTTCCCGTTTTCCCTGATTATGAATGATGCTCTCGTGCGAGTCCTCTGTTGTCTACCTGTGGTAAACCGGAAAACCAAACTCATTGCCTTTGAGTTCATTCTGACTCATAGGGACTTTATGATAGAGTCCTTCTTATGCAGGGACTTCAAGGAAACATAGGAGCTCTCCAGGACAACCGAGGGGCTGCGGAGATGGTGGGGAGGTTTCTTGCACAGAAACAGGAACAAGGCAAGGGAGGGTCTTAGTTTGTTAGTGCCGCTGTAACAAAAATGCCACATGTGGGCGGCTTTCAGGAACAGAAATATATTTTCTCACAGTTCTGGAGGCTAAAAATTGAAATCGGGGTCTCAGCTGTGTCAGTCCCTTCCTTTACCAGTAGCCCCATGCGTTCCTTGGTTCCTTGGCCTATGTGTCAGTCCCTTCCTTTACCAGTAGCCCCAGGCGTTCCTTGGTTCCTTGGCCTGTGTGTCAGTCCCTTCCTTACCAGTAGCCCCATGCGTTCCTTGGTTCCTTGGCTTGTGTGTCAGTCCCTTCCTTACCAGTAGCCCCAGGCGTTCCTTGGTTCCTTGGCCTGTGTGTCAGTCCCTTCCTTACCAATAGCCCCAGGTGTTCCTTGGTTCCTTGGCCTGTGTGTCAGTCCCTTCCTTACCAGTAGCCCCATGCGTTCCTTGGTTCCTTGGCTTGTGTGTCAGTCCCTTCCTTACCAGTAGCCCCAGGCGTTCCTTGGTTCCTTGGCCTGTGTGTCAGTCCCTTCCTTACCAATAGCCCCAGGCGTTCCTTGGTTCCTTGGCCTGTGTGTCAGTCCCTTCCTTACCAGTAGCCCCATGCGTTCCTTGGTTCCTTGGCTTGTGTGTCAGTCCCTTCCTTACCAGTAGCCCCAGGCGTTCCTTGGTTCCTTGGCCTGTGTGTCAGTCCCTTCCTTACCAATAGCCCCAGGTGTTCCTTGGTTCCTTGGCCTGTGTGTCAGTCCCTTCCTTACCAGTAGCCCCAGGCGTTCCTTGGTTCCTTGGCCTGTGTGTCAGTCCCTTCCTTACTAGTAGCCCCAGGCGTTCCTTGGTTCCTTGGCCTGTGTGTCAGTCCCTTCCTTACCAGTAGCCCCATGCGTTCCTTGGTTCCTTGGCCTGTGTGTCAGTCCCTTCCTTACCAGTAGCCCCAGGCATTCCTTGGTTCCTTGGCCTGTGTGTCAGTCCTTTCCTTACCAGTAGCTCCAGGCGTTCCTTGGTTCCTTAGCCTATAGATGATACTTATACGGCATCTACCTTCCTCTGTGTGTGTGTGTGTCCAGTCTGCTCTTTTTATAACTCAGAAATGATTAGATTTAGAGCCTACTCTACTTGCTCCTAGGCTGAAGGTTTGAGTCCACACAGAGGTGCCTTAGAAGAATGGCCTGGTGATCTACTTCCAAAGAATCAGCCACTGAAAACTCTACAGAGCACAGTTCTATTCTGACACACATGGGGTCACCAGGATTTGGAGCAGAGTTGACTAGAGGGTAACTGGTTTGGTTTTGGTTTCTACTCAGGTATGATTTAATTAACTCAACGAAGAAAACCCAGTTTCCAAACAGGGTCCCACCTACTCACATCTCAGGTATGGGGTTAGGATTCCAACATACGTGGGGAGGGGGGCACAACTCAATCCATAGCAGAGGCATGACACTGTGTGGGTGTTTGGGAATCAATACAGCTGGGAGCACAGCTGGAGCTCCATGGGGGAGGGGAGGTAAGGCTTGATGTGGAAGTGGGGCTGAAGGGCAAAGGGAAGCACAGTCAAGCAGAGAGATGCCTGGCCCACTGGGCAGGGGAAAAGGGTGAGGGCCACCTCCCAGGCCAAGGCACGGCATCTGAGGGCCCTTGAGGGTCTCTGTTCCCTGGAGCAAAGGGGCCACCATGGGAAGGGTGGGGGTGAGGGGTGTGATCTTGTACAAGAATGACCTTTGGTCCGTGAAGATAATAAAAGTACTGGTTTTCAAGAGCTGCCAGCGTCTACAATTAAAAGCCCAGTCTGCCACACGGCCCGGGAAGGACCGTTCAATGTCATCATGCTGATGTGTGTTTCAGACAAGGCCGACCTTCAAAATAATTATGACTTTTTTATTTGGCTGTGTACACAATGCCAGTGCGAAGACAGCCCAAAGGCGATTTCCAGGAGAGCGTTGGCTGCGTCGCTTCCAGTCTATCCAGGTTTTGGGGTGCACAGGCATCCAGAAGTCAGGGGCAGGGCAAGTGGGGGCCTGTAGCAGCTGGCCCAACACAGTTTGTGCAAGGACTTTGTTACTTTTATACTAACATAAAAGCAATGATTTTTAAAACGAAATATGAAACCAATATGTATTGCCATTCCCGCCTCCACGCCCGCTCATGCCTTCAGTTAAACAAGCGTATTTCCACAGTTCGACTTTCATTCTCAGCAAGAAAAGGTCCCAATTTACTCAAGACCTTAAACAAGTATTTACGCACCTAGTAAGTGCTCAGCCCTGGGCAGGGGATGGGGACTGTCATAAAAGAAGAATAAGGCATGGCTTTCATTAACTCTAATAGAACAGATAGACGGATGGACGGAGGGACGGATGGACAGAGGGATGGAGGGAGGGATGGAGGGGGGAAAGAGGGAGGGAGGGAGGGGTGGATAGGTGGATGGGTGGATGGGTGGATGCGTGGGTGGGTGAATGCGTGGGTGGGTGGGTGGATGGTTGGGCTGGTAGACTAGTGGGTGGGTAGAAGGATGGGCGGGTGAGTGGAGGATGGGTGAATGGACGGATGGATGGTTGGGTGAGTAGGTACATGGACAGGTGGGTGGATAGAAATGAACATGTATGCAGAGACAGTTAGAAATGAATTGAACAGATGAACAGAGAGTAATATTTGAGCTCAAGGCTAACAGAGGGAGCACAAACTGCAGTCAATTTGTTGTAGAAAAGTATTGTTTTCCAATATAATAACCTATTTACTGAATTATTTCTAATCGATAGATGGCAGGCACCCCACTCCCTGTGCCTTCTGTGTCTGATGCAAATTGATACAAACGGGGACAGCCTGGCCTTGGGTGCACCCAGAACCCAGTGCCGTTGAGTCGATTCCGACTCATAGCGACCCTATAGGACAGGGTAGAACTGCCCCATAGGCTTTGGGTGCAGAACCTGTGAATCACAGTCTGGGCTGAGCTGAGTTACCTCAGCAGGAGCCTGGAGCCCCACAGGGCCTGGGCCCCCATGTGTACTGCTCATGGTTGACAGGGCTTCATAAGGAAAAGCTCCAGCCAGCCTGAAGGGCGCTGCACTCCACAGTGACAACACAGACAAGAATGGCTGCGCCCAGCTGGAGGTGGGGACTCACCCACCAGGTACTGGCTATCCACACAGAAGGCCAGCGCTGCACCGGAATCAGGGCTGCCACCCTTGCTCACAATAAAGCCATGTCACTTTCCCAAAACAATGCATTTTATACAAGTAAAAACTGTTACCAGCAATGACTGCCCTGACAGGGAACACAACAGAAAGTCCCGGACGGAGCGGGACAGAAGTGTGGAGCAGAGCTCAAATTCACGTGAGAAGACTAGGCTGAATGGTCTATTAGACAGGACTATAAAACAAAACATACTACACGTCAGCAGTGTGCTTCTTACTTCAGTCACATATACGAGACCAAATGGGCAGCTCCCGTCCAGAGGCAGGATGAGAAGGCGGGAAGGGACAGGAACTGTTGACGGACACAGGGAACCCAGGGTGGAAACGGGGAGGGTGCTGTCACATTACGGAGATTGCAACTAATTTCACAAAGCAATGTGTGTATGAATTTTTGCATAAGAAATTTTTAAAAATTAAATGGGAGTAGATTAAAAAAAACAGCTGCCATCCAGTGGACCCTGACTCACGGTGACCCCTTCGTGTCCGAGGAGAACTGGGCTCCACGGCGCTTTCAGTGGCCGATTTTTCAGAAGCTGATCTCCAGGTCTTTCTTCTAGATCTCCTCTGAGTGGACTGGAACCTCCGGCTTTTCAGTTAGCAGCCAAACGCATTACCCATTTTCACTACCCAAACCCCCTGCACCAAAAACAAACCATTGCTGTCGAGTCTATTCCAGCTCATGGCGACCTCGGGGTTTTCAGTGGTTGATTCTTTGGAAGTAGATCTCCAGGTCTTTCTTTGAAGGCACCTCTGGGTGGACTCGAACTGCCAACCTTTCACTTAGTAGTCAAGCTCCTTAACTCTTTGCACCCACCCAGGGACTCCTTTTATACAGATATGAATCTCTGAAAAATGACACAGCCTTCTAAGCCAGAGTGAAATTTCGCCATCCCAACACACACCTGTGTGACTCTGCTTCAGAAGTGGCCATTTGTGACTGTGGTTGCTAAACCTCTTGGGGGGAGAAACAGCCTCCAGCTAGAACGTCCTGAAAGTCCACAACTTGGGGGTGTTTCCTTGGAAGAGGAGGCTGAGAAGCTTCCACAAAAGACAGGTGGGCTACACTCTGTACCCTCACCTCCTCCGTGTCAGCAGAAATCTGCCATGTCCCCAGATGTCACAGCCTTGATGCCAAGAAACCCACCCAGGTGCCAAGGTGTGTACAGCCACATTTTTCGCAACAAATTCAGCAACCTTGACCCCACCTCAAAATTCCCAGAGATGAGAGAGAGGGAAGGTGCATGCTGGGATTCCTCCCTCATCATCTTCCAATGTGGGTCTCAGCCTTTGTCACGGATAAGAACCACCTGGGTAGATAGATGGACGCTGTTGACTTGACTCTGACTCATGGCTACCTTCTGTAGAATAGGATGAAACACTGCCTGGTCATACAACATCCTGCCAGTCACCAGCATGTTTGAATCCATCATTGTGGCGACCACGCCAATTCATCTCGCCAAAAGTCTCCCTCGCCCTCGTTGGCCCTCTACTTCAGCAAACACGATGTCCTCCAGCGACTGATCCTTCCTTGCACGTGAGTTAGCCCATGTTCTGCTGTGATCCACCAGGCTTCCATTGGCTAATTTTTGAGAGCTGATCACTGGGCCTTTCTTTCTAGCCTGTCTTGGCCTGAAACATCTACTGAAACTTATCCACCACTGGGTAACCCTGCTGGCTTTTGAGATAACAGTGGCATAGCTTCTGAGTTTTAAAGCTTTAGAACTTCATAGGGTACAAATAAAAATTCCGAAATAATTCAATATTCTTCTTGACCTCTCACTTTTAAAAAAAAGTTCTCTTTTTATTAAAAATTCTACTCAACAAACCACAAGCATTCAAGCGTTCACGGTAGGCAAAGGACGTTATTTACTGCAGTCTTAAAGCTGACTTCATTTGCATAAGACAAGTTGTGTGCCTCGAACACTGGTGGTGCCGTGGTTAAGCGCTCGGCTGTTAACCTAAAGGTTGTTGGTTCAAAGCCACCAAGCCACTCTGCTCCCCTAAAGATTACAGCCTAGGAAACCCTCTGGAGCAGCTCTACTCTGTCACGTGGGGTTGCCATGAGTCAAAATCGACCCGACGGCACAGAACAACAGCAGCCCTTGAAGACTGACGTCTACACAAGTCCCAGAATTGCGTTTCCTAGAGTTCCTCCAGTTCCTGGGGGGACTATTACTTCTGATGAATTACACACCAGTGACTCATTCGGGGGCTAAGGTTCGAGGGCGAATATGCACCATCAGTCAGTCATCAATGCATCAAAACGTTCACCTTTTCCCAGTGGCGACACCAGGGTTGGTGTCACCCTCCACATGGATCACCTCCTGTTCCAGGCCACACAGAATCCTTAGTAATGGCTGTTATCAATTTTAATCATAGAATAATACGTGATAGAGTTGTAAATTTTTAATGTAATACTTATTAGAGTCTAGGAATACTAACAACTAAATGGTTTTGTAAAATCTGTCTACACTGAATTACATCATTAGTTACAAGCTTACTAGTAACTGGGCGGAAACCTTAGATTTTTCTCCTTTTCCTTTAATTACTAATTCATTCTCAAAAAAGCTATTGATGTAGGTTCACAAATACTACTTACCAAAATACCAGAATATTTGACTAAATCAGCAACTATAAAAACAAAAGCAGCAACAACACCAAAAAAAAAACACCATGTGCTTGTAATGCCTGTAGAGGAAACCACCAAGCGCCATGGTAGCTGGGTAGTCATGACAGCTCTGACCTGAGCCATTTGTTGTTGTTCTTGTTGTTGTTAGGAGCCATCGAGTCGGTTCCAAATCATCATGACCCTATGTATCCACAGGACAAAACACGGCCCAGTCCTCCACCATGCCGACAATCATTGTTATGCTTGAGCCCACTGTTGCAGCCACTCAGTCCATCTCATTGAGGGTCTTCCTCTTTTCCGCTGACCCTCTACTTTACCAAGCATGATGTCCTTCTCCAGGGGCTGGTCCCTCCTGATTACACGTCCAAAGTATGTAAGACGCAGTCTGGCCATCCTTGTTTCTAAGGAGCATTCTGGTTGTACTTCTTCCAAGACAGATTTGTTCGTTCTTTTGGCAGTCCGTGGTATACTCAATATTCTTCACCAACACCACAATTCAAAGGCGTCGGTTCTTCTTTAGTCTTCCCTATTCATTGTCCAGCTTTTGCACGCATATGACGCGATTGAAAATACCATGGCTTGGGTCAGGCGCACCTTAGTCTTCAAGGTGACATCTTTGCTTTTCAATACTTTGAAGAAGTCCTTTGCAGCAGATTTGCCCAATTCAATGTGTCTTTTGATTTCTTGACTCCTGCTTCCATAGGTGTTGACTATGGATCCAAGTAAAATGAAATCCTTGACACGTTCAATCTGTTCTCCATTTATCATGATGTTGCTTATTGGTCCAGTTGTAAGGATTTTTGTTTTCTTTATGTTGAGGTATAATCCATACTGAAGGCTGTGGTCTTTGATCTTCATTAGTAAGTGCTTCAAGTCCTCTCCACTTTCAGCAAGCAAGGTTGTGTTATTTGCATAACACAGGTTGTTAATGAGTCTTCCTCCAATTCTGATGCCCCATTCTTCTTCATATAGTCCAGCTTGTTGGATTATTTCCTCAGCATACAGATTGAATAGGTATAGTGAAAGGATACAACCCTGACTTTAAACCACGCAGTATCCCCTTGTTCTGTCCGAATGACTGCCTCTTGATCTATGTATAGGTTCCTCATGAGCATAATTAAGTGTTCTGGAATTCCTATTAGCAATGTTATCCATAATTTGTTATGATCCACACAGTCGAATGCCTTTGCATAGTCAATGAAACACAGGTAAACATCCTCCTGGTATCCTCTGCTTTCAGCCAGGACCCATCTGACATCAGCAATGATATCCCTGGTTCCACATCCTCTTCTGAATCCAGCCTGAATTTCTGGCAGTTCCCTGTGGATATACTGCTGCAGCCGCTTTTGAATGATCTTCAGCAAAATTTTGCTGGCATGTGATATTAATGATATTGTTCGATAATTTCCACATTCGGTTGGATTACCTTTCTTGGGAATAGGCATAAATATGGATCTCCTCCATTTGGTTGGCCAGGTAGGCGTCTTCCAGAATTCTTGGCATATAGACAAGTGAGCATTTCCAGTTTGTTGAAACATCTCAGTTGATATTCCATCAATTCCTGGAGCCTTGTTTTTCGCCAGTGACTTCAGTGCAGCTTGGACTTCTTCCTTCAGTGCCATCAGTTCCTGATCATATGTTACCTCTTGAAATGGGTGAACGTCGACCAATTCTTTTTGGTATAGTGACTCTGTGTATTTCTTCCATCTTTTTTTGATGCTTCCTGCGTCATTTAGTATTTTCCCATAGAATCCGTCAGTATTGCAACTCGAGGCTTGAATTTTTTCTTCAGTTCCTTCAGCTAGAGAAATGCCAAATGTGTTCTTCCCTTTTGGTTTTCTATCTCCAGCTCTTTGCACATGTCATTATAATATTTTACTTCGTCTTCTTGAGCCGCCCTTTGAAATCTTCTGTTCGGCTCTTTTACTTCATCAACTCTTCCTTTTGCATTAGCTGCTCAACGTTCAAGAGCAAGTTTCAGAGTCTCTTCTGACACCCATCTTGGTCTTTTCTTTCTTTCCTGTCTTTTCAGGGACCTCTTACTTTCTTCAGGGATGATGTCCTTGATGTCATTCATCTGGTGTTCGGTCATTGGTGTTCAACGTGTTAAATCTATTCCTGAGATGGTCTCTAAATTCAGGTGGGATATACTCAAGGTTGTACTTTGGCTCTCATGGACTTCTTCTAATTTTCTTCAGTTTCAACGTGAACTTGTACATGAGCAATTCATGGTCCGTTCCACAGTCGGCCCCTGGCGTTGTTCTGACTGATCATACTGAGCTTTACCATCACCTCTTTCCACAGGTGTCGTCGATTTGATTTCTGTGTGTCCCATCTGGCGAGGTTTATGTGTATAGTCGCCATTTATGTTGGTGAAAAAAAGGTATTTGCAACAAAGAAGTCATTGATCTTGCAAAATTCTATCCTGTGATCTCCGGCATCATTTCTATCACCAAGGCCATATTTTCCAACTACTGATCCTTCTTCGTTTCCAGCTTTCCCGTTCCATTTATAAGTAATTATCAACACATCCTGATTGCATGTTCAATCAATTTCAGACTGCAGAAGTTGGTAGAAATCTTCAATTTCTTCATCTTTGGCCTTAGTGGTTGGTGGGTAAATTTGAATAATAGTCGTATTAACTGGTCTTCCTTGAAGGCATATGGATATTATCCTATTATTGACAGCGTTGTACTTCAGGATAGATCTTGGAACGTTCTTTTTGATGATGAATGCAACACCATTCCTCTTCAAGTGGTCATTCCCGGCACAGTAGACCATATGATGATTGTTTGATTCCAAATGGCCAACACCAGTCCATTTCAGCTCACTAATGCCTAGGATATTGATCTTTATGTGTTCCGTTTCATTTTTGACCATTTCCAATTTTCCTAGATTCATACTTAGTACATTCCATGTTCTAATTATTAACAGAGGTTTGCAGCTGTTTCTTCTCATTTTGAGTTGTGCCACATCAGCAAATGAAGGTCCTGAAAGCTTTGCTCCATCCACGTCATTAAGGTCGACTCTACTTTGAGGAGGCAGCTCTTCCCCAGTCATCTTTTGAGTGCCTTCCAACCTCGGGAGCTCAACTTCCGGCACTGTATCAGACAGTGTTCCACTGCTATTCATAAGGTTTTCACTGGCTAATGCTTTTCAGAAGTAGACTGCCGGGTCCTCCTGCCTAGTCTGTCTTGGTCTGGAAGCTCAGCCGAAACCTGTCCTCTATGGTTGACCCCACTGGTATCTGAATACCGGTGGCATAGCTTCCAGCATCACAGCAACACGCAAGCCCCCACAGTACGACAAACTGAGTCACATGGGGGACTGACAGAAACATGGGGGAGATCATTAGAAGGTTCAAAAAATAAATTAGCAAGAGTTTTAGCCTTGTAGGTATATTGATATATGTAAGCTGGGCTTTTGAAAAATGTTTTTGTTGTTGTAACTATGTGGATTTTTTCCAACAGTTTTTTTATTTTATTTTATGTGCTTTGGGTGAAAGTTTACTGCACAAATTAGTTTCTCATTCAAAAATCTACACACAAATTGTTTGTGATATTGGTTGCTATCCGTGCAATGTATCAGCACTCTCCCCCTTTCCACGTCAGGTTCCCTATGTCCATTCGTCTAGTTTTCCTGCCTTCTTGTCTTTGCTTTTGGGCAGGTGTTGCCCATTTGGTCTCATCTACTTGACTGAACTAAGGAGCACGTTCCTTATTTGAGTTACTGTTTGTTTTATAGGCTTATCTAATCTTTGGCTGAAAGGTGGACTTTGGAAGTGGCTTCAGTTCCTTTTGTGTGTCTGTGTGTGCTTTGAGTGAAAGTTTACAATTCAAGTCAGTTTCTCATATAAAAGCTCATACACACATTGTCACGTGGCCCTAGCTGCTCTCCCTACCATGTTTACAGCACACGCCTCCTCTCCGCCTTGTATTTCTCTATGCAGATATTTTTATAAAAAATAATAAATTACTGCTGAAACACTGCAGAAAAATTTTATAGTCATTTTGGTGTCACCCCCTCGGGCAGTGTCACCTGGCATGGTCCACACCCCCCACACACCCCCAGTGATGTCAACGTCTCTAATAATAGGAGAGCGACAACTCCCTGGGAAAAGCCAAAGCTCTGTGCAGGCGCTGAGCGTGCAGGGACACGAAACGTCTGAGAAACCTTCTAATTGGACCTCCTGGGGGCCGGGCAGAGATGCCCTGGGAGCCGCCAAGGCCACACACGGGCAGAGCAAGGGGACAGCCGGCTTAAACCTGCGAAGCCACCGGCTGACAAGCACCTCGCCGCCGTGGAGACTGACTCAGTAGCTGCACCTTATCAGTGGAGCCCAGTGCCTCACTGACGTCCTGCCACGCGTGGCTCAGGAAATGAATCCTCTCCTTTTTGTTTCTCATTCAGAATGTTGAAAGAAGTTTCTGGCTTTATTAACCAGCCTTCCTCCTTTGCACGGGGACTCGCTTTTCAAGTTTGCAAACACCGTGCAAAATAATAATCAGTCACATCATGAATTCTACTTCCTTTTCAGTTCTTGGAAGCACCACGCGTCTCATTCTGCAGGACCCAGTCAAAGGAGGAGATGACCTCTGAGACCCTGGGGAAGGAAGCTTTATTTTTTTCAGACTACTTGCATCGTGACTTAGTAAATTTTAAATCTAGGGTCGCTATCAGACTGTCTGTAACAACACGGGTGTTCTGTTTTAATGGGCTGGTTCTTCTATGGGATTTAATTACCGCTGCACATTGGGAAGGGCTGTTTCCCCCACCCTGGCCCCAGCGGCAGCCCTGGGGCAGCAGAGAGTCACAGGCCCTCCTGCAGAGAAGGAGCCCAGGTCCAAGCGTGGAGGTGTTTCCTGGGCTCGGAAGGGAAGCTGCCTCCAGCCACATGCGCCGGGAGTTAGGAGGTCGAGTTTCCAGCTGGATTCTGCTGATGGCTTTGAAAAACTCACCAGCTGAAAAAACACAATGTGGTCCACCGTACCGCTACGAGTGGGAATCAACTCAACAGCACTGGGTTTGGTTTTTTTTGGGCCCACCGTACAATGGAACGTTACTCAGCCACGAAGAGAAACGAAGTCCTGATACACGCTATGACACAGATGAACCCTGAACACATGATACTGATGGAAATTTTAAAAATAACAAACAAGAAGTTGCCCTTCACTCGTCTCTGACTCCTGGCAACCCCATGTGTCTCAGAGCAGAACTGTGCTCCACAGGGTTTTCACGGCTGGATACTTTGGAAGTAAATCACCAGGCGTTTCTTCCAAGGCGCCTTTGCAGGGGTTCAAACCACCAACCTTTCAGTAGCAGGCGAACGCGTAAGTGTTTGCGCTACCAGAAACTGAGTTAAATGAGCCAGACACAAGAGGACAAATGCCGTGTGATCCCACTTGTATATAGTACCTAGAATACGCAAGGGTACAGGCAGAAAGTAGATTAGCAGATCCCACAGGCTGGGGGAGGGGGCAATGGGAGTTATTACCGAAGGGGGCCCGGGCATCTGTTTGGGGTTGGGAAAACTTGGAAATGGATGGGGTGATGGTTATACAACACGGTGAACATAATTAGTGTCACTGAATAGTACTGTTTAAAAATGGTTAAAATGGCAATATTTTTGTTATATATCTTTTAGAATATAATTGTTCTTTTTTTAAAAAAAAAAAAAGCATATGCCATTAAAAAACGTTACCAGCTCAGCCCAAAACCTCTAACCCAGAGGGGGCCCAAGGCACAGCCTCAGGTGATGAATGAACAGTGAGTGAGTGGGCCAGCTCTTCCTCGCCCTGGGAGTGCCCAGGGCTTCCAGGGCAAACCCCGTTCCACGACTGTGAGCTGCCATTGCCTGCCGAGGACAGATCTTCCAGGTCACGGACCCTGCACCCCCTCCAGAGCCCAGGTGATGGCCTCCATAAGCTGCAGGTGAGGAGTCTGCAAGGCTGGGATCCCGGCACACCCTGAGCCCAGGCACGGTACAGAAGAGAAACGCCTGCGGAGTTCTCTGAGGACCACTGCCTCCAGCTCACTTCTGCCCGGGTCCTGGGAACGTGGCTAAGGTCGCACTTGTCTTTGTTATTGCTGCTGTTAGCCGCCATCAAGTCAGCCCGACTCACGGTGACCCACGTACGACAGAACAAACGTCGTCTGGTCCTGCACCACCCTCACCGATCATGGGCATGCCCCAGCCCGTTGTGGCGGCCACTGTGCCCTTCCAATCTCAGGGGCTCATCTTCCGGCTCTAGATCAGGTGCTATTCTGTCGTGCTCCACAGGGTTTTCACTGGCTGATTTTTGGAAGGGTATCACCAGGCCTTTCTTCCTCGTCTGTCTTAGTCTGGAAGCAACTCTGCCGAAACCTGTTCACCAAGGGTGTCCCTGCAGGTAGCTTCCAGCATCACAGAACAGGCAAGCCCCCACGGGTGACAGGCTGACAGGCTGATGGCTGGGGGCGCACTTCTGTCTTTACCATCCTTACCTGCCCCCTCCACGCTGCTCCTAACAATCGGTGATTTTTAAGTGCTGGTACCGACCCAAGACACAGTGACAACGACGTCAGTTTTTAACTCTGGGTTGGATCAAGAGAAATGGCTGTGGACTGTTTCAGAATAAATCAGAGCCTGTGTCAACGTGTTCTGAAAAGTTCGGTAAGGGTCCGGCCCAGAATAATAGCCAGTTCAGACCCTTAAAATCAAGGAGATACTGACACACAGGCACAGGTGGCCTCAGAGAAGTCTGGCTCACACTGGGAAGGAGCCAACTAGAGGGGTCGTACTGGGCAGAAGAGAGGCGGGCAGCCAGAGTGGACCCTCGACTCCCCATCTCCTGCTGTCCGGGGAGGGCAAGAGGAGTGGGTGCATTGATGGGGCCCAAGCCCCCGCCAAATCATCGGGAAACAGTCATGGATGAGGACAAGGTAAGGCGTGAGAGGCGCACACTGTCTAGGTCAAGGGTGGCCCCCTGGAGAGACTGCAGGTGGGGGACACAACCACAGACACCCAGGCCCAGCTGGTCTGCAGGAGGGTGCCCCTAAGGCTCAGGCTCAGGCTCAGGCTCCGGGACCCATGCACTGGTTTATTTTCATAGCTGAAGTGCATGGGCGCTCCACACACCACAGCAGACAGAAAGGGCTCAGCAGTCCGGTGGGAGGACTCCACAGGGGAGGAGCCAGATGAGCTGGAGGGACAGACGCCGGGACAGGACACCCCGAGAGGCTCGAGCTGGCCTGCAACATCCATCCTGTGCCCGCTCACTTCCTTCTCACTCACTCCACATTCCCCCGCCACGATGAGTGCCACCCGCTGGCCCGTGCCTGTATCTCCCAGTTACAGAGGACAGAAGCTTGCAGCTGCCCACCACCCCACTCCAGAGTGGGCACAGAGCCCGGGCCTCCCCTGGCTCCTCCCTGCGCCCACCCCATCACACCGTCCAGCACCAAACACACAGCTCCCGTGGCCTCTGACCTTCTCCTTATTTCCAAGGTCGGCGGCTCACCCACTCCACAGGGGTCACCCGGAGGTGGTGCTCCACCCTGGGGACTGTGTCTGGGCGCAATTTTGGCTGTCACAACTGGGAACTGCCACGGGCACCTGGTGGGTGGAGGCCAGTGACGCTGCTAAACACCCTAGAGAGTACAGGGCAGCCCACCTCAAGGAAATGTCTGCCCCAGATATCCACAGCGCAGAGGCTGGGAAACCCAGGTTCATGGAACCATCCAGAGCCTGTGCCATGTCTCCAGAGAACGATGACAGGCCCGTGGGCAGGAAGAGGGATGTGGTTTCCAGCTGGGGGCGTTTGTGTGTATATGCTCACGTGCTTGTATGTGCCTGTCCAGACACGTGGGCACACACCCACGCATGTTTATAAACATGTGCACCCCTGGAATGTAAGCTCTGGGGGGCTGCATGCCCAGGGCAAGAAATCGTGTCCACCAACAATGGCGCTTGGCAACTCAGTATACGCATGGCATTCTGTTATGGTTCAAATTGTGTCCCCCAAAATGTTGAGTGCTGCCAAGTTGATTTTCCACTCATAGCGACCCCTGGGACAGAGGAGAACTGCCCCCCAGGGCTTCCGAGGCTGTAATCTTCACGGAAGCGTGGGAACCGCTGGGTCGGTTTGAACCGCCCACCTTTCAGTTAGGGGCCGGGTACTTAAACATTGCACTACCAGGGCTCCTCCCCAAAAATATATATATTGTAAATCCTACCCCTACACCTGTGGATGGAGCCCGGTGGTGTAGTGGTTAAGAGCCTGGCTGCTAACCAAAAGGTCGGCAGTTCAAATCCACCAGCCGCTCCTTGGAAACCCTAATGGGCAGTTCTGTGTGGTCCTATTGAGTCACCATGAGTCAAAATCAACTGGACAGCAATGGGTTTTTGGCTTTTTTACACTTGCGGATATAATCCCATTTGGGAATAGGGTTTTCTTTGTTACATTAACGAGACCATATCAGTGTAGGGAGTGTCTTGAGCCAACACCTTTGCAATATAAAAGGGGCAGATTAGGCACGGAAGCAAGCAGAACCGATGGGGAAAGACTGATGCCGCGTGGAAATCAAGGAACCGAGGAAGACAAGCTGAAAGACAAGAACCTTCCCCCGGAACCAAAAGAGAGAACGCCTTTCCCTAGAGCTGGTGCCCTGAATTCAACTTCTAGCCTTCTGAACTCTGATAGTAATTCCTGTTCCTTAAAGCCCCCCACCTGCGGTGCTTCTTTTGAAGCAGCGCCAGGAAACTCAGAAGCACACGTTCACTTGTTCACTTGTTTAATCAGCAACGATGGCCTGCGCCACTACCATGTGCCGAGGGTCATACAGCTGCAGGGAGACCGTGGTGAGCAGAACAGGCTCAGGCCCTTCCCGTCCAGGACTCAGACGAGCAAGGAAGCAGCTTTAAACCCCAATTCACGTAAACGTCAGCCCGCTCATGTGATATGAACAACCGACTCGCCAAGGCTGATGGAACCCACCCTCCAGCAAAGTCTTCTCCAGCGAACACCCACCTCCAGTCTCCAGGTCGTGGAAATTGGGGTCCAGGCCTCGATCGAGCATCTTGACTATTTTCTCCACCGAGCGATGCTGAACGTGGTCCATGCATTTCTTCAGATTGGTCTAAAGGGAAAAACGAGGAAACAGACGTGTCTTTACAAGAAACGTCTATAACACAGGCTACTGGAAGGTTCCATGGGAGAGGGGGGCGCACTGGCCAGCCTCCAAGGAGGGAGGGACGCCCCTCGATTGGGGCTCCACTGGCGACCCTGGGGCTGGCCTGGACATGGGTTTCTGTGTCTAGAACCTTGGGGCCAAGCTTAGAGCCCAGCCCATGGCAACTCAATCAGTTCGTCTCGGGTGTGAGTTTAAAATCCCTTACTGTTCACTGTCATTGCCAAGAGCTACAAAAGGCATGAACCACCCAAAGCACATTGAAAAACTCCAGTTTTCGGGGCCCCAACCAGACTACCAACCCCACCTCTGGGAAGTGAGGCTGTGGGTCAACATTTGTGGTTCCTAATCTCTACAGAAAGGCCCTGGTGGCCTAGTGGTTAAGCATTAGGCTGCTAACCAAAAAAGATCAGCAGTTCAAATCTACCAGCTTCTCCTTGGAAACCCGATGAGGCAGTTCTACTCTGTCCTATAGTGTCATTATGAGTTGGAATCAACTCAAGGTCAATGGGTTTGGTCTTTCAGTTAATCTCTAACAAAGGGACCCTGGTGGCACAGGCGTTAGGGGCTCGGCTGCTAACCAAAATGTTAGCATTTTTGAACCCACCAGTG
This sequence comes from Loxodonta africana, assembly GCF_030014295.1. Taxonomy (NCBI): domain Eukaryota; kingdom Metazoa; phylum Chordata; class Mammalia; order Proboscidea; family Elephantidae; genus Loxodonta; species Loxodonta africana. The sequence goes on along the minus strand of NC_087348.1, from coordinate 4,112,033 downwards.
GCTCCACGGGAGAAAGACATGGCAGTCTGCTTCTGTAAAGATTTACTGCCTTGGAAACCCTATGGGGCAGTTTTACTCTGTCCTATAGGGTCGCTATGAGTCACAATCGCCTCAACGGCAATGGGTTTGGTTTGGATTTTTAATCTCTAAAGGAGCCCTGGTGGCACAGTGGTTAAGAGCTTGGTTGCTAACCAAAAGGTCGGCAGTTTGAACCCACCAGCTGCTCCTAAGGAGAATGATGTGGCAGTCTGCTTCCATAAAGATTACAGCTTTGAAAACCCTGTGGGGCAGCTCTACTCTGTCCTATAGGGTCATTATGAGTTGGAATTGACTTGACAACAACGAGTTTGTTTTTGGTTAATCTCTAAAGAAGGAGCCCTGTAGCAACAGGAAGGTAGGAGGGAACAGGAAAGCCTGTAATAGGGAACGCAGCCAGGGTTGTGAAGGCAGAGTGTGGACATGTTGTAGGGTTGTTAACCAGTGTCATAGAACAATGTGTGTACTAACTGTTTGATAAGAAACTAGTTTGTTCTGTAAATTTTCATCTAAAGTACTAATTAAAAAAAAAGAAGGAGCCCTGTTGTTTCAATGGTTAAGCACTTGGCTGCTAACCAAAAGGTTGTTGGTTTGAACCCACCAGCCACTCCTTGGCAGAAAGACCTGCCTATCCGCTCCCATAAAGATTAAAGTCTGGGAAACCCTATGGGGCAGTTTTACCCATCACATAGGATCACTATGAGCCGGAATCAACTCGGTGGTACACACAACAACAAAAACGGCCTCTGAGGAGGAAGCTGCGATGGAGAGCAAACTCCTACTCCACTTTCTGGTTCACCCCACAACCACACAGGCGGATACAGCAGCACCCGGTCACCAGGTAACTCGGGGCGAAGGCAGGCAGTCATTCCTCACAAGGTCAAAACCATCAGCAGCTTAACCTTGACCGGGAATGTCTTAGTCATCTAGTGCTACTATGATAGACATACCACAAGTGGGTGGCTTTAACAAACAGAAACTTATTTTCTCACAGTTTAGGAGGTTTCAAGTCCAAATTCAGGACCTCAGCTCTAGGGAAAGGCTCTCTCTCTGTCAGCTCTAGAGGAGTGTCTTTGTCTCTTCTGAGCTTCGGCTTCTGTGTGAGCTTCACGTGGCTTGGCATCTCTCTTCCCCCATCTCTGCTCTGCTGGCTGGCTTAACCCTTTTTAGATCTCAAAAGAGACTGACTCAAGATACACCCTACACTAATCCTGTCTCATTAACATACCAAAGATAACCCACTCCCAAATGGGATTATAACCACAGGTATAGTGGTTAGGATTTACAACACAAGTTTTGGGGGGACACAATTCAATCCATAACAGGGAGAAGCCTGCTCAGGCTCTGTCCAGCCTCGTCTGTAAAAAATAAACTGATTTCCTGTCCATCAGGCCTGGGCTATCTGATGCAGGCACCCGCTACCCTCCACCTGACAAGTCCAACTGCTCTCACCTGGCCTAATGCTTCCCCCCGTCCCCCCCAGCACACACCTCTCCCAAAACACACAGCAGGGACAGCAGGTATGGATTTAACACAGAGGCCCACTGCAGCCTTCGGCATCCCGACACAGATTGGATCTCCACCTGAAACTTTCTTGAACTTTCCAGGGGCTAGAAGTTAACAAAGGTCCACAGACACAAGGTCCGACTGATTTCACCTAAAATCCTCACTGTTACTTGCTAATCCACATTTTAACGAACACACTGGAGGGTAATTGAAGGGAACCAGGAGTGCCCAGGTCCTGGTGTCCAAATTCCACTGTCCAGGCTGATCCCAGCTCAGGGCAGGGGAAGTACAGGAAGAGCCTGGAGCACACTGTGCCTGAAGGCGGCCAGAGCTCAAAGAATGACGGGGCATGGCAGAAGCAAGGAGCCAGGCAGAAGGCCACCAGCACTGAACAAAATGAAAATCCATGAGCCCATAATGACATAAATGGGGAAAATGAAGCACAAGAGGAGCCCAGGGTGGGGAAGGCCCTCTCTGGGTGCCTCCCTCCAGGTGAGCACACCTGGAGAGCATCAGGGTGGTCAAAGGGAGGACACCGAGGCAGCTGCTCCGAGGCTCATGCCCCCTATGTTTTGCAGGAGCGCTACCAGGGTCCTCTGAGTTACAAGCATCCGGGGTGGGGTGGGTGGACCCGGAATGAAGCCTCTGTGAGTATCACAGCTTCCTGCTTTACATGCACAGCGCCAGTCTCCAAGATAAACGCTGTATTTGCCCAGCTGGGCAATGCTGTGAGCACAGGTACACGCAGGTGTGCACAGGTGCGTGCAGGCACACACAGGTGTGCACAGAATGTGCAGCCAAGTACTGAGTGTTGCCTGTAACACAACCCCCAGTCCTTTCTCTAAACGTCCCTCCTTACTCCCCAGGCGCTAACCTGCACTTCTTACTTGTGTGTAAAAAAATGTAAATAATACCTTTGTTAAGTTACAAACTTTAAGCCTATACAGATGCAAGAAGAGAGAGAAACTATTAAAATGTTATCTTCTATTGAGCTAGCAATAAAAAACAAAAAAACAAGTTGTCATCCAGTCAAATCCAACTCCTGGCGACCCCGTGTGTGTCAGAGGAGAACTGCGCTCCACAGGACTTTCAGCGGCTGACTTCTCAGAAGTAGACCAGTTGGAATCAAACCTCTCACTTCTGGGTTAGCAGCCAAGTGTATTAACTGTTACAAGGACTCCAGGCAAACACCAGGGGCCCAGTAAGTGTCTGCTCCCAGGAAGATGAACCCTCTGCCCCAAGAGCTCAACTGACATCAAAAGATAATAACAGAGGATAAAAGATCACACGCCAAGAGTGTCAATTCCACAGCCCACCTCCCCACCTACCTTCGTGTGTACCTTGGCCAACTGTTTCTCATCAAGATTGGGTTGTTTATACACCCGCTTCTTGTATCGAAACTGGCATAGAAATAGAAAAAAATAAACAAGTAAATATTACACGTAGCTATTGGGAGGAAAAACAAGCCTCTCCCTCAGCTGTCTCCCTGGAGACAGGGACCCCACAGCCAACTCTTTAGATTTCCTGGATGTTACACCAACCACAGGCATTCTTACCCCCCAGACTGAGACATCAGATGAAAAACTATGTGGCAATTCTGCAGTAATTTCACTCAAAGGCCGTGAAAAGAAACAAGAGGAACTCTGAAGGCAGAAGGAGACGCTCGGCTGCACTCCAGCGTCAGCCTCCTCCAGCTCACGAGGCGACTTCAGTTGTTGTCCAGACGACCTGCCTCCATTAGCGTGGCGTCTTTCCCCCGACACAGCGCTGCTTCGAACACCCGAGTTTTCCGCGTCGTCAACCTTATCATGTGTGTGATTAAAGCACGCATTAGGAGCCCAGGTGTGGGCGACACCTTCACTCACTCCCGCAGCCTCTGCCTGAGGACTTCAGAGCCAGCATTCACCCCGCAAAACAGCAGCGTCTCCCTTGAACTGAAAATCACGTCGCAGGAACCTCAGACAACACGTTTTACTGAGATGTAAGAAAAGTGCCCAGGAAGAAAGCAACGACGTCATAGTCTGCTTTGTAGCTCCTGATGCCTTTTGCCTGACACCCAGCCCCTCCTCCTGGCGTCCCCCTCCCCGGCCTTTCGTAGTTAACGTGCTGGGGATACCGCAGAGGGTGGAGGGTTTGGGAGGGACGCCTCAACCAACGACAACCAGTTGCCTTCAAGTCCACTCTGACTCGTGGCGACCCCGTGTGTGTCTGAGAAGAACTGTGCTCCCCAGGGTTTTCAATGGCTGGTTTTTTGGAAGTTAGGTAGCCAGGTCTTTCTTCTGAGGTGTCTCAGGGGACTCCACCCTCCAACCTTTTGCTTAGTAGCCAAACTTGTGAACCCTTTGCACCACCCAGGGATGGAGGGACTCATTGTGTTGGGAAAGTGACTTCGATTTCCACTCAAAATGTCTGTTCCAATTCCAGTCCCATCACCAAGCTCTTGGCTCTCATCTCAGCCTCAGTTTCCTGGTCTGTAGCATGGGGATGAGAACACAAACGCCCCAGGTGGCCCCGGGGATGGGCGGTGAGCTCCCTGGCACAGAAGTGGTGCCCAACACAAGCTATTTTATCTCTCCTCCCCCACTTCCCTTGACACCTTCACAGTCCGGGGACATTAGACAGAAGTACGAGGGAGAAGGAAAAAAAAAAAAAAAATGAAATAGGTGAGCTGCCCCTAGAGCTGAAAGTCTAATCTGATATAAGGTTTCCAAGAGGATAACCTTATTCCCCTTTCCTTCCACTCCAAACAAAATGGCAATTCAACCGCTGACAAAACTCCTTTTTTGCACAGACCAAAACTTGATTTTCTTTGTGTCAGTAAAAGCCAGCTGTGAAACTGGAGAGCTCCGTGTAACTCAGCCAGATCGAGTGTGCCCGGCGGGCACTGCAACGCTGGCCTTCCTGAGCTGAACTGGCAAGATGGGATCCAGGCCCTTTTGAGGATTTCAACCTGTCGGATTCTAGATTCAACTAGTACAGCTATGCTCTGAAGGGGGCCGCTATCAAATTCTTCACCCCGCGTCTTAATCAGTCACTCCCCCCAAAAACCAAACCAGTTGTCACTGAGTCGACGCCAACTCATGGCACCTCCATGTGTGTCAGAGAAAAACTACTCCACAGGGTGTTCAATGGCTGAGTTTTTGGACGTAGATTGCCAGGCCTTTCTTCTGCGGTACCTCTGGAGGGACTTGAACCTCTAACTTTTCAGTTAGCGGCGAGTGCACTAACCGTTTGCAGAACCCAGGGCTCCTGGTCACCCACCCCGCCGGCCCAGATTTCACTGAGGGCAACCATAGCAAGAGCCACGAAAACCTTATGCAGCACCGTTCTACTCTGCACATGTGGGGTTGCCGTGAGTCACGGCCAACTTGATAGCAACTAACAACACAGAAACTGACCAACCCCTGACATGCTTCATTGTCTGCTGTCTGTCACCTCCCACAGGAGCGCACCCTCCGTGAGACCAGAACTGTGACAGTTGGGGCACGCCGGGTACGCCTGGGACGTGCCTGGCACACAGCAGGCCCTCAGTGAGGGATTATTGAACACATGCCCATTTTACAATGAGCAAACTGAGGCCAGCACAGCAGAGCGACCTGCCCTGACCACGCAACTTCTCAACGGCATCCCATCTTTTCCTCCGCTGACACTCTTCCCCTGGTCCTCCGCGGGTTCTGCATAAACAGAAACCCTAGCAGCCCCGGCCTCCCGGTCACTACAGAACCGAGAAATGCGTGGATGGAGTATCTGCAGCCTTAGCTCCAATTCACGCCCCTGACATCTCGAACCTCAGGGTCACCCTAGACGCTGAGAACACTGTACAACCTACGCAGATGGGTCAAATGCCACCCGCGAGTCCACACGTCCAGTATCTCATTGTTTAACTAAGTTGAAATTAATATGATCATATAATAATAATGAGCCACGCAATAGTAGGGGTTATCATATTTCCAGAGTCTCTGGGGGCCATAAATGTTTCAGCACTTGACTAGTAGCCAAAAGGCTGGTGGTTCAAACCCACCCAGAGGCACCTGGGAAGACAGAGCTGGTGATCTGCTTTTGAAAGCTCACGGCCATTGAAAACCCCATGGAACACAGTTCTACTCTGTACACGCAAGGTCTGCGCGAGTTGGAATCGACGTGATGCAACCAACGGCCGCAGCCACAACTCTGTTTGCAGCTCGTTAACACCTGTCTCGACACATGCACCATGCACTACATACTGCTGGAAACACCGTGTAAACTTGGGGTGCAGGAAGCAGGGTCGGACAGCCGGGGGCCGGGTACTATACCGTGGGCCTGCATAAGGTCGCCCTATCTGACGCATCAACCGCCCTTTAGGAAGGACCAAGGGTGCGTGCAGCTGAAACAGCCCCCTCAGCCGCTCCTGAGCCCAGAAACAGAAGGGAAGCTGAGGCCCTCATAACTGGAGAATGGCCACCAGGCCACCCCACTGCCTAAGGGCAGGGACACGGATTCAGGGAGAAGGTTCCTCCCCAGAACTCTTATGTCCCGGTGAAATGAGTCAAACCCATGGTTCATTCATCCCACGACTCCTCTCCAACGAATCTGTTAATTCCACAGAGAAAACAGATGCACAGAAATTATGCAACGGTTTGCAATTCACAGCAAAATTAGGTGCCGCCTTAAGACCCCAAACTTTTCACGTGGGGGTAATTTCTCAATCCTAATCAAATGTGGGAGCCCTGGTGGTGCAGTAGTTAAGAGCTCAGCTGGTAACCTAAAGGTCAGCAGTTCGAATCCACCAGCCACTCCTTGGAAGCCCTATGCGGCCGTTCTACTCTGTCCTGTAGGGTCGCTATGAGTTGGGCTTTAATCAAATGTGGCATTGAGGTTTCCCCCTCCCGACCCTCCGCAGCAGTGCGGGAATCGACCATCAATCCACTGTGGACAGACGTACCTCCAGCGATGGCACCCCCTTGCCCACGGGCTGCGGGTACTCGCGGAGAAGGCGCTCTTCGTCCAGGAACTTGCCATCGCGCCCGTTGCTGGCGGGCTGGAAGAGCCCATAGTTGAGGACGTCCTTCAGGCTCTGGTTCAGCGTGCACAGGATCCGCTGCTTGGCCACCCACACGGTCGCGTCGGGGTTAAAGCGGATGCACTTCTGCCGGGAGGGAAAAGACACCCAATTAGCGGTCTCGAAAGCCAGGGGCCTGAGAAAGTCCACTTCCGGAGTGTCCTCACAGGTGGCAACGACGCTGCTGTCCTGCCCAGGAAGTTCTTCTGAGCACTGGACCCCACTGCTTCTCAGGGCTGAGAAATAAGACCTACTTGTCGCTTGGTCAGAGACACTTGGTAAATGTAAAAAGAACAGATTAGCCTCGGAGGAAGGACAGCCAGAATGCTCCTCAGGAGTGAGGATGGTGACTCTGGCTCGCTGACTTTGGACGTGTTATCAGGAAAGACCAATCGCTAGAAAAGGACATCATGTTTGGTAAAGGGTCAGCAAAGACAAGGAAACCCTCCATGAGATGGGCTGACACAAAGCCACAAAAATGGACTCGAGCACACCAAAGATCGTGAGGGTCGTGCAGGGCGGGGCATCGTTTTGTTCTAGAATACGTAAGGCCGCCTGAGTCGGAGTTGACTCGATGGCACCTCACAACAACAAAAGGGAGAAACGTCAGGTTGAACCATCAGTCCCTGTGGCTTTGACTCTCACCATCGACTCAAAGCTCCTGCACTCACAGGGCTTTTCTGGGGTCAATAATCAATAGTCACCTATTGCCGCGGGACAGTTCCCTCACTTGGATGGTGCTTCTAAAACTCGCCCCCCGCCCCCCACACACACAAAGAGTGTCTGACACAGCAGGTCTGGGCCGGGGACCAAGAACCTGCATTTTTCCCAAGTTTCGAGGCGATGCTGTTGCTGCCGGCCTGGGGAACACACTGTATCAGAGCGTGACCTTTCTGATACGGGAGAACATCTGTCCGGTAAACCCGCCGGTGGGAAGGCTGATGGCGCGGTGCCTTCATGCCACCCACGCTGACTCTGAACACGAGAGTCTGAAGAAACATCAGCATTGCCCCTTCAAATCCTCGGCCACGAGAGCTAATTTCTGAAAAAGTTAAACAGTGTCAGCTGTGCCTATAAACCAATCAGGAACCCTTTTCAAAAGCATAAAAGCAATGGTAAGACTTGGAAGAAGGACTTGGTAATGTTCCCACATTCCTCCTGCGGGACTCACCGAGAAGCCCAGAAAAGCGAAAGCCGGGCCAGATCAGCTACTTACCATGATTTCTAATTTTTGTTGTTGAATTGAAAGGATATGGGCTGCCAGGAGCTCCCCAGAGGGCGGAGGGAGGGACGGGGGAGCACGGGGCACTGGGAGGGCGGTGACACTATTTTGCAGGATGCTGTCATGGTGGCAACGTGACATCGTGCTTTGTCAAAGCCACAGGACTGTGCAATGCAGAGTGAACCTTCAAGCCCTCACACCATGTGCGTGAGCTATACTAATGTATCAACATTGGTTCACCCATTGTAACAAACGTGCCACACAAATGCAAGATGTTACCTACCAGCAGGAGAAACTGTGTGGGGCGGAGGGGGGCGGGGAGCATAAGGGAACCCTATAGTTTCAGGATGATTTTCCTGTAAACCTAAAACCCCTCTAAAAAATGAAGTCTATTAAAAAAAAATATGGAAACCCTGGTGGCATAGTGGTTAAGTGCTACGGCTGCTAACCAAGAGGTCAGCAGTTGAAATCCGCCAGGCGCTCCTTGGAGACTCTATGGGGCAGTTCTACTCTGTCCTATAGGGTTGCTATGGGTCAGAATTGACTCGACGGCAGTGGGTTTTATTAAAAAATATATGGGGCTCAAGAATTTGCTTCCCCACTATAAAAGCATTCAGAAAAAAAAAAGGAGAGCTTCAGTTGAGTGTGAGGCTGGAATGAAATCTCCACGAGGGGTTCCTGCGTGCCCTGCCATCTTCTCAAGCCCTGGGGAAAGCGCCTCCTTGTTGGGGGACATGATCACTCCTGCCAACAATGAGCACTGGTTCTGGCTCAGCCCACAGCCTCCTGCCCAGGAAACCCGACCCTGCGCGTGAATGTCCTTCTCCAGTGTCTGCGGCTGGTTCTTGCGGGGCTGGGTGGGGGCCAGCTGTTCTTTTCATTGACACGATTTCCAGTGGCACCCCCACCCCCTCTCTAGGTGGAGCCAGAAGAGTACCTGGAAACGCAAAGCACAGCTGACAAGCTGTATCCCTGGTGACTAGAATTGGACAACATGCCCATTCCTGTTTCCGGAATCATTGAGGGTCTTTGGTTCTAACTACAGGGCAGGCCCAGCTAGCATTCTTTTACGTACCAAGCCAAGGAGTGCCTTTATGCCCCCTCCTGTCGCTGCAGAAAGGGACCCACCAACAGGTCAGGGCTAAGAGGAACACCTGGCTCAGACTCGCCACCCAGGGGGCATCAGGAAGTGTGTATGGCATTGTAGGTGATCACGGTGACTGTGCCCATCTCACTTAGTAGGCGGGGCCAGGGGTACTGTTATGGGTTGAACTGTGTCCCTCAAAAAGATATGCTGAAGTCCTAACTCCCGGTACCTGCAAATGTGAAACAGAAAAAGGGTTTTTGAAGATGCTCTCAGTTAAGTTTCACATGAGGTCATATTGGAGTATGGCAAGTCCTAATCCCATATAAATGGTGTCTTTATAAAAAAGGAGGTGAGACACATGGACAGAATAAGAAGGAAGAAGGCCAGGTAGCGACGGAGGCAGAGATTGGAGGCATGCAGCCACAAGCCAAGGCGCGCCTGGTGAGACAAAAATAAACATCTTCCCCTAGGGCCTTCAGGGAGAGTACAGCCCTGCGGACGCCTTGATTTCAGACTTTGAGCCTCCAGGGCTGTGAGACAAGAGACAATACATTTACATCATTTGAAGCCACCCACTTTGTGATGCTTGTCACAGCGGCTCTAGGAGACAAATGCAGATGCTGACCCTGCCCAACAAAGGACCAAAAGCGCTGCCAGGAGCACCGCACTGAGAAACCTGGAGAAGAGGAGCAGCAACATGGAGGTCAGGAAGGGTTGCGTTCGCATCCTAACCGCATGGGCCAATCTTGTGACCTTAGGCAAACCAATTAACCCAGCTGTTCCTCCGTTTCCTCAATGAAAACCAGGCCCACGACTTAACTGGCAGGGTGGTCGTAAGCATTAGACAAAACACAAATAACACAGGTAAGGTGTCCATCCCTGGTCCTGGCGCATCCTGGGTACTCAGCAAAAAGCAGCAATCACCATCACCCTTGGCCCTGAGTCAAGAGCTCAGCTGGCTGGCCACCCCCAGCTCCCTGGGAACTCCTTTCCTTTCCAATGGATGGGTGCTGCCTACATTTTCACACCCGGCTCCGGGACAGCCCAGGACACACCCAGTTCAGAAGACACTTTGGATGAATCCTTCATTCACCAACCATCGAGCACTCACTTATCAGGCAAGCCCAGCTCCAAGATCAGTACCTGGCAGAGCACAGGTGGCCAATAAATATTTGCTGAAAGAGCACATGATGACAGGGAGCCACGAATGCAATAGTAATCCAACTAGTCCAGGCCACTATAAGACACATATTCAACCACCGTATAATATAGAAAAAGCAAAAATAAACACCAGGTCAAAGCTCCCTTGGAGACCCAGAGACCCAAGCAATTTCACCTGGTAGGGCATGCATACCCTTATGCAGCTCTGCCAGGAATGAGTGTAGGCTTGGGGAGGTGGAGGCCCCAGCGTGAGACGCAGCAGGGAGGCATGTCTGCAGACCAGCGATGTGTCCAGCCAGGAGAGAGCTGAAGACAGTTTTTATCTTCGGCGAGTGGCCCTTCTCCCTCCCGGTTACCAGTGCGATGCCCAGCATGGTAACACCCTACCAGGGGAATATTATTATTTTATTCCTGTCTCCCTGTAGCCCCAGGCGATGGCTGTTTAGCTGTTGTTTGTTGGAGGTGTTTTGAAAGCTGCAGGATTTGCTGGAAGACGCAGATAGTGCAGGTAGAATTGCAAAGACAACCTGGTCTCCGGAGTCCCAGTCGCTTGCTGCTTCCACTCAAGGCAACAGCTCTTTTCTCACACTCGTGACTGTCTGTAGGCTGTGCAAGGTCATGCCAGGCACTGGGGGGTTGTGAGCGGGAGAGACAGGGAGATGACAGAGACAGCCCCTTAAGGAGCAGAATGCAGTGGGGTAGGATGATGATGACAACGATGGGGACGATGATGATGATGACGATGAACATGACGAAGACGATGATGACGGTGATGACGGTGACGACGAGGCAATAACGAACATGACGATGGCGATGACGGTGATACAGTGACTGTGGACGTTCCCTGACACCCAGTACTCCTGAGTCTACGCTAACCTTCCCCTGTCTACCTTCACCACAACCAGGAGTGCACACTATTATCATTTCCACTTCCCAGGTGAGGAAGTTGAGCCTCGGGGACTCCAAGTAACTACCCATGTCTGAAAGTGGTGAAGGCTTGATCTGAACCTCAAGACTTCCCAGGAATCGCTGGTTAAGTACCCACCTACTAGCCGAAAGGTTGCTGGTTTGAATCCACCCAGAGATGCCTCGGAAGACAGGCCGGAGGACCTGCTTCTGCAAAGTAACAGCCTTGAAAACCCTATGGAAGAGTTCTACTCTGCACATGTGGGGTTGCCACGAGTTGGAATCGATTCAATGGCAACTAACAGTAACAAGTCTTCCCTGCTCCCACGTCCTCTGTTTAACTGACACATTATATTCCTCTCCACACACGTACATGGCCACCCTCAGTGCATACAGAATATAAATTCTGTGACAGTCACTGAGAAAACCAAAGAGGACATTTGTGTTTGGTCATTTGTGTATCATTGGAAATACTGCCCTTTACTCAGATTTTCCAATTACTTACAAATCCGCTGCAACGTTGAACCTTACAATTAAAGGGGAGAACAGTTTAACCCCCATACCAAGGGACACGGTTTTGAAGACTCTAAGTAATTTTTTTTTTTCCCAAAGAAGTGAAGTCTAGTCTCTGAGGTATCATTACTTCTTAAAAATAAACAAAATATTATAACTTGAGGTATGCTGGTGCTGGGGGAAGATGCCCCCCCCATGCAATTCTGTGGGTATTAAACACGGCTGCAGCTATCTGGGAAAGAAACGCACGAGGAGAGCTATAAAACATCGTGTTCCTTTCATCTCATAATTGGACTTTGGGGAGTACGCACAAGAGCAAACAAAGCACTCTGAACAAAGACTTTACCCTTGTATAATTCACAAGAGACAAAAAAAAAAAACTTGAAACCTGCTCCTAAACCCAACAGCGGTCAAATAGTTACTCTAACCAGAGCGTTCAATACAAAAGAACACCTTGGCCATATACCCTAAGCACATAAACCGGGTAAACAAAGCGGAAATTGGACACCAACTAAGAAATGAATAATCCAAATAATAACTATTTGTGTTTGACACTCAAATCGAACAACTCACCCCATCCCAGACTGACCACACACCCACATCTCCTCCTCCCTCCACTTCTTCCACCTCATTCCCAACCTCAGTGGCAAGAACACCGCCCACTTCAGAAAACCAGCCGGTGCTCTTTGACTTTTCCATATCTTGGACCTTCCACATTAGTCTAGATTGATCTGTGGCCTCAAGAGTGCTTGAGTCCTCTTTTGTCCAATGAGCCACCACCATTTTTCACCTGGGTTACTCCAACATGCCCTGTACTGAGCTCACCTGTGTCCCTCTTGAACCCACTTGACCTCACTCCTGCCCTACCACCAGGGTCCCTTTTCAGTCCAATTACTCCACTGCTGAAGGGCTCAGAGTCTTCACCACTACCCAAGAGACACAAGGAAGAGCTGACCGTGGTCTGGCCCCACCTCCTTCCCAGGATGTGTCCTACCAGTCAACAGCCCTTCCCTGCCCTTGCCCCTCCAGCTGACTGTCCCCTCCTCTCCTTGTCTGCCTGCTGAAACCACATGCATCCTTCCAATTTGATCTTGATGAAGTCTCCCTGGCCTCCCTCCAGATTGAGCTGACCACTGAGCACTCTCTGTTGGTACTCAGGGGGCTGGTCTGACCACCCACAGACCTGAGTCCAAGCTAATGGGGCTGACCCCTGCTCTCTCTACTGCCCAGCCTGCGGCGGGCTCACAGTCTCTCCCAACTGCATTTCTTGTCCACTGGAAGCTCTTGAAGCGTTTCTCTTTCCATCTAGCCTAACTGGCCTGGAGGGTTAGGCGACTCTGCTAGTCACCTATCTACTGGTGTGATTCCTTTAACGCTGAGATGATCTGATCCATCTGAAAACCTCCTGGTTTGTCTGAGCTGGAGCTGCGTGGCTTTAGACACAGAAAACTTCATGCCACTGGATACAATGTGATCTCCTAGGCCAAAATCAGAGCGGCTTCTTACCTGTCTCCCAACAAGCAGCAGATTCATCATGGGATCTGAGGGGTTTTAGATGAGAGAGGTGGCTGCGGTGGTAGGGAACTGCAAGACTCAGCAGTAGGAGAGGGGATTTGCTGAATGCTGCTTGGAAGCACTGACAGAACACAGGTATCTATCCTCCCTCGGGGCTGTGTTTCCAGCTCTGAGTCCTGAACCTGATGGCACAGGGAGCATCCCCTCTGGGCCACTACCCCTAAAAGCTTTGATGTTTCTCCCCCTCTTTCAGGTACCACCTTATCCACTGCACCTGGTAATCAGCCTGAATTTAGTGATGGATACAGCACCCTGGCATCAGGGAAAGCCCCCAGGGTTTCTTCAGGCAGCTTCTGGTTTCTTTGAGTTTCCCCAGCACCCCAAAGGCCCTGATCCACAAAGGGAGGCATGTCCTAGGACAGGTAGACCAACCCCATCTTCCTCCCAGATTCACCAGATCACACATACTCTCTCTCATGGCACCATCGCGTTGCTGACGAGAGCATCTGCCTGCTTTAGACTATGAGCTGCTGAGGACGAGGGTGGTGTCTTTTTCTTTGCATAACCTTATCTGAAGCTCAGTAAATGCTGATGAAATTGAACTCCACCGGATAAAAAGTTCCAAAAATGGAGTACTAATGGGTGATATGATATAAAGGAAGGTCTAGAGTTGATGATGATGATGGTGGTAGGGGCTACCATTTACTGAGGACCTGCTCTATACTGAGTGCATTGTACATAGATCATTTCATTTAATTTTGTCAATGATCATAAGAGGAGGGACTACACTATCATAGGTTATAGAGCTATAAGCAAAACAGTTCAACCATGTCATTGACCAAAATATAACTCTGGCTCTTCCATTAGTAAAATGCATGGTCAAGCTCAAATCTAAAACGAAGATGGTGAGGGAAACTGCTCTCACATTTGCCAACATGAATCATAGCTATTCTGCACGATGTGTAGTTAAAACTGAAAATACTCGGACACAACGAGAAGAAGCCTGGGTTTGGAGACAGACAGAGGCAGGCAGTCATATCTGGTCAACATGAGTCATAGCTACTGTGTACATTGTGAGGTTAAAAACTGAAAATACTCGGACACAATGGGAAGAAGGTTGGCACTGGAGACAAGCAGAGACAGATGCTCATATTTGGTCAACATGAGTCATAGCTATTTTGCACAATGTGAGGTTAAAAACTGAAAATACTTGGACACAATGGGAAGAAGACTGGTGCTGGAGACAAGCAGAGGCAGATGCCCAGCCTGGGTCAGCCACATATAAGCTGTGTGACCACGGCAGGTCGCTTCAACACATTGAGCACCTTGCATTCAAGGTAGGACACGTCTGTGTTGACGACTAACTCAAGTGATCGATGGTGGGTCAAAAAACCATGTGGCTTTGGTGCCGTGTGCCCAACTTTGGGCGGTTGACACACATTTTACTGATACTGAAGGGTGTCTGGCCTGCGGGGATAGCCATAGCGTCTTGGACAGGGCTGTTTTGATTTGCAACAACATGGCAAGAGAATTTCACACAGCAGAATAAATTACTTTCCAAGTCTGTTTTGTGCCGTGTAAAATGGAGATGATGAGAATGATTATTGTGTTAAGATTTTAGTGAGGGTAAGAGAGCGTCTAGACAGAGCTTGAAGGAGTGGTAAATACTATGCAATATAAAATATGTATTATTATGGCGAGTTGTCTGAAGGCCCCATAAACCACCATCAACAACACAAGGCTAGAATTACACAGACAGGTTCCTGTACCACCTCCCCCGCCGCACCTGGCAATTCATGTTCCTCAGGTGAGGCTTAAATCCACCTCACTCCTGGTTTCTAACCAAGCAGCCCAGCAAAAACCAAAGAATGAGGGGGAGAACTGCCAAGGCATTTGGGGGTAGAGGGCCAAAAGGGGGTGCTCCCTATAATACCATGTTCAGAACTCAGCGCTGGAAACCCAGACCTTAGGGAGGAGAGATACCCCAGCTCTGTGGACACTTACAAGCAGCATTCAGCAAGAACTCAGGGAATTCTGAATGAAGTCCAAGTTTCTGGGCACGTATTTCATTGCAAAGAAGTGCATTTCACATTTAAAACTTCCTCCGCAATTATGGTTTCTGTCACCAACCATTTTTTATGATGCATTTTAAAAGACCCATAATAAACCGAAGCTTGGCAGGAGCTGTTTAGAGGCTCACTTAGGGGGGCTCTGGCCTTTTACAGCCGTTCATTTATAATCTGCGTATTTGCACACCTCTGAAAAATAGGCAATGCCGAGGTCAACGCAAAGAGTAATTGGGCAATTTCCAAACACAATTGTTCAGATGAAATAATACTTTTTTACTGAGACAAAGACTCATCAGGCTAGCACTTCTGGTAACAAATGCAGAGATGTTGGCGCTGCTAACACGTGAAGCTAAAAACAAAGGGTTTAAATGGAAGGGGAAATGCTGGGTGACCTTGATCCAGGAGGACAAGTTGATCCGAGGGTGCCGCAGCCCAGAGTCAAGCTCGTGTCTCCAAATGCCTACATTGTGATAAAGCATAAAGCAGCTGTGGGTTCATTTTCCCAATCAGACTAACTGCTCAAACAGTAAAAATGTAACAGCAGCATTTTGATGCTGCAGTGAACTGGGGGGGCAGTTTGCGTGTCCTAGCCATTTCTAAGGGGCTGTGTAGTGAACCCTCACTATTGTCAAGGTCATGCTAAACTGAGAGACGCTGGCCTGGGCTCTGCCCTTGATTCACGTACTCCTTGGAGGTGAGTTAATTTTCCTTTTAATAGCCACAACGTCAGGCAGGGCCAGAGCAAAGCAGAGGAGCGGAAGCTGGCCGTGGAAGCCCAATTTATGGAACTCCAATTCACAGCGACCCCATGTACAGCAGGACGTAGCACTGCCTGTTCACGCACCATCTTCCTGATCTTCGGTATATTTGAGTCCATTGTTGCGGCTACTGTGCCAATCCAGCTCACAGAGGGTTTCCCTCGTTTTTACTGACCCTCTACTTTACCAACAGTGAGGTCGTTTTCTAGCAATTGGTCTTCCCTGTTGATGTGGCCAAAGTGAGCGAGTGGAAGTCTCACTCCCCTGGCTTCTAAGACACGGTCTAGTTGTATTTCTTCTAAGGCTGATTGGTTCGTTCTTTTGGCAGTCCACGGTATATTCAATATTTCTTTCCAACTCCACAGTTCAAATGCATCGTTGCTGCTTCTGTCTTCCTTTTTCACAATCCAGTGTTGGCGTGCATATGAGGTGGCTAAAAAGACCTTGGCTTAGAAGTCATTTTAGAAGCAGGAAAGTCAAGTGGGCAACGGGTGCTGAAGTTGGAAGGTAAGCAAGCAGTCCTGAGTGCAAACATGAAGCTCTTACCATGTGCCGAGGGGCTGGCCGAGGAAGCGCATGAGGCCTATGGTCCTTCCTTCGCAGTCTCCTAGAGGTGGGTATTGGGACTCCAATTCCCGAAGAAGAAACATTCCAAAAACTTCGGGAATGTCCCAGCTGCAAGAGGCAGTGCTGGGACTGCGGAGGATCCTGAAGGCCAAGCTAATGCATTTCAATTCCATCCCAGAAGCGCTCATATGGAGCCCTGGGTCAGGGCCATTACTCTGGCAGGAGGTCACAAAGTGGACTGGAGAGGGAGAAAGGGCACTGGGCCGGGGGGTGGCTGCTACGAGCAGACGACGGCTGATGCTGCACTCACGCTGAGCAATAGGGGTACTCCCTGTGCACCCAGAGAGGAGGCTGTGAGGTAAAGGGCCCAAATGGCGAGGAATGGAGAGCCAGAGAACACTGAGCTTGGGGATTCGTGAGACTCCAACACAGAGCAAAGGTGCTAGGAAGAGCCTCCCCTTTGCATTTAACGTGGGAAATTAAATATTGAAGATTTGGGGCCCCGACACTGCCCTCTTACGGAGAATTCTTATCAGCCAGGGACACCAGCTAAGAAAAGGATCGCTGCTCTTTCACCAGTATGGCCTTTTAACCACAATATTCTCACCACAATGCAGGATTTACAAAGCTTTCTGTGGAATGAGTAATAATCCCAGACTAAAGCCACCTTTCCCAGACATTATTTTCTCAAAGAGACTTAAGTGGGTATTAACGCTAAGCTTAAGCAGAAGAGCACACCAAGTTAGACGCTCTGTGTGCGGGACTGCTGAGACCCTGGTGAGCCACTGATCCCTCACATATAAAACAGTAACGTCATATCTACCTGAGGAAGGTGCAAAATAGAATTCTCACAACACACAAAAGCGGCACCGGTTTAACAGTTTCTCAAAGAGAAACTACACGTATGAAAATAAAGCCTCTTGGCCTTTAGCAAGTGTGCCAGGTGAGACGAACAATAACCAACAAGGCTTGACTTTCTAGGTGCCTTTTGTCAGAGGGTCCCAGGGACATCCCCTTTGTTTTAAACAATTTACTGTTCACTGATTTCCTGATTAAAATTGTAGAGTGTAAGCCACTCCACTTAAGGACAAAGAGGTGGTGAGCATTACCACATCACTGAGAAAATGGCGGCAGAGCGAGATCCAGGGGCTCCCTTTGGCCTAGCAACCAATGAAGGAAACCACAAAGAAATCCAGATTCCAAGCCTTCTGTCCCCCAGTGGGGCAATCCAAGTGCATTCTGTAAAGGATACGGCAGGGTCACTCAAAGTGGAGACTGAAAGACCCAAATCATGTTTCTGCAATGCAAGAGAACGGGATGGATGGGGGGGGAGGGAGGGAGAGGGAGGGAGGGAGGGAGGGAGGATGGAAAGAGATGAATGAGGGAATGGATGGATAAAAAGAAATATGGATGGACAGATAGATGGATAGATGGAAAGAAGGATAGAGGAATGGATGGATAAATGGATTAAATGAAGAAATGGATGGATGGACAGATAATATCAATAAAACAAATCACAAAATATATAATGCCAAGTGACAAAAAGCAAGTTATGAATGGCATGCCAAGTATGTGTATATATAAATATATATTCTTTTTAATACAAAAAACACAACACTCTATGGTGGTCACTGATACACATAAACAGAGAGCACATGACAAGGGAGATTCACGCCAAATTCACGACAGTGTTCACCGCTGAGGGGAAGGGACTGGAGACGGGGGGCTGAGGAAGACTTTGACTTTCCCAGTAACGTTTTAATGCTGTGATTAAAAACTGACAACATGTTAACAATTTTCGTCAACTGTGTACTAGTTACGCCAGGGTCTATGGTGTTACTCTTTATGGTTTTCTGTATTTTTAATTGTCTCAAATTGCAAGAAAAAAGTTTTAAACGCATCAAACTGAGATCCAAGGCTTCCCTTGGCCTCAGGAGGCCGCCTGGCTGGAGTGGGGTCAGTCCCAGGCCCCACAACACAGACGCCAACAAAGCTCTCAAACAAAGACCAGCATTGTCATCTCTTTCAGCCCGCAGATCCTTCTTCAACGGCTTTTCTTTTAGGGGATAAGATTTACTCAAGTCAGGGTCATGGACAACTCAACTTCTAATTAAGTCTAAAGTCTCAGATGAAGTCCCCTTTAAGCAGGTCGGCAAACAGGCAGGAGGAACAGCAAGTACGTTCTGGAACATGAAGACCTGCAAACAAAACAACACCTCAAAAGACACAACACTTTTTGATATCAGCTTTGATATCTGTATGTTAAGGGGCTACTGGATGATGTTTGAGGTCGATTACCAACATTTAAACGGTCTGTGGGGATAAAAAATGTCACTATCCATAAGGTTTTCCTTGGCTGATCGAAGAATAATTGATGCACTTGAACAGTGGTGTTGGCGAAGAATACGGAATATACCGTGGACTGCCAGAAGGACGAACAAATCAGCCTTAGGAAAATACAGCTGGAATACTCCTCAGAAGAGAGGATGGAGGGACCAGTTCCCTTACTTTGGACACATCATCAGGAAAGACCAATCGCTAGATAAAGACATCATGGTTGATAAAGTAGAGGGTCAGCAAAAACAAGGGGAACCCTGAAAGAGATGGGTCGACACAACAGTCACAACGATGAACTCAGACATGCCATATGAAGGTGGCGCAGGACCAGGCAATGTTTTGTCCTGTTGTACATAAGAGCCAACTTGATGCCAACCAATAAGCACAATGCCATGGGATAAACATTGGTCTCGGCTGCAGACTTCGAAGATACAGCCAGTCTCTACCTGGAGAAACCAGAGAAAGCATGGCTCCGCCTCCCAGATCATGAAAACCTTCGCAGTGGTTAAAGCGCTCAGGTGCTAGCCAAAGGGTCAGCAGTTCAAATCCACCAGCCACTCCACAGGAGAAAGATGTGACAGCCTGCCTCCATAAAGGTATACAGCCTTGGAAACCCTATGGGGTCACTGTGAGTTGGAATCAACTCAACAGCAGTGAGGTTTTTTTTTTTTGGTTACGGCCACATCCTCCTCCCCCCAGAGAAGCCAAGACCACCCTTCTCAAATATAAAGGAGATCACGTCGTCCTCTGCACCAAACCTTGCACAGCACCCACTGACTGCTCTGCGAACAAACCACAGCCCCTTGCAGGGCCCTACAGACCCCACTCACCTCCCACCACACTCTGCCCCTTCCACGCACTCCAGCCAGTGTCCCGGCTTTCTCTGCCACTCCACACACCAGGTTCATTTCTACCTCACAGTCACTCCATCTGCAGACCCTCACCCCAGAAGGTTCTGGGTAAAGATCTTGGCCGAGCTCTCACCTCCCAAGGGGCCAAGAATAAGGAAATGGATACATGCTAACCCTCTGTGCAATGGCAGCTTTTCCAGGTAGCAGAAAATCCCTGCACAGGCCTTCTGGAACCCTCACTCACAATGGAGGGCCACCTCGTGGTCTTTGCAGAATGCAACGTAGGAATACGGGCTTGCTTGTCAGCTACCGTATGAAGAGAGGGTCTCAGAAACTGCCAAGGCAGACAAACTCTTCCTGACGTTCAAAAGCACAGGAAGTCAAATATAAGACGCAAAGTTGACGATAAGGCGGGCGCGACCCACAGCAAAGGGAAAGAGGAGATGGAAATCCAAGGACCAAAGAGGTAAGTCCTCTGCTCTCTGAGCTCTATTTTGATCCTTGGTGATAAGCAGAAAGGCCAAGGTCACCTCGAAATCAAGCGTAGCTGACAATCCATTTGGAAGCCAGTGACAGATTAAGGAGGCTCCCCGTCAGCTGATGTGGGGAGCAGGGAGGCGGGAGACAGGGTCAGAGGGGGTGGGGCCCGCGCTGTCCTCCTGGCCTTGGAAAATCGGGGGCTGCTGCTTCGAGGAGGAATTGGAATGTTTGTGTGTGTGACTGTGCATGTCTGTAAGCATGTGATCGTGTGTGTGACTGCGTGAGTGTGTACGTGTGTAGGAGTGTGTGAATGTGTGGACATGAGTGTGCAACTGTGTGTTGGGTGTGAGCGGGTATGGGTGTGAGTGCAAGTGTGTGGGTGTGAACGAGTGTGTGCATGAGTGTGACCGCAGGAGTGTGTGTGTCTGTGTACCACAGGCCTGAGAGAGACTGAAAGAGAAGATGGATGGATGGATGGTAATAAATTGTCTTTGAGGAGGTCAAGATAGCCGCTGAGATGCTTTTTCCTAAATGAAATATCAAACTTGAAGACCCATCTATTTAACAAACGGAAGCATCGATTAAAACAAAAGACGGAGAGACTGGTTTTCCTGGAGCGCCTGCCAGGATGTGGGTGAGGCCTTGGCACCTCCATTAACTGGTCCAGACAGCCGTGGGGACTGACACACGGTGGGCAGCTTCAGCTGAGTGGCTGGGTGCCAACCCTCAGTAGGCCTGGGGTGGGCGGGGACGGGTCACGTTGTCTGTGCTGGAGAAAAGCAGAGGTTCTTAGTGAGACCCACGATGTTCAATTCTGCACTCTGCTTGTGATGTGACATTCTGTGTGGCTTCAACTGCGTGGCTAATGCCAGCTCTGTCCTCACTTTCTCAGTGACTATCCCCAAATACATTCGTAACAGAAGAAAAATCAATTTCATTGGCTCTGGCATGTGACACTCTTTTGGAAGGCCAGTTAAAGGGCCTTTGCCAGCACCCACCCACAAGTGAGCCCAGGGTGTGTCTGGGAGGGCTTGGAGACAGAGGAGTGCGCACCTCCATGCCTTAGGGGCCACCTCACCAGGCCATTCCCTGACGGGGAATCCACCTTGGCTCTATCCACCGAGGGCTGCCCGTGTCCGGATGCTGCAGCGAAGTGCTCCTGGGGGAAGTTCTCCCGCCAAGGGTTTGGACTTCAGTTCCAGCAGGAGTGGGAGACTTGGGACAGCTGTCAATCAATGAGGCGACGGCAGAGTCCAGACCAAGAAGAGGGACGGCCCGGGGGGCTTCTCCAGACACGCGGACACAGGGCCACAAGACGAGCCCTCTCAGCAGCTCCTAGCTCAGCCTCTTGGGCAGGACTCCAGCCACTGTCATACGTCCCCAGCTACCCGACTCAACTGGGGCTTCATGCTGAGAACTCGCACCCATGAACTTCTTGTCTTGGCCTCCAGAAGCTGATCTGTCTTGAACACAGTGAAGACAGGTGGTCTTCAGAAGATTCCGGAAACATAAGCGTAGTGACTAAACCAAATAAAGTCATGTTTTTAGGTTCCAAGTGGACATGAATTTTGGGGGGACACTGTTCACCCCTATGGGCAGAGAGCAGAGAAGGTGTGCCTGCTGCAGTCTGTTGGTCCCCAGCAGCTTCATGCTCCCCCACTTCCTTCCATGTCCCCAGTTAGGTCCGGAGTCTGAAAGCCAAGCAGAGTGCTTTTCCAATCCTCCTCATCCCTCTAGTCAAAGCGTATAGATAAAAATAAAAATAAAGAGGATTTAAGCCCTATGGGCAGTTCTAGTCTGTCACCTGGGGTCACTTGTTGTTATATGTTATTAGTTAGGTGCCTTCGAGTTGGTTCAGACTCATAGCGACCCTGTGTACAACAGAACGAAACACCGCACGGTCCTGTGCCGTGCCCACAATCGTTACGCTTGAGTCCACTGTTGCAGCCACCATGTTGATCCATCTTGTTGAGGATCTTCCTCTTTCTCCCTGACCCTCTTCTTTACCAAGCATGATGTCCTTCTCCAGGGACTGGTCCCTCCCGATAACATGTCCAAAGTATGTGAGACGAAGTCTCAGCATCCTCACTTCTAAGGAGCGTTCTGGCTGTACTTCTTCCAAGACAGATTTGTTTGTTCTTCTGGCAGTCCGTGGTATATTCAATATTCTTCACCAGCACCGTAACTGAAAGGCATCAAATTCTTCTTCGGTCTTCCTTATTTTACTCACTGTCCAGCATTTCCATGCACATGAGGCAAATGAAAACACCACAGCTTGGGTCAGGCACACCTTATTCCTTAAACTGACATTTTTGCTTTTCAACACTTTAAAGAAGTCCTTTGCAGCAGATTTGCCCAATGCAATGTGTCCTTTGATTTCTTGTCCATGGGTGTTGATTGTGGATCCAAGTAAAATGAAATCCTTGACAGCTTCATGGGGTCACTATGAGTCAAAAATTGACAGCGCACAACAACAACAATGGTTAAGACCCTGTGATGTAAGGATGGGTGAACCTGGGGTCCAGGCCAGGTGATGGGGTGAAAGGAGGTATCTCCACCATTGGGGGGCCCACAGTGAGAAATGCAGCACCCAGGGCAGAGAAGGGGGATGCAGCCAACCAGCCTCTCCCTCACCAGTATACAACGAAGTGACCAAAATAATAACCCAAACCAAAAAACCAGTTGCCATCGAGTCAATTCCAATTCACAGCGACCCTATAGGATAGAGTAGAACTACCCCATAGGGTTTCCAAGGAGTGGCTGGGGATCTGAACTGTAGACCAAGCTCTTTACCAAACCTCCCAAAAAATTATCTAGAGTAGAAAACAGGCACAATCTAATTCCAGAAACATCCACCTCAGAAGGCCCAGAGAGAAACTGAAGACTCTGAGGAAAGGATCCCAACCTCAACCTCGTTCCCCAGAGCAGTGCTCCCGAGCAGACAAAACCGAGACATTTCTCATCAATACCCTCAATGCTGGACAGATGGAAACACAGGGGTGCCTTCTTTGCTTCCTCCTCTTACTGGGAGGAAAGCGGGGGTCCAAGTGAGACAAAAGGAGATGGCCAAGGTTGACTGTCTGGTAGAGACCCTCCTAGCAGGGCACCTGGCTGCATTGGGGGATAGGAGTGTCCCTCGATGAGACTGGGACATGGTTCCTGATCAGGGAGGGTGAACCCAGTACACAGCACATAACAATCTCAGAAGAGTAAAGAGGGCACAGGCCTTCTAACAAGACTGGACACTCCCGCTTCTGGGCCTTTGCATCTACGAAGGTCAACAGACCACCAAATCTAATGTACAAAGGAGTCAAGGAAAATTCACTAATGCACTATCAGAACAAATGGAAGACTGAGCTGCTGACAATAAACTCCAACAAGATGGAAATAAATGGCGTGGAAATAATGAAGACATATTACAGAAAAAGAAATGAACAGAAGTAAGACAGATTGCAGGCACAAATCGGACCAAGTCTCTGATCTGGATGAAAATACACCCCAATTAAAAGAAGAACAATCTCCAGGAGGGCTTGATGCTGGAGAGGAAAATAATAAGACATAAAACAAATAAATAGACAACACAAAATCATAATTTTTAAAGAGAGTGCTGAGCTACAAAAAACAAATGGAAAGTCAAAAAAAAAAAAAGGGGGGGCTACACAAGGAACAGATGAATTAGAAACTGCAAGGACCCAGCTGAAAATACAATTACTAAAGAAAATTGAATAGGAAAAGTGGCAAGTGATTAAAACTATTAGAAAAAAGATAACAAATATGGAGAAGGGAAATCCAATATCATCGTTGTCCCTATAAGTAGAGAGTCCAACAAAAGTACAGAAAGAGTAACAGAATACAAGAAAATATCCTGTATACAAAGGACAAATAGAATCTGCAAATAAGTTTTTCCAGAAAATTCCAAGGACGGGTCACAGCAAAGCCTTTCCTAGTCTAGTGAATGAAGTTGGTTCTTCAGGAATCCCAGAAAGAATATCAAGTGAGCTACAAGATGGAAAAATAAATCAGGTGCCCTCAGATGTGTCCGAAGCAACGTTCAAGGCAAGAAGGCAACTGGAAGACGTCCCTACAGCTCTGAGGGGGAATTGTGACTCAAAAATATCACAGTGAGCCAACTCCGCTGCAGCCACAGGGGCCCTGTGTGCACCTCTAGACATCAGTTCACAGAGGAAAAACCGCCCTCAGGAATTCTTTTTGAAAAAATCACTCAGCAATGAATTCCGCCCAAAGAAGAGTTGAAACGAAACAAATAAAGAACTGCAAAAAGAAAAAACCCGCTGCAAAAGCTGGTGACGGGCATTTACACCCCAGATGAAGACGAATGGACCCCAGGGCTCTGGAGCAGAAGGGGCCAGGAGGGACAGGTCCACAACAACAAGAATCAGGAGGTGGGAGTGAAGAGGAGGAAGTGTGTGTGCGTGTGTGTGTATGTGTATGTATACATGTGTGTCTGTGTGTATATGCATGTCTGTGTGTGTGAATGCGTATGTATATGTCTACATGTGAGTGTGTGTGTGTATGTATGTGTCTGTATATGTGAGGGTGTGTGTGTGTATGTATGTCTATGTGTGTGTAGGAGACCTGGTAGCACAGTGGTTAAGAGCTATGGCTGCTAACCAAAAGATTGGCAGTTCAAATCCACCAGCTGCTCCTTGGAAATCCTGTGGGGCAGTCGTGCTTTGTCCTGTAGGGTCGCTATGAGCTGACATCGAGTCCACAGCACTGGGGCAGTTCTGCTTTGTCCTGTAGGGTCGCTATGAGCTGACATCGACTCCACAGCACTGGGGCAGTCGTGCTTTGTCCTGTAGGGTCGCTATGAGCTGACATCGAGTCCACAGCACTGGGGCAGGTCTGCTTTGTCCTGTAGGGTCGCTATGAGCTGACATCGACTCCACAGCACTGGGGCAGTCGTGCTTTGTCCTGTAGGGTCGCTATGAGCTGACATCGACTCCACAGCACTGGGGCAGTTCTGCTTTGTCCTGTAGGGTCTCTATGAGCTGACATCGAGTCCACAGCACTGGGGCAGGTCTGCTTTGTCCTGTAGGGTCGCTATGAGCTGACATTGACTCCACAGCACTGGGGCAGGTCTGCTTTGTCCTGTAGGGTCGCTATGAGCTGACATCGACTCAGCAGCACTGGGGCAGGTCTGCTTTGTCCTGTCGGGTCGCTATGAGCTGACATCGAGTCCACAGCACTGGGGCAGGTCTGCTTTGTCCTGTAGGGTCGCTATGAGCTGACATCGACTCAGCAGCACTGGGGCAGGTCTGCTTTGTCCTGTCGGGTCGCTATGAGCTGACATCGAGTCCACAGCACTGGGGCAGGTCTGCTTTGTCCTGTAGGGTCGCTATGAGCTGACATCGACTCCACAGCACTGGGGCAGGTCTGCTTTGTCCTGTCGGGTCGCTATGAGCTGACATCGAGTCCACAGCACTGGGGCAGGTCTGCTTTGTCCTGTTGGGTCGCTATGAGCTGACATCGACTCCACAGCACTGGGGCAGTTCTGCTTTGTCCTGTAGGGTCGCTATGAGCTGACATCGACTCCACAGCACTGGGGCAGTCGTGCTTTGTCCTGTAGGGTCGCTATGAGCTGACATCGACTCCACAGCACTGGGGCAGGTCTGCTTTGTCCTGTAGGGTCGCTATGAGCTGACATCGACTCCACAGCACTGGGGCAGGTCTGCTTTGTCCTGTTGGGTCGCTATGAGCTGACATCGACTCAGCAGCACTGGGCCAGTTCTGCTTTGTCCTGTAGGGTCGCTATGAGCTGACATCGAGTCCACAGCACTGGGGCAGGTCTGCTTTGTCCTGTAGGGTCGCTATGAGCTGACATCGAGTCCACAGCACTGGGGCAGGTCTGCTTTGTCCTGTAGGGTCGCTATGAGCTGACATCGACTCCACAGCACTGGGGCAGGTCTGCTTTGTCCTGTAGGGTCGCTATGAGCTGACATCGACTCCACAGCACTGGGGCAGTCGTGCTTTGTCCTGTAGGGTCGCTATGAGCTGACATCGACTCCACAGCACTGGGGCAGGTCTGCTTTGTCCTGTAGGGTCGCTATGAGCTGACATCGAGTCCACAGCACTGGGGCAGGTCTGCTTTGTCCTGTAGGGTCGCTATGAGCTGACTTCGACCCCACAGCACTGGGGCAGTTCTGCTTTGTCCTGTAGGGTCGCTATGAGCTGACATCGACTCCACAGCACTGGGGCAGTCGTGCTTTGTCCTGTAGGGTCGCTATGAGCTGACATCGACTCAGCAGCACTGGGGCAGTTCTGCTTTGTCCTGTAGGGTCGCTATGAGCTGACATCGAGTCCACAGCACTGGGGCAGGTCTGCTTTGTCCTGTAGGGTCGCTATGAGCTGACATCGACTCCACAGCACTGGGGCAGGTCTGCTTTGTCCTGTAGGGTCGCTATGAGCTGACATCGACTCCACAGCACTGGGGCAGGTCTGCTTTGTCCTGTTGGGTCGCTATGAGCTGACATCGAGTCCACAGCACTGGGGCAGGTCTGCTTTGTCCTGTAGGGTCGCTATGAGCTGACATCGACTCAGCAGCACTGGGGCAGTTCTGCTTTGTCCTGTAGGGTCGCTATGAGCTGACATCGAGTCCACAGCACTGGGGCAGGTCTGCTTTGTCCTGTAGGGTCGCTATGAGCTGACATCGAGTCCACAGCACTGGGGCAGGTCTGCTTTGTCCTGTAGGGTCGCTATGAGCTGACATCGACTCCACAGCACTGGGGCAGTCGTGCTTTGTCCTGTAGGGTCGCTATGAGCTGACATCGACTCCACAGCACTGGGGCAGGTCTGCTTTGTCCTGTAGGGTCGCTATGAGCTGACATCGAGTCCACAGCACTGGGGCAGGTCTGCTTTGTCCTGTAGGGTCGCTATGAGCTGACTTCGACCCCACAGCACTGGGGCAGTTCTGCTTTGTCCTGTAGGGTCGCTATGAGCTGACATCGACTCCACAGCACTGGGGCAGTCGTGCTTTGTCCTGTAGGGTCGCTATGAGCTGACATCGACTCAGCAGCACTGGGGCAGTTCTGCTTTGTCCTGTAGGGTCGCTATGAGCTGACATCGAGTCCACAGCACTGGGGCAGGTCTGCTTTGTCCTGTAGGGTCGCTATGAGCTGACATCGACTCCACAGCACTGGGGCAGGTCTGCTTTGTCCTGTAGGGTCGCTATGAGCTGACATCGACTCCACAGCACTGGGGCAGGTCTGCTTTGTCCTGTAGGGTCGCTATGAGCTGACATCGAGTCCACAGCACTGGGGCAGGTCTGCTTTGTCCTGTAGGGTCGCTATGAGCTGACATCGACTCAGCAGCACTGGGGCAGTTCTGCTTTGTCCTGTAGGGTCGCTATGAGCTGACATCGAGTCCACAGCACTGGGGCAGGTCTGCTTTGTCCTGTAGGGTCGCTATGAGCTGACATCGAGTCCACAGCACTGGGGCAGGTCTGCTTTGTCCTGTAGGGTCGCTATGAGCTGACATCGACTCCACAGCACTGGGGCAGTCGTGCTTTGTCCTGTAGGGTCGCTATGAGCTGACATCGACTCCACAGCACTGGGGCAGGTCTGCTTTGTCCTGTAGGGTCGCTATGAGCTGACATCGACTCCACAGCACTGGGGCAGGTCTGCTTTGTCCTGTAGGGTCGCTATGAGCTGACATCGACTCCACAGCACTGGGGCAGGTCTGCTTTGTCCTGTTGGGTCGCTATGAGCTGACATCGACTCAGCAGCACTGGGGCAGTTCTGCTTTGTCCTGTAGGGTCGCTATGAGCTGACATCGAGTCCACAGCACTGGGGCAGGTCTGCTTTGTCCTGTAGGGTCGCTATGAGCTGACATCGACTCAGCAGCACTGGGGCAGTTCTGCTTTGTCCTGTAGGGTCGCTATGAGCTGACATCGAGTCCACAGCACTGGGGCAGGTCTGCTTTGTCCTGTAGGGTCGCTATGAGCTGACATCGAGTCCACAGCACTGGGGCAGTCCTGCTTTGTCCTGTAGGGTCACTATGAGCTGACATCGACTCAGTAGCAACAGGTTTGTCTTTTTTATTTTTTTTGGTTTTGGTTTGTGTGTGAAAGTGTCTGGGTATATATGTGTCCATGTGTGTGGTGAGTGTGTGGATATGAATGTGTGTCTGAGTCTGTATGTGAGTGTGTCTATATGTGACTGTGTGTCTGTGAGTGTGCGTGTGTGAGTGTGTCTGTTAGTATGTGTGTGCGTGTCTGTGTAGGTGTGTATACATATGTGTACATGTGTGTCTGTGTATGGGGTGTGACTGTGTGTGTGTACTACAACTAGTTACTTGTCTGCCAGACTGTTCCCCCTTCTTCCTGGGCTCAGAGCTCAACTAGCTGCCAGCCTCAGGTGTGGCCTCCTGACTAAGCCAGGGAAAGTGAGGCGGTCGTGACCCACAGGCTTTCTCTTCCCTCCCTCCTCTTCTCTGGAGGATTCCAGAGCGCTGAGGAAGGTCCCAGCCTCTGGATGGAAGGAGCCTGGTCCCTGAATGGCTGTGGGGAGCAGCATCTCCCCTTCCCTCCTGCCAGCCCCCGACGGACTGAGAAGAGAGACAGACACGAAGCATCTAGGAGTTAGCTCCTGAGTTTTGGAGGTCTGTTTATTACAGGAATTAGCTTAATTCACCGCAAGGGACACAAGGGAGAGCGTGCTAAGTGCCTTATGGCGGTAATAAAAAAACGCAATTAAAAACAAAGACGGGGTCTGACCTTCCGGCGATCAGAATAATCGTTTCTCTTAGTTCTGCTTCACAGATCGATTAAAAACAGTCTCTGTGGCAAAGAATCAATTACCAGCCCAAAGCTCAGTATCCCTTCACTGTATTTTCCTCCTGTCACATTAAAAGAAAAATCATAATTCTGTTTATTTATAAATAGTGTGTGTGCTGGGCTCCTACGTTTACAAGTTATTTCTCTCCATACCCTGGGGGACATGCCTGGAACGGTGTGAATGACAACTACTTCTGTACTTTTCTGCACTGCTCAAATTCTTTATAAGGATCACGTGTAACTTTTATGGCCTGTTGCCATTGATCCTGACTCACAGAGACTGTATAAGTCAGAGCAGAACTGCCCCACAGGGTTTCTGAGGCTGTAATCTTAGTGGGAGCAGACTGCCACGTCTTTCTCCCGCAGACTGGTTGGTGGGTTGGAATCACCAACCTGTTGGTTAGCAGCTGAGTGTTCGACCACTGCGTCGCCAGGGCTCTTCGTAACTATTATAAGAGATGTTAAGTCACATAGGAGAGAGCACATAAAGGCCATACCCCCCTTCCTGAAAAGCCGCCTTTGTGTACGCAGGGTGGCCCCAGGAACTGGCAGGGCTGCCGGGTTAGTTCTGGGTCTGAGGTCACCCTGAGCTTTCTCTTGAAGTCAAAACCATCTGGCCAGCCTGTTCGTAGAAGACAGGTGTCAGCATTATACCATCCTCAGCCCCATGGGCGCCTCTCATGGAGAGAGATCAAGGCCCAGGGGACCTTTGGGTTCAGGTGTCCTACTGGCTGAGAGCGCCCACAGAGGCTGGCCTGGCCCTTGCTGACAGTCAGAGAGAGGAGAGATGCATTTCCATTCTTGTTAGTGACCCATCTATTGGAGATGCTGAACTGGAGACATTCCATTAGACCCTCCAATGCTGTGAGATTAGAACCTAGGTGGTGCACACGGGCTAAGTGCTAGACTACTAACCGAAATGTTGGGGGTTCAAATCCACCCAAAGGCCCATCAGAAGAGAGTTCTGGTCATCTGTGTCCAAAAGATCAGCCGTTGAAAGCACCGCCGGTCACAGTTCAGCTCTGACACACGCAGGGGCCACAGGAGTCGGCGTCAACTCAGCGGCAACCGGCAGCACAGTGAGACAGAGTCAAGCGTGAAGCTTAATACTCCCAGGCCAGAGTCCTTCAGGGACGCTTCATAACCCACCCACCTCCCCAAGCTCCTCTGCGGGTGCTTCTAAACCAGGAGAACCTCAGGACAAAGATGACCCGGGACCCCGCTGAAATTCTGAACAGCTGACCCTGACTTCGAGGCCTCTTGGAGCAGCTCATGCGGCACAATGATGCATTCGGAAGAAGCTTCCCAAAGAAATTTCTACACCATAACTATGTAAAGACAGAAAACAATTCCCCCACTACTACCACCAAATGTCATTCTCAAATTATCACCGTCCGCCTTCATTCATTGCTGGTGGGGTTGTAAAATGGTGTAGTCTTCTTAACGGAGAGAGGCTGAAAACTTTCCACTTGAGAACAGGAACAAGACAAGGATGCCCTTTATCACCACTCCTATTTAACATTATGTTGGAAGTCCTAGCTACAGCAATAAGGCAAGAAACAGAAATAAAGGGCATCCAAACTGGCAATGAAGAAGTTAAACTCTCTCTATTTGTGGATGATATGATACTATACATAGAAAACCCAAAAGACTCCATGAGAAAACTACTGGAACTAATAGAAAGATTCAGCAGAGTAGCATGATACAAGATAAACATACAAAAATCAGTTGGGTTCCTGTACACTAATAAAGAGAATGATGAAAAGGAAGTCAGGAAAACAATACCATTTATAATAGCCCCTAAAAAAAATAAAATACTTGGGAATAAATCTAACCAGGGATGTAAAGGACCTATACAAAGAAAACTACAAAACATTACTGCAAGAAACTAAGAGATCTACATAAATGGTAAAACATACCATGCTCATGGATAGGTAGACTCAACATTGTGAAAATGACAATTCTACCCAAAGCGATTTACAAATACAATGTAATACTGGTCCAAATACCAACAACATTCTTTGAAGAGTGGAAAAACTTATCATTAACTTTATATGGAAAAGGAATGAGCCCCGGATAAGTAAAGCACTACTGAAGAATAAAGTAGGAGGACTAGCACTATCTGACCTCAGAACCTACTATACACCTACCATAGTCAGAACAGCCTGGTCCCGGTAGAACGACAGATACATTGATCAATGGAACAGAACTAAGAACCTTGACAAGAGCCCAAAGTCCATTAAATGGGGAAAAGACAGTCTTTTTAACAAATGGTGCTGGCGGATATCCATCTGCAAAAAAAATGAAACAGGACCCATACCTCACACCATACACAAAAACTAACTCAAAATGGATCAAAAACCTAAATATAAAGCCAAAAACCATGAAGTTCATAGAAGAAAAAAATAGGATCAACACTAGAGGCCCTAATACATGGCATTAACAGGATACAAATCACAACCAACAACACACAACACACAATAAGCTAAATAACTGGGATCTTCTAAAAATTGAACATTTATGCTTGTCAAAACACTTCACCAAAAGAGTAAAAAGGGAACATACAGACTGGGAAAAATTTTTTGACTGTTACAAATCAGACAAAAGTCTGATCTCTAAAATCTACAAGAAAATCTAACACCTCTATAACAAAAAGACAAATAATCCAATTAAACAATGGGCAAAGGAAATGAACAGACACTTCACCAAAGAAGACATTCAAGCAGCCAACAGACACATGAGGAAATGCTCGGGATCTCTAGCCGTCAGAGAAATGCAAATCAAAACCACAAGGAGATACCATCTCACCCCGCCATTACCGGCAGGAATAAATAAAACAGGAAATAAATGTTGGAGAGGCTGCAGGGAGATCGGAACCTTATGCGCTGCTGGTGGTAAAGCAAAGTGATATAACCATTTTGGAAGACGATATGGCACTTCCTTAGAAAGCTAGAAATAGACATACCAGATGATCCAGCAATCCCACTCCTAGGAGTACATCCAAGAGAAATAAGAGTCGTCACACGAACAGACATATGCACACCCATGTTCACTGCTGTATTGTCCACAAGAGCAAAAAGATGGAAACGACCTAGATGCCCATCACCAGATGGATG
Source organism: Loxodonta africana (assembly GCF_030014295.1). Classification (NCBI taxonomy): domain Eukaryota; kingdom Metazoa; phylum Chordata; class Mammalia; order Proboscidea; family Elephantidae; genus Loxodonta; species Loxodonta africana. The sequence goes on along the minus strand of NC_087348.1, from coordinate 4,080,077 downwards.
GATAAACAACCTGTGGTACACACACACAATGGAGTAGTACACCACGCTAAAGAACTACAACGAATCTGTGAAGCATCTCATAACATGGATGAATCTGGAGGACATTAGGCTGAGCAGAATAAGTCAATCACAAAAGACAAATATTGTATGAGACCACTACTGTAAAAACTCATGGAAAGGTTTACATATAAAAAGAAACAATCTTTGATGGTTACGAGGGAAGGGAGCGATGGGGACAGAAAAACACTTAATAGACAATAGATAAGTGGAAACTTTGGTGAAGGATAAGACAGTACACAATACTGGGGAAGCCAGCACAACCTGTACAAGGCAAGGCCATGGAAGCTCCACAGACACATCCAAACTCCCGGAGGGACCGAATTACTGGGCTGAGGGCTGTGGGGACCATGGTCTCGGGGAACATCTAGCTCAACTGGCATAGCATAGTTTATAAAGAATGTGTTCTACATCCTGCTTTGGTGAGTAGTGTCTGGGGTCTTAAAAGCCTGTGAGCAGCCATCTAGGATACTCCGCTGGTCTCACCCCTTCAGGAGCAAGCAAGAATGAAGAAAACTAAAGATACAAGGGAAAGATTAGTCCAAAGGACTAATGGACCACATCTACCACGGCCTCCACCAGGCTGAGCCCAGTACAACCAGATGGTGCCCGGCTACCGCCACTGACTGCTCTCACAGGGATCACAATAGAGGGTCCTGGACAGAGCTGGAGAAAAATACAGAACAAAATTCTAACTAAAAAAGAAAGACCTGTCTTGCTGGCCTGACAGAGACTGGAGAAACCCTGAGAGTATGGCCCCCGGACACTCTTTCAGCTCAGTAATGAGGTCACACCTGAGGTTCACCCTTCAGCCAAAGATTGAAACAAGAGTAAAGGGGTGCACCAGTCCTGGGGCAGGGACTGGAAAGCCGGAGGAAAAAGGAAAACTGGTAACAGGGAACCCAGGGTTGAGAACGGACAGTGCTGACATGTCATGGGGTTGTTAACCAATGTCATAGAACAATGTGTGTACTAACTCTTTGATGAGAAACTAGTTCGTTCTGTACATCTAAAGTACAACAGAAAAATAAATAAATAAAATGGTGTAGTCACCGTGGAAAACAGTTCGGCAGTTCCTTGAAAAATTCAACACCATATGACCAGCAATTCCAGTCCTAGGTGTGTACTCAAAGACTTGAAAGCAGGGTCGCAAACAGATACCTGTATACCAACGTTGACTGCAACGCTGTTCACAACAGCCAAAGGTGGAAACAACCCGAATGTCTGCCAGCAGGGGAGTGGGAAAACACAACGTGGTCCCTCCACACAGTGGAGTATTACCCGGCCATAAAGAGAAAGGAAGCCCTGATTCACGCCACCACATGGATGAACCTGGAACACATTATACTGAGTGAAAGAAGCCAGTCAAAAAAGGACAAATATTGTATGAAGCCACTTAAATGAAATGGGCAAACGCATAGAGACCAAAGCCGATTAGTGGTTAGCAGGGGGTGTGTAAAAGCCAAAACCAAACCCATTGCTGTTGTCTTGATTCCGACTCATAGCAACCCGGTAGGACAGAGTAGAACTGCCCCATAGGCGTTCCAAGGAGCGGCTGGTTGATTTGAACTGCCGACCTTTTGGTTAGCAGCCGTAGTGCTTAACCACTACGCCACCACGGCTCCAGGGGGTGTATAGAAGGGGGGGAATGGGAGGTATTGCTTAAGGGGCACCGAGTGTCTGTTGGGGTGATGAACAAACTCGGAACTGGACAGTGGTGATGGTCAGACAGCATGCTGAGTGTAATTAACGTCACTGGATTGTACGTGTAAAAACGCTGACGTGGCAAATTTGTTATACAGATTTCACCACGATAAATTTATTTTTAAAGGGGAAGAAGGAGAGAGAGCGCGAGGGACAGAGAAAACCATCACCGAGCTCCCACTGCTCCATGTTAAATCTGACCTAGCTCACAGACTGTTACAAGAAGTAAATGAAATACTGCGTGCAAAGCTTTAGCACAGTCCGTGGCCAGTAATTTATAAAAACGCGCCGCGGCACAGTAACAGACTTTAGCTGTTCCCACGTTGCAGTGTGACCTCAGGGACTCATTAAGAAATGGGGACCATGTGTGCAGAGGCAGCGGAACTGGCCAGGCAGGCAGGGGCTCAGGGTGGGCAGCTGGCAGGCATTCAGGCCACGCCAGACGGTGACGAGAGCTGAGGACAGGGCAGAGGGTTCAGGCCACACCTGATGGTGACGAGACCTGAGGACAGAGCAGAGGGTTCAGGCCACACAAGACGATGACAAGAGCTGAGGACAGAGCAGAGGGTTCAGGCCACACAAGACGATGACAAGAGCTGAGGACAGGGCAGAGGGTTCAGGCCACACAAGACGATGACAAGGGCTGAGGACAGGGCAGAGGGTTCAGGCCATGCCGGACAACAAAAAGAGCTGAGGACAGGGCAGAAGGTTCAAGCCACACCAGATGGTGACGAGACCCGAGGACAGGGCAGAGGGTTCAGGCCACACCTGATGGTGATGAGACTTGAGGACAGGGCAGAGGGCTCAGACCACACCAGGCAGTGACGAGAGCAGAGGACACAGCAGAGGGTTCAGGCCACGCCTGAGGATGATGAGAGCAGAGGACAGGGCAGAGGGTTCAGGCCAAGCCTGACGGTGGCGAGACCTGAGGACATGGCAGAGGGTTCAGGCCACTCATGAGGGTCACGAGAGCTGAGGACAGGGCAGAGGGTTCAGGCCACGCCTCACGGTGACGAGAGCTGAGGACATGGCAGAGGGTTCAGGCCACTCATGAGGGTCACGAGAGCTGAGGACAGGGCAGAGGGTTTAGGCCACACCTGACGGTGACGAGAGCTGAGGACAGGGCAGGGGTGAGGGAGCAGCTCACCGTCTGCTGAAGGTCCTGAATAATAATCCGCAGCACCAGTGTGTCGCCCCGGCTCTCCTCTGTCCTGGCGCCGCCCGGCTTCTCGGCTGTGGCCCGGATGGTGTCATAGACCGTCTCTTCTTTGGAGCTGTCGGACTCTGAGCCCACAGAGTAGTCAGAGAAGCTCTGGGCCATCTCGTCCTCGCTGGACGTGGGACTTCGTGGCATGGTTGCCGGGCCTCGGGGGCCGCTGTCTCTG